>NW_017971432.1:842086-1306685 GCF_001907595.1 Talaromyces atroroseus
TTTTTTTTTTGCCGACCGTCCTCAAGTCTTTTGTCTCGTCCGGAGTGATATCACCATATCTCCTGTTTCTGTTCCTGTTCCATGTCGGAAAAATCCTTCCGCACTGTGCCCTCCGCGGCATTGCCTGAGGTGTTTATGATTGCTTATTCATTCTTGGTGACGGCGGTCATTTTTTTTTTTTTTTTTTTTCTTTCTTGCCGACTTCAAATCTGCTTACAGTCGAAGAGAGGTTTTAACGACGTGACGAATTTCTTGAGGAATCTTTATTTCATTTCCCACCCCCCTTTCTTACGAAGATTTTTCTTTCATCCGTCTTGAACCGCCTGGAACATCGTCAGTTACGTATTCAATATGGCTACGGGTAAGTCTACATAGTCAGCACTCGGGATGCTACTACCACCTCCACCGCTATATAGCTTATAAATATATGTGTATATATTCGAAACTGATCGAAACTGACACCATCTAGATTTCCCAAAAGTTGTCCCGCTGACTTGTCATGGACACTCTCGCCCAGTTCCACATATCAGCTTTTCATCTATGGTGGAAGATGATCAATACTATCTTATTTCCGCGTGCAAAGGTTAGCTTACACGTCGACTCTAAGCTTCAATTCGGCTGACTCACTGCTCGCTTAGATAACAACCCCATGCTTCGTGATGGTATCACTGGTGACTGGTGAGTACCTCTTTACCCATAGAGTCTAAGAAAATCTGCATGCTGACATAGATACTAGGATCGGGACATTCCTAGGCCACAAGGGAGCCGTCTGGCAGGCCCGGCTGTCTGCAGATGCAAATATAGCTGCTACAGCTGCGGCAGATTTCTCCGCGTAGGTTTCTTGAGCATGTAAATAATCTTCGTTGGCTGCCATCCTAACTCTCTTCTTGCTAGGAAGGTGTGGGATACACACACCGGCGAATGCCTGCATACCCTGCAGCATTCCCACATAGTCCGAGCAGTTGCGTTCCCCGTCCAGACCAACCCGCAAGTGCTGGCGACGGGGGGTATGGAGAAGAAGCTACGGATATTCGACCTCTCGCGCGGTGGCAGCAGTAATACTAACGAACTATCATCATCTGCCACCGCTGAAAACACAGCAGATCCGTCATCATCATCCGTAGCAAGCTACGAAATCGGACCTGGCGTGCACGGCGGCACCATTAAATCCATAGTCTGGAACATAGATTACAACATCCTCACGACAGCCGCAGAAGATCGCAAAATTCGCTGGTGGGACCTGCGCTCCCGCCACCCCGTAGTCGAGTATAACGTCGAGGGGACGATTGGTAGTTGCGAATTGAATATGCTCGCCACCCGACCCAATGAAGCGGGCATTTTGAGCGTTGCGGCGGGGAAAAGTGTCTATTTGTTTGATGGCGCGATGCCGGGAAGGCTGTTGAAGAAAGTCGATTTCAAGTATGAGGTTGCTAGTGTGGCAGTCAATAATGAATCGGGTCGTTTTGTGACTGGTGGTGCTGGTGAAGATACATGGGCGCGGGTATATGATTTACATACGGATGAAGAGCTAGGTATGTTTCCCCTTTATCTTTCTCAACTTCAGCAACACAATGCTAACGAATAACAGAAGTCCAAAAAGGCCATCACGGCCCCATCTGGTCTGTTAGCTACTCTCCAGATGGAAAACTGTACGGAACAGGAAGTGAAGATGGGACTATTAAGCTATGGAAAGCATGTCGTGAGCCGTATGGTTTGTGGCGGTGAATATTCTCATCGTCCCTATGTCTTTAAAATTCAAAGAGTTCAACAATATGAGACTTTTTTTTTTTACCATCTTTTGAATGAGTGGAATAAATAAAACATGACATGACATATCGGAAATTGAATAAATAGTCCAATTATATGTACCGAGACATCTAGGAAGTAAATATGACAAAAAGATAGTAAAGAAATTGGAGAATATGGTGGTAGTGAAATATACCTCAAGCTTCCAGTCTATGCGAGATACGTACGGTACATAATGACGAATGCTGACGTTCAAACAAAAGGTAGATAAGCAGAAAGATAGGGAACAAACTATCAGTCTCATTCAATCATGTCAATGTCATCGTCACCAGCTGCAGCTGGCTCATTCGTGGTAGTAGTCGCCGGTGCAGTGACGACCGTCTCAGCGCCAGCGCCAGCGGTAGCGGCAGAAGTTCCCCAATAATCATCCATTTCCTGGTCGAGCTCCTCCTGCGTTTTTCGGGGTCGGGCACCATTTTGGCGACCTCCTCCTCCTCCGTCTTTGCGTTTCTCATCTCGACGCTCACCCGGTCGACGACCTGTGTTTCGGCGATTTGACGAGTCTTGACCTGGCACGTACCGGTCAATGTGCTCTGGGGCAGGTTTGGAGACATCGCTGCGACGCCCGGCTCCTCCTCGTCCACGCCCGCCTCGACGACGTCGTCCACCTGCATTATTGGCTCCCTCGTCGTCCGGGCTAAGGCTGCGCTCAGCCCTGTCGTGGGGCCGCTCGATCCGTTCAAAAAGACTCTTTGGTTTCTCTGCTTTAGCTCCTCCCCGCAAGAGAGTCAACCGAATTGGTTGGCCTTTGGCATTGGCGCCGTCAAACTCCCGAATAGCCTGTTTGGCGTCTTCCAGGTACTGATATGTAACAGTGGCAACTCCTTCCGAGCGGCCAGCACGGTCATAGTCGATACGTACTCGTGAAACTGGTCCGATTCCACTAAACAGACCCTATGTCATAGCTAGCATTAGTTTCAAGTCTTCTCTTACCAGGCATGTATGAAAAATGATATGTTTTACCTCGAGGTCTTCTTCGGTCAAGTCATAGTGGAGATTGTCGATGCGCAATCGAGCTCTGAATCGTTATATTAGCATATTGTTCCAATACATCACCCATTAAATCGGTAGAAACTCACGGTTGCTCACTATCCGGCGAAGCACGGTCTCTTCTGACTCGGTTATCACGTCGGTGAGAGCGGGCTGGTAGTAAGCAGACATAAGTATGGACTTCATAACATGGGGGGAAGTGCAACACACAGTCTCCATTGTCATCATCAAAACGATCATGAACCCAATCACTTCAAACAGACAACACAAAACATCAGCACCAAATTCAAAAGAGCCAGAATGCTCCGAGTCCACTCACCGATCCAGATCAACACGGTCGCGATATGACTGTAAGTTTGAAAGAGGAGGACAAAGGTCAGCTGAGGGTATGCAATTTTGTAGTAGTTTTTGTTTGTTTGTTTGTTTTTTTCTTTATCTTCGACCATCCATGTTTTATTTTTTGTGTTCATCTCGGTAAATTTTCCAGTCAGTTGCATGCCGGCCATTGCACGACCAAACGGTCAGGCCGTCGGATACAATTTCGAGGTTCTTTTTTTCTTTCTTATTCACTTCCTGGTCGAGGCGAAAGAGGATGAAGAGGAGGAAAAGAATTGAGGAGCAAGAGGAGTAAGGAGGAAGACCTATACACAACTGCAATTAGCATAACAAATTCTGAGCAGCAAAATCAAAGGCAAACTTGTCGGAACCCACCTTTTTCACACCATCGCGTGGAGGAGCATTGCTTGTGTTCCGACTGCCTCGTCCCCGACGACTCTGTTTCTGCTGAAGGCAAATATTAGCAATTTTAAATCAATTGTACAGAAACTCATCCTAAGGAATCAATCAATCGTACAGGCCGCGCAGAGATGATTTCGTCCAAACTGCGATCCATAGTGGTGGTATGCGGTAGTATGGATATCGTTGCAGGATTCAAATTGAGTTGAGTTGGATGAGATTGAATTGAGCTGATTTAAGTTGAAGTTGTTAGTTAACTAACTTAAGACAGGCTTGATGACAGCAGACGGCAAGAACAGCGGCGGCGAAATCACGTGATACGAATATGTAGAACAATGGAAATGCATCAATGGCAATACGTAGGCAAAGAATTTACGGGAACAATATTTCATTAGATAAGACACTCGGATAATCGGTTTAATAGTGTAGTTTGGTATTTGTGTAAATATACAACTGCAGTCATCCTCCATAAGGCTGTCTGTATGGTAACTACTAAGTACGGGGTATGCTTCCTCAAGACAAAGGTAAGACAACAGCCTGAGAAAAACCAAGACAAAGAAAACGAAAAAAAAACAAAAAAAAAACAAATGCCTGTCCAGCATGCATAATAAAAGATAATGGAGCCCATTCTTAAAACACCCCATTGTGTTGCGAAAACACATCCCAAACGGCCAGAAATGCTTGACGATAAAGGGGCCATTCTTCTTCAATGGCCCCCGTTAATTGGATGTTGCTTTTGGTTATTATTCTCCGTAGCCCCTTCACTGTCCATCATCCTTTCCATAAAAGTAATATAGTCATATTTGGGCATATTCCTGTCTTCCAAAAGATCAGGTCCCTCGTGCTTTGGCATCGAGTCAAGAAGGTTCTCGATGAGTTCGTCAGGGATCAGAGAATGTCGGAGATCCAGCTCTGTGACGTACGGCTGCCGATTCATGTTAGTTACGAACAGTAATTTTCTTATGTTGAGTGACTTTTGACTCAAAACTTACCTTGCCATCAGCCACTTCACGGAAGCTCTGGAATACCTGCTCCGCAGTGTTCTGGTCCTCGGTTACACTGACCATAAACCGGATGAACTGTTCAAAGCTGACCGAAGAGTTTCGCCCGCAAGTCTCCAGGAACACTTCATGCATCTCTTCTTCATCGTAGACAAGACCTAGACTGGCTAATGCGGCCGAGAACTCAATCTCGTGCAGAGTATTTGAGCCATCGCGGTCGAAATGTCGGAACACAGACTCAAACTCTTCCAACTGAATAGGGGTAAGGTTGGTCATATTGCGTGCTACCATTTGGTTTTCTAAAAATGCAAGTTTCTTGGCCACGCTTGACTTGACCAATCCCAACTCATATGACAGTTCATCAAGCGTATAAGTGGTATAATCGTTCTCGTCAATGTTGGCTTCGATACACTGCTCTTCTAGATCTGCAATGGTCTCCAAAAATGCGTCAAGAGGCGGAAGATTGTCGTTTAGACGTTGAACGTGGGCGAGCTGATCATCGACGTCACCTTCGAGACCCGAGATGGCGAGAGTCAAAGTCTTTAGTGTAAGCGCAAAATCATTCGCTTTATCGGCAAAAGAGCGGCGCAATTTATTTTTGATATCTCTGATAGCCTCATTTATATTCTGACTGCGCTCATGTTCTTCTTTCATTAATAACTCCCAGTCTTCATCGCATTTGTCCAGTCTGAGTTCTGCAGGAGGTTCGTATGGTCGTAGACGATATGTGCTTAGCTTTGTTTTTATATTACCTAGCAAAGCCGCAAGATCGGACTTTTCTGCCACCCATTTTCGTTTCTGGTTTCTTTTATAGTGCGAGAAATTGGCGAGCTGCTCTTTTGCATCGGCATAAGTACCTTCAAAAGACGCATCCTGCCATTCAGCTCGTTGCTTCGCGATCTGAGCCAAGAGTTCCCTCATCCTCCTCTCGTAGGAAGTCTGCATCTCCCAGGCACCTTGCATGTTACTCACAAATTTCTCGACCCGTCGTCCGGCGTTTTCCACCTTCTCCAACTGCGAAAAGGCATGGAACCAATAAGCAATGTAGGTCATCAGTGACCGTTCGTCCGGTTTAGGCACATCGCAGACATCTTCAACGTCAAGCAAGTCTGGGATGCCGATCTCATTGGCCGCAATCTCAAAGGCCAATTGCATATTACCGCGGTGATCGTTCTTATCTAGGGAGTCGAAATCAATCAGATCAGGGCGGTGAATATCCAATAAAGCGCAGAAGGCCAGGCCGTCATTCCAACTCGTAGAAAAATCTCGGACCTCGACTTCGGGGTAGCACGCAGTCTTTCGTTGACACCATAATAGCAAACCTTCCTTGGCAGACATGCCCTCGGAACTAATGTCGCTGATGGTGAACTTCGAAATAAGAGTCCATATCAGACCTAAAATAATCTTTTGATTGCCATCAACAACATCTTCTGCACCAATGTTGGTCATTTGTATCCCGCGCCCTTTGATAAAGTCCAGCCCTTTGTTGACATTTTCGAACTTTTGCACTCGTAGCTTGGGTTTGGATGCATATCGGCCGAGGGATTCATCTCCGAGGATTTCAAGTAAATGGATGAGGATGACCTAACGAAAGAAAAGCAATGAGAAAAAAAAATACCAGTCGAGACATAGCCGTAGCGTTATCACTTACTCCATCAGACAGGTCATGTGTGAGATCGGCGATGTTTATATTTCTGACCTTCAACTTATTATTAAGCCTGTAGTATCAGAAAAGTTAGACGGCGATCTCTTTATTCCCCTTTCTTCTGCCAGACCATGACACCATACCATTTTGTGAACGTCTTTTGCTGCACAACAATCCACTGCTTTTCGACCATCAACATGGTTAAAGGAGCGGCGCGGGGGTTCAGTGAGCAATAACAGTGGCGGTAGAACGTTCCAAAGGAAAAAAAAAAAAAAAAAGGAAAATAGAATGCTTCGTAAAAGAAGAGATAAAAAAACGAAAGGAATTGAAAACTGACAACACTGCAAGGACGGGCAGAAAAAGCAGACACAAAAATGTGACGCTGGGTTTGTTGTTTTCCCCTCAGTGTTTCTGGTGTTGGTACCAGACACGGAATTGATTGGTTGATTTTAACTTGGGTCGATGATTGACTGAGCGAGTGAGTACGCGTTGATCGATCGTATGGTTTGAAAGAGGATATACACGATCTTCAGAAAGCAAGGGTTGTTTATTAATAGTATTCAAAGTCGATCGTTGGCGATAATCGGATTTGCTTTAATTTTAGGGGAGTTTGTTGTTGGAAAGAAGCTTGGGCTCCCCCCTTCCCTGTCTCGGTCGGGTCTCCGCACGGCAGGCGCAATGCACCCTTTTTGCCCGAAATGGATTAGATGCACTTTTGCATTGTCAACAAAGCCTCAGGCACATGTCGTCACGTGTTAATGAGTTGGCAATGCCATAGACATATAGTTATGCGTTATGTATTATGCATATATCCACTAGATATCATGGACTGGCTGTTGCAACAATAATGCCCTCCTCTTGCTCTACATATATGCTGTGCAATCGCAGCTTCACAACATCATCCTGAACCAAATAACATGGCAATTGCTCTAAGACCTGTTGAAGCACATCCTAGATCAGACTGTTAGATTGGTTGAAATGAAGGGAATAAACAGCTATGCGACAATATCTGAGAATCCTTACAAGACAGGCGATGATATCATCTACTCTGGAATGCCGTCAATTGGGAGAGGTGGGGTCATCCACAAGTATTTAAGAAAAAAAAAAAGGAGAATTGGACGTCACATCTTGACTTCACTCCCTAAATCACCGTACTCTTAACGCACACTTCTCTCACTTGCCACGCAAGCACTAACTTTGCAGTTATACCGTTAATAATGTCGGCCAAACTCGCCTTGACAGATACACTCCCCCTCCCTCAAACCGACGTGCGCATCCCTCATCTCGGACTGGGCGTCTATCGCATCCATGGCTCTCAATGCACTCAAGCGACTCTTGCAGCACTACAAGTCGGTTACCGGCATATCGACACAGCACAGTTCTACGGAAATGAAAAAGAAGTAGGCGAGGCATTGCGACAAACGAGTCTCCCCCGGGATCAGGTCTTTGTAACGACCAAGATAATGACGCCCGCTGGCTCGCCGCAGGCAACGTATAATAAAATCGTGGATAGTGTGGATAAGATTGTCGGAACGGATGGATATGTTGATCTTTTCTTGATTCATAGCTCTCGATCTGGACCGGCGGGGAGGAAGGAATTGTGGCAGGCTTTGGAAAGGTTGCTTGAAGAGGGTCGCACGAGGAGTATTGGCGTGAGCAATTACGGTGTTGCGCATATCGAGGAGATGAAGGCTTATGCCAAAGTTTGGCCGCCTCATGTTAATCAGATTGAGGTTTGTACTTTTTTTTTTTTTTTTACCTCTCCATATTTTTTTATTCGCACTTCAAAGTGTTGAGGGTAAGTGAGGTATATGCTGACTGCAGACTTCTACAGCTCCATCCATGGTGCCAGCAGCGTCAAACTGTCCGGTACTGCAACAACCACGGAATTGTCATTGAGGCCTATTGTCCACTTGTTCGCAACAACAAGGACAATGACCCTACTCTGGTGGCACTAGCCAGGAAATATGGAAAGAGTGTTTCCCAAGTCTTGATTCGATACAGTTTACAGAAGAACTGGGTACCTTTGCCAAAGAGCTCGAATCCCGAACGGATTGCTAGTAATGCCGACGTGTATGACTTCGAAATTAGTCAAGACGACATGGGTGTTTTGGATTATCTAGATCAAGGTGCTGCTGGAGCTATAGTCGAATCGGTGGACGAGGATTAGACGAGGGGGGAAATACTGTGATTAGCATGAAGTATCACGCCCTCAAGAAAACACCCACACTTGACAATGATTCACTTTCTTCACACTTTTGGTTACCATGATCAAGTTTTCCATCCTACTAGGATATTCGAGACAATTGCTTGAGACTCAGTCTGGTCTCTGCAAGAGAAATGAATTGACTGATTGAAGTGTCGCGCGTGAAGGATTAGCATCCGGTTTTGACGTTACAATCCACGCCAGGCGTTGACGAATGAATTGTTTGTCCATGTAAACATCTGGTTGTGCACCGACCAATTTGCCTGTAGATAGATTTTTATTAGCCTGCAAACCGGGTATGGGTGCATATAGAAAAAAAAGCAATCCATACCACTGTCATCATAGAACAAGCAAATGATAGTCAGGAGTACTCCAACAGAAAGATCCTTTCCCGTTTCACAAGTAACCAGTAGCGATTGCGAAGGATTGGGTAGAAGATGCTTCTCCGCAGAAGCCTTGACTTTCTCCAAAGAGGTTCGCAGATCCCGACTGCCAATCTTGTGGGAACCACAGCCAAGATTCAACCTTTTCGGGGTCGATAGTTCTGGTTTGTCGTTACAAGCAATCACGAAATCATACTCACCGGGTGGTTTTGTATTGGGTCGAGATTGGCAGATATAAAGATTTAACGATGGGCGAATTAAGAAACCACTTGCCTGTCGTTGGTCAGCGCCAGCACTGCTATTAGAACCAGCGTGTTTCGTCATCAATTCACTGATGACATCCGGTAAATCGCTCTCGTCGGTAGCGAAAAGAGCATCCTTGTTTGCCCAGAATACCGGAGCGGTTAAGCCATGAGACCATCCCTCACTGTCATCGCCCGCACCTTGTATATAGCCACCTTCAGAGGCTTCGGCGCCCCGCACTCTCCTAGAGGCCGAGCAAAGCACGAACAAATTGTAGCCGTGACCTTTGACAAGTGTGGTAGGATGGAAGTATGTCTGGTTAGCCCAGGCAATACGAATGGGCTGGCCTAGATCATTCCTTAGCTGGTCCATATCAAGTTTCAGTTCCTGTCGTAACAGGTCAGTAACAAGGTTTAATTCTCGACCCAAGCACAAAAGAACCTACCTTGAAGGTTTTGACAAAGCTGTCAATTCTATTTTCGATCTGGGCTTCTTCCGAGGCACCCAAGAAATTAGGAGGAAACTGAACAGGGTGGTATGCCGACTGTGTTGGAAATAGTGCGCGATTTATCACCGCACACCATATGGGCACTGTCTTCGACAAAGCATCGGGCATCACTGCCACACGTGTCAATAACGGCCAATGAATGAGTTTTCACGTGTAACAGGTGCAGTCAACCCCGGGCCAAAGGTCGCGTAAAGACTGGATAGAGCAATACTTAAGACATACATTTACCCCGGCGTGTAGAATCTACAATAATACACCTGTATAACAATCATATTAATGCCTTGTTCCGGGAACACTCGTGCATCCTACAATAGCAACATCGCTGAGAAATATATGCAAGCTGAATGCGCAAGATATCAAGTAATAACAGAGAAAGCTTACCCGCCATGTTTGCGAGCAATCGCGAGAATTTGCAAATTAAGCCTGCGGAAACTAAAATTCCAGATGCCCGTATGGCCATCCGTGCTCTTAAAGTACGCACTCCCGGCCTTCTGCTCTGGATCGATATACCAACTGCCACAGCGCTCGTTGGCAATGAGGGGTAGCTGGTAGTGATCGGCGACGTCTCGCACGAAGCGGGCGTCTGCTTCGATAGAGTGTAGACGATTTGTGACAGAGAGCGCGGAACGTCGTAAGGACGACAGCAATTGTGATACCGAGACTGCTGCTGAGGGGAACTCGATGTCTGATAGTGAGACGGAGTTCATTGCGCCGGTTGACTGACAGCCTTTAGCCGATTTGAAAAGGGCTTGATCAGGACCGGATTGGCCACAGAATGAGAGGATTTGTTCCTGAAATTGCCGCCCAATCAAGTCGCCCGTCTCACGTATCTGCCCGGTCTTTGCGCCGGAAGAATTCTCTTTTTCTCGCGATTTGTAGAACGGAGTAGAATTGCGGGATACCAGGCTAGGACGGAAACGGCATAGTGGCTGCGCTGCCTAAGGCCTTCACTAGCAATTCTTATTCACGAACATCCATCGTAGACGTACGTCATCTAACTACACCGACGGCAGAAGGATAAGCTGGGATTAGTCTGCCTTGAGATATTTTCAATGTCCATGTTCGTCTCGAGTAAACGTTCAAGCGCATGCTCAGTTCAGTACTAGGGAAGGAAACCCTTGTGGCAAAGTGCTGGTGTCGAAATCGACTCCGTCAAGCACGGACATGTAACCAGGTGGTTTTTTTGGGTAATCATGACTCCAAACCGAATACCCAAACGGGCTGACCGGGCGAACAAGATAGCAGTGGGGACAGGCGTATTGCACAGAGGCGAGGGTCTAGTGCAATTGGGAGGCAGCGCACATGAGTGAATTAACTGTCTGCGTCTGGGGCATGCAATTGGCTCCTGCAAATGCTCTCTGTTGTTTCCATGTCGTACTCTCCGCTTGGCGGTGCTGCAGTGCCATCACGGGTGGCCGTCAGTTGGCAGTGACGGTGGCAGATGAGTCGTGCCTTCCCCCGGATGCCCCCGATGCTGCTTACACTAGCCTGCCTGTTCGGGGCTAGCGCGGGCCTTAGGGCAGTGTCTCTGCTCCGAGTGGGCGACGTCACACTCATGCACGCTGATTGGATTCAGCTAGGCACCCGCCCCGCCAATCCCCCCCATGCCCGCCGCTGATTGGCTGGCGCAGCGTCTGATGCAATGCTGCTGATGGCCGTCATTGTCTGAGCTTGTTTCCTTTCCTTCCTCATCGAGGCTCCTTCCTGTCGTACTTAAACACGCTTTCTTCCCGCCTTCCTTTTGCTTCACTCGCTTTCCGCCCTTCACTCCAGCGCCCTTCATTCGTCACTTCCTTAGCTGTCTACCACCCTCCATCATCTCATCTCTGAAAAGCATCATCACATCACAGCTCAATTCTGCAAACATGGCCAAGGTAGGAGACATCCCCGCATTCAACCCAAGACCCACGACTAACACTCCACTCTCGCAGATCACCCAGCTGTTGTTTGACTGCGACAACACCCTCGTGATGTCCGAGGAACTGGCCTTCGAGGCCTGCGCGGACATTGCCAATGAGATCCTGGCCAAGCGCGACATCACTGACCGCTACACCGGGGAAGAGCTCATCAAAGACTTTGTCGGCCAGAACTTCCGTGGTATGATGGTCTCTTTGCAGGCCAAGTATGGCTTTGACATGCCCAAGGAAGAGATTGAGCACTACGTCAAGGAAGAGGAAAACCAAGTCATTGCCAAATTGGAGGCGAAGGCGGTGCCTTGCATTGGTGCTAACGAGGAGTTGGAAAGACTCCAGCGCCAGGGCAAATACGACATGGCTGTTGTGTCGTCCTCTGCTCTTCGTCGTGTCCGCGCCTCAATCAAGAAGGTGAACCAGGACAAGTACTTCAAGCCAGACCACGTTTTCAGCGCTGCTACCTCCCTGCCCCAACCGACCTCCAAGCCTGACCCGGCCATCTATCTTCACGCCTTGGAGGTGCTGGGCAAGAAGCCCGAAGAGTCTGTTGCCATCGAAGACAGCCGCTCTGGTGCTCTTAGCGCTATTCGTGCTGGGATCCCAGTCATTGCCTACGTCGGAAGCTATCACGGCGATGACAAGCGTGGTGAGATGGCAGCCAAGTTGACCGAACTGGGTGCTCAGGTCGTGATGAAGGATTGGGCCGAATTCGACACTTGCCTCAAGCAGATCGAGGGCGAGCCTACAGAGACCAGTGTCGCTAATCTTTAGACAATGTCGCCCTGATTTTCACTTCTGAATCTTCCTTTCTTTACGACTAATTTTCTAATTCTCCTCGAAAACCTCTGGAGGGGGGGTGTTTTCCACAATTCTTTCCAAGCGCCTGATGACACTGTTTGGTGTCTTTTTTTTTCTTCCCACTTTCTTTTTTTACGAGCTGAGCTCCCTTCTATCTAACAAGCATCACGAGGTTTTATGGAATGCATTATCATGTACTGTATGTTTTGCCGGCGAAATAAGCGCAGAGACTGATTTGGCGCATGGGTCTGGTTTTTAAATTTCTGGGCTGTTAGCCTGCCCATTTGTCTATCTTCTTTTTTCCTCTTCACAGATTATAGACATAGTTTCTGTTAATTAGCGATAGTTTGCAGAAATAGAGCACTACTCTGAAGGGACGCAGTTCTCCTCCTCGACCACACGTAGTTGTAGCTGATTGCATGGAATGCGGTCGTATGCGTCCATCATGATTGGATCCACCAAAATGTGCTTGCATCGCACTAGAAATGCACGACGACAACGCCGTCGGGTTGTAGCCACGCATGTACGGAGCAAGTATAGAGTGCTGTGGAGCATGCGGAATCGCGCACCGGAAGACACTCTGCCGCATTCTTTCTTTCTGCGTAGATGTCCTGTTGAAATCTTGAAACATGTGATAGACATGCCCGATGATACTGACTGCCTGTGAAAGTCAAAAATGAAACTCCCACTGAGTCATATAGTTGGGAAGCTTATTACAACCGACGAGGCCTGTATAATACAGAACTAATTATCATTATCATTATATGCATTCCCCTTCCGCTACGACATCGTTGATATTCTGTAGGACAATCCTTATCGGGTGAGATAAGGGCTAACCCCACATTGAAATGACATCAATTGGTCCCTCGCTCAGCTCTACACCGAACACGCAATCCATCTGCCCGTTGTATTAGCAACTCCAGCTCTCGTCGCATTTAGACGCTTGACATTTGATGTGCAATATGACTACTCGCTCAGCTCAAGCGTCCAAAATCCTTGCAGCGGGTCCACTGGTGTGTCTCACCGAATCAATCCTAATACCATTGCCGGCCAGGAAATCATGTCTAATCCCCTCAACGGAGCACAGGACAACGCAGAAGCCAAATGGATAAAACTAGGCAAAATCACCTATACAGATCCATTGGGTGTAGAACGAGTGTGGGAAACCGCCGAGCGACAGGTAAATCTCCGCCAACGAAATTTCCAGTCAAGCTTTTCATTAAAGAGGGTTGACTCCTGAGTGTATGATAGACACGGCCCCAAAACAGCCTCATCGATGCCGTCGGCATAGTCGCTATTCTCGAGACATCCCACGGTCCCGAAGTCCTGCTACAGAAACAATACCGCCCGCCAATTGACAAGATCTCAATCGAAGTTCCCGCCGGTCTCGTCGATGAGGGCGAGACACCCGAGCAATGCGCCGTGCGCGAACTCAAGGAAGAAACGGGCTACGTCGGGGTGGCAGAGAAAACGAGTGCGATCATGTACAACGGTACATTACTTCCCTCCATGCAATTTTCCTTCAAGTTACCAACCTCGCGCCTAACAATTTGGATTATTCTTGTGTCTATATAGATCCCGGCTTCTGCAACACAAACCTAAACATGGTGCACATACGCGTCGACATGAGTCTGGCAGCGAACCAGAATCCGCAGCCAGAGCTCGAAGAGAACGAGTTCATCGAATGCTTCACCGTCCCGCTGGCGACGCTTTTCGAGGAAACCAAGAAACTCGACGAACAGGGGTATGCGATTGATGCGCGCGTTGGCACGTTGGCTGAGGGTATTGAGTTGGCGAAGAGGTTTAGGCTGTGATTTCCACACTATTGAGCATTGTACATAAGAATACGTACCTAGGTACTTAAATGGAGGAAGAAGACAGGCCAGGGCGGCAGCGCCGTCTCCACACCTTCCCTAACCAAACCGCATGCATGACATCAACTCTATCTACAAAGGATAACTCGCTCACTCACCCAAATACCGAAGGAAGACAAACCATCCATGGCCTTCGTGCCCAGATTAAGACACATCACAGCACCAAACCTAGCACAGCACATAAGGAAAATGACATCGTCCACATTCACAATCCCCTTCAACCAGGCAGAACGCGAACAACAAATACCCGTCACCTGTCCCTCGAACAATAAAGATGGCCAAAGTATCTCCCAATCCCAACTTCTATCCTTCCCCGCGTTCAAAACTTGGCTCTCATCGCTCCAGAAATCGCTTGCGCACCAAAAAGCGTCTACACACGAATTCCATAAATCGCCTTATGTCCTGCGACAGATTGATATTCAGGCCGTGGATCATTTCGGTGGTGGGCGCCTGGGGTTTCTGAAGATGAAGGCGGTTGTTTCGAATGATTCCGGCGAGAGTTTGCCGGGAAGTATATTTCTTAGAGGGGGAAGTGTTGCCATGCTTGTGAGATTTCATGTCCTGCCTGCCTATCTATCTACCGGTTTACCCAACTGATTACTTTATAGCTCATCCTGCAACCAGACGATGTACCAGCGACTTCCGAAGAAGACAAATACGCAATAATGACAGTACAGCCGCGCATTCCTGCAGGTTCTTTAAAATTCGCCGAGATTCCCGCTGGCATGCTGGATGATAGCGGCACGTTTGCAGGCGGAGCGGCAAAGGAGATCCATGAAGAAACCGGTCTATTAATACCCCAGGAAGAGCTCATCGATTTGACCTCACTCGCATCCACATTTGTGGAAAGCAGACATGAGAAATCTTCTTCAGGCACTGAGGACTTCCTTCAAAAAGCAGTCTATCCATCTCCCGGTGGAAGTGATGAGTTCATTCCTGTATTCCTTTGCCAGAAGCGAATGCCAAGGCAGGATATTCAAGCCATGCAGGGCCGGTTGACGGGGATTAGACACGAGCGAGAAAAGATCACGCTGAAGATCGTGCCACTGGATGATTTATGGAAAGAAGGTCTGCGAGATGGCAAGACGCTTGCCGCCTGGGCCTTGTACACGGGCCTGAAGCAGGAAGGCAGAATATGATTGAAAACCCGCACATTCCTTCAAAGGATCTTAGAGATGATTTAACCATATGTCCCTTGCAAATGTCGAGTCAAGCCAATATGACCGTAGAATAAAGGCCAGATATTCGAAGCGGGTCAGGGATACAATATGCATCATCCCTGTTGCAGCGTTAGCGGGGAAGCAGATTTTTTATGCTCATTTCATTTGTAGACCGCCAAAAGCTCGATCTAGTTCCTCACCCTCATCGCGAGGTGCGATGGTAGGCTGTGGTTGCGACTCCTGCTCCTGTGACCTGGAATCCAAGATACTCTGAGAAGCACCATCGGCATTAGGATTCGCAGGGGTCGAGGACGGAGCATGCATAAGTGCAGGTTGAAGGAGCTTTTCCTCTCGATCTAGCCATCCAGGCGCCACTCTTCTCTTCTCGGCCAACTCTCGTTGTTTGACGGACTCTTCCCAGTCCTTGATAGTCTTCTCCGCAGCTGCTACTGTCTTGTGTAAATGCGCTTCAAGGGACTGGCAAGACGCTAGGATCTCGTCGGGATGAGCAGCATGACCACCGGTAGACGAAACAACATAGCGTGCTTTGGCATCAGAATCTCCGGGCGCAGTGATGACGGACGGGGGAAGCGTCGAAGCGATTGACTTGTAGGTGTAAGGCAAGGTCACTGCCGTGGGGAGCGAGATAAACGGGGATACCGTCAGGGACACTTGGGCCAGCAACGGGTGAGGACCTTTGAAGATGTCAATCAGAGAAAGACTATTTTGTTAGAGACTAGCAAAACCTACAGTTTGAGTCGTACATAATGGCCACGCTGAAGAGGAGATTGTGTGTTGTTTACCTGGCGAGTGAGTTGAGTCTGGAGTCTCGAGTGCCAAGGATGGCGGCAGGTGACAGCCCGCAGCCTGATTCCCAAGGCCCCCAAGACCCAGCTAATCCATGCCGCTCCCCGTCTCCTTGAGGCTTGATCAAAACCACATTTCTCAACTCAACAGCCCACTGCATCGAGCCAGTCCCAGCCAGGCCCTTTTGCCCTTCTTCCTCAATTGGCTCAGCCTTGTCGCCTTGCCTCCCGGTGTCCTTCCCCAAGTCTCGCGTCGCGCGAGACCGGCAGTTCTCTTCTCAGCCTGACTAATCCTCCTCCTCTTCCTCCTTCGAGTTCTCTCTTAAACCACTTTTATCTGCTCCATTACTAAAGCACCGAGCGTGTCACGGGACATCCAGCATTCGTCTTCATAGGGCCGGAAAGGAAGTTGCGTGCAATCGATCGGCAGACGCTGACTCTGAGTCTCTGTGCGCGCGGCTCGAAAGCCTCGACAAACCCCGCCACACGCGCGCTCTCATATCTTCTCTCTCCCTCTTTCTCTACCGCTCCCCCCGTTCCTCACCTTTTCAAGGGCGCCATCTTCTTTACACACCCTCTAAAAATTTTCATATTTGAGAATTCGACTTGGTTGACCCTTTCGCAATGGATCGGCAGCTTGAGCATGCGGTGACGCACAAAAAGCCCGTCCCCGAGATTGACTTCACCTTGCATCGGATGGAAGATGGCACCCAAGTGTCAACATTGGAACGAGTTTGCAAAGGTATATACCGCTCTTTCGTTTATTCGTGTATTCGTCTGTTTTATTTTGCTTTTTCTATTACGACGGTGATTTATAGTTATATATTTTTCTCAATTAATTCATGGTCTGGTGAGCTGACATCGTCCAGAGGTGCAGGCGCCCGCGCTCACAGTTCCGACCGACGAGAGTTTCTGGTCACCAGAAGACCCAGAAAAGCCAAACTTGCCTTTTTTAAAGCAGCACTTCTATCGCGAAGGCAGACTTACTGAGGAACAGGCGTTATGGATTATCAGCAAAGGTACCGAATTGCTTCGTTCGGAGCCTAACCTTCTTGAGATGGACGCTCCTATCACAGTGTGCGGCGATGTGCATGGCCAATATTACGACTTGATGAAATTGTTCGAGGTTGGCGGGGATCCCGCCGAAACCAGGTATTTATTTTTGGGGGATTATGTCGACAGAGGCTATTTTAGTATCGAGGTTGGTAGTCGCGACTCATTCTTTTGCCTGCACTGCATTGGAAATTAACAACGATCTAGTGCGTACTATACCTGTGGTCGCTCAAAATCTGGTATCCAAACTCTCTTTGGCTGCTACGAGGAAATCATGAATGTCGCCATCTGACCGACTACTTCACCTTTAAACTCGAGTGCAAACACAAGTATTCCGAGCGCGTCTACGATGCATGCATGGAGTCCTTTTGCGCTCTACCCCTCGCTGCAGTGATGAACAAGCAGTTCCTCTGTATTCATGGAGGGTTGAGTCCAGAGTTGCACACCCTTGAGGATATCAAAGCTATCGATCGATTCAGGGAGCCGCCGACGCACGGATTGATGTGCGACATTCTTTGGGCCGATCCGCTGGAAGAGTTCGGACAGGAGAAGACAGGAGATTATTTCATGCACAATCACGTGCGAGGATGTTCCTATTTCTTCTCATATCCCGCTGCCTGCGCTTTCCTAGAGAAGAATAATCTGCTATCGATTATCCGGGCGCATGAAGCTCAAGATGCCGGTTATCGAATGTACCGAAAGACCCGTACGACCGGTTTCCCAAGTGTGATGACGATCTTCAGCGCGCCCAACTACCTTGATGTCTATAACAACAAGGCTGCTGTTCTCAAGTATGAGAATAATGTGATGAATATCCGTCAATTTAACTGCACGCCTCACCCTTACTGGCTCCCTAATTTCATGGATGTCTTCACCTGGTCGCTACCTTTCGTGGGAGAGAAAATCACAGATATGCTGATTGCCATCCTGAACACCTGCTCCAAAGAAGAGCTTGAAGACGAGACGCCCTCGTCCGTCTCCCCTACCTTACCCTCTCCCCCATCTGCCACTGAGAAAGAAAGAGACGAGCAGACGGACTTCAAGAGACGTGCAATCAAGAACAAAATCTTGGCCATTGGTCGTCTGTCCCGAGTTTTCCAGGTGTTGCGTGAGGAATCCGAGCGAGTCACTGAGCTCAAGACTGCATCTGGCGGTCGTTTACCGGCCGGAACCCTCATGTTGGGTGCTGAAGGCATCAAGCAAGCAATTCACAATTTTGAAGATGCGCGCAAGGTCGATCTGCAGAACGAGCGACTTCCTCCATCACAAGAGGAGGTTGTCCGTAAGAGTGAGGAGGATCGAAAGGCTGCACTGGAGAGGGCTAAACACGAGGCCGATAACGATCCTAGCCTAGCCACCGTCGCTAGGCGTATTAGCATGTGAGTATTCATCTCCAAACTGTTCAAGTCTAAGGGAAACAATTGCTAATGTATAATTATACAGGTCTGGCAACAGACGCCGGAGAGAGGCCCCCAATCGAGAAGCTCCCAACCCCGAATCCTCTTAATGGACATGTCACGATAACTAAAAGAATCCACCCATGACATTAATATCCTATACCAGCCTCTCTTTTCTATATTTCTTTCTTTCTTCACAAATGTCACATGTTAAATTATTGACATGGGGATGTGTACATAAACCACGGAATGAGCAATGACATGAAGGGCACAGGGTCTTTTTTTTCTTCTTTACTCCTCTCACTGTTTGATTCCTAAATAGGCCTTTTTTTTGTTTTGTAGTTTTGTAGTTTTGTCACTTCGTGTTTCAGTTGATGTGGTGGGATTGATCTGTTATATGTTTGTATTGAGAGGCCGAGGCGTCCGTGACGTGATTTACGAGTTTTGATGAAATATATGAAATATACAAGTGAAAATAGTTCACTTCAGTATTTATTTAGTAGGCATGAGATATCACATAGATACATAATAATTTGAAGTTGCGAGGACGTATATTCGGCCAGATACATTCGCCAAATCGCGGAACGGCCGCGAAAACTCCGTGTTTACCCACTCTCACTCTTCCTGGAAAGTTGAAACCCTGTCTCCAGACTCAGACGGACTGTCTTTCCTCCCAAGGTCAACGCGACCACCCATCATCATGCCTACAAAACTCCGCGCTGCAGTTCGCAGGAGCTTGGTGCCTCTTGCAGACAAAAGCGGCGCCGCAGGGATAATCGCGTACCCTTCATGTTCGACGTGCCGAAGACGGACGCTTTCGACAGCAGCGACGGCATCAACATCAACATCAACAACGAATTATCGGACGCGCAACGGTAATTTTCGAGCCAATTATAATATCGCTCCTAGCGCTAGATACAGCAATGACGGTCTATGTACGACGACGATTATACGCCGCTATTTGAGTTCCTCAATCTCGCTGAATAATAGTATAGTTGGCGGTGTTGGTGATACCAACAACGACAACAAGAAGAACATTGTTCCGCCGCATCTGAGGGACTTGCATAAGGCTCTTACAGAGTTACAAGAAGTTGCGGCGGATCATGTCAGTTTGAGTCGATTGCAGCTTGCGCAGCGCGGATTGGAGTCGGAGGATCCAGTTATTCGTGTTGCTAGTGAGTCTGCACCTTGTTTCGTTTGCGTGTGGGTGTCGATTTCCAAATATCCTGACTAATGGGACTGTATTTAGTACTTGGCATAAATGATGTTCGCGCTACACGTCGCCTGGTTAGACTGCTCTTAGCAGATCCATTGACAGAAAAACAAGCTTGGGAGGACCTGATAGAATCCTACGGGATTGAGGAGTCGAATGGACTCCTCATACGGTGTGTTTCCATTTTGCCATACGGAGGAAGGGTATAGACGTTGAACTAATGGAATTAATACTTGATAGATACGGACAAGATTCCGGCATCGTCGAAAGCAGTTTATGCCCTACTATATCCATTTCGTCTCCCGTCTTGAAGAGAGGAGGCATTGAAATTTTCGTCAGTACCCTTGGAGCTGGAGCAGAGCCAGCCACCGTTCCCGTCACCGATGAAGCCTTCTTTGTGCCTACGATCACCGTTTCAACGTCGGAAAGCGGTGGGGGACAACACCACGAGCTTATCAGATATCCGGTGCATAGAAGCATTATTTGCGGTACGGGTACAGATGGGCTGTTGGCTTATTCTAGCCTGCTTGGCCGCGCCGTCAATTTGAATTCGTCTGAGCAATTGATACATGGCGTCATAGAGCTAACTGTTAACGGGGCGAAGAGCACTAGTAACAATACCAACACGGTGACATTTGTAGATGCAAATAAAGCCGAAGAAGCCCTGGCTAAGTTTCGCGAGTCTGTCCATTTTGCTTCGGAGTATGAACGTGGCTGGACTGCTAGCGGGGCCCAGTCGATTGCAGATTGGCTGTCTAATAATATAACACCTGCAGAAAAAAAGGGGCTGGGTTCGGACTTGCAGATACTTGTCCGGTCACTTTTGGACACAGCCGAGGCAGAGGTCATTACTGAAGAGACCGCTCGCCTCAAAGAGCAGGAATTGACCAGTGCCTCTGCCGAGACTCGTCAGAGTCTTGATCAATCAGTTTCAACGTGGGCTGAGCGAGCTCATACCGAGCTTCGCAATGCCCTAGATGAAGGGTTTGCGAGCCGGAGATGGAAAGCACTATCATGGTGGAAGCTCTTTTGGCGTGTCGACGATGTGGGATCAGTTATGGCGGAGATATTGCAGACTAGATACCTCCCACGTGCCGAGAAGGAAATGATCTGGACAGCAGGACGAGTTAAGCAGACGGGCCTGTTAGACAGCGTTCCCGATGCCGAAGACTTGTCGCAAACAAAGCCAGAAGAAGGAGAACCCCATCCCTGGCCATTGCAAATTGCTACTAGCCGCCTTCAAATGCTCAGCACAACAATCCCCTCTTTGCAAGCGCTATCACAAGGTCTAGTGCTTTTCAGCGCCTCAACAACCGGATTAACATCGGCTCTTTCGGGGCTATTATACGCCTCTGCATCGACTGGCCTGTACGAGGCGTGCACCATCGCGGCTGTTGGATTGATCTATTCTATGCGTCGACAGCAAGTCAAATGGGAAAACGCGCGCTCATCATGGGAAGCAGAGGTTCGTGAAAATGGACGCACGGCACTGGTCGAGACGGAAGAGCTTTTGCGGACCTTGATTCGAGATGGTCCTGTGCGACGACAGGAGGAAAGTGCTGAAACGCGGGCGAGAATGGTTATTGCTCGGGCTAGAAATGCTCTTGAGGGTGTTGGGAAATAAGTGTATATATGTATTATCATCATCGTCATCATCATTATTGTAAAGTAGCGAAAAGACCTGATTCCTGATTGATCCCCTGAGTTCTTGCCATTTTCGACATAGCCGTCACGTGCATAATCTCCATCAAACACCCGAAGTCTTCTAAGACTGACTGATTGATTCATGGATTGGCTAGATAGAATGTCCAACCTCAACCTGCGCCATGCAGTCCCCATTGCGATCAAGTGCTCTAAGAAAGAGCAATGGGAACCTACAGGAGGATGTGTTACAACAGATGCCTCCTTTTCTCTGCGATTTCTACCCAACTCGCGAGCCCACCGGTATTTGTGCACTTAGCATCTCCGCCCCTATATTGGGGTGCCAGACTTTGATTTCCATCCTCCATTTTCAGCGCGATACGAAGTTTGGGATGAGATCTTTGCACTGAGACATGTGAATGATGGCGCCGCCAGAAGGCTAATATCACGCTTCTAGTTAAAAAGCTCTTATGTTTGTGCTGACTCAAATAGAACACCAAGAGAATTCTCCCGATTCCATTTCAAGTCAAAGCAAACCTAAGAATAGTTGGAAAACAGAGCTGATATCAGTGATTGAGAAAGAGGACAATGTCGATACCATGAAGGGTCTATTGAACAATGAGACGGACCTGGAGGCTTCATTTCGTTACGGATTTTCCAAAGAACGCGTACCTGATGACAAGGTGACTTTTTTGATGCTTGCAGTGGGATATGATCGCCCGGAAGTCGTGCGCTTCCTTCTAGATCGAGGGGCAAACGTCTTCGCTAAAACCCAGCATAGGTAAATGACGGCGCTCATGTACGCTCTTTGGGGAAAAGCCTCTATCAAAAATTTCCAACTGTTGCATGAGAAATGCGGAACTCAACTTCTGGAGCAACGGGATTGTTTTGGCGACACTGCTCTTCATTGGGCTGTGATGGCTAGGCGTACTGATGTGGTTGAATGCCTCCTTAATTATGGGGCAAGCGTATATGCTGTGACTGATGATGGGCCTACCTTATTACATGTTGCTGCTGCCACAGGAAACCACGAGGTTCTTCAAATGATATTTGCGAGGCTTAGTGCAGAACTTGAAAAGTACGCCCGGTTCAATACTATGGGAGGTTATGTAGGATTTCCCCGCATGGACAAAATAAGGGAACTTATTGCCGCAAGAGATAAGTCAGGTTCATCAGCTTCGGGTTATACTGCAAGATATAGCCATATCTTCATTGTCCTTCAATTGCTCGATACACCTGTACTATTTCCTAAGCTGGTTTCTCTGCCGGCTCGTATGCGGCAAGCAGATGATCGGTTGTATATCTCGAATCGTAAGGAGGCCGATGAAATTACGGAGTTTCTTCTTACAGCTATGAATGAACAAGAGTCTGGTGCGGCTGAATCCGAGACTGAGAAGTTCCATGAAATCAACAGCCACATAGAGGCAATTCTCTATTGGGCGATTTTGAATGCACAGGAATCCCAGTTCGACAGATGCATGTCAAAAGTCCGGCCCCTGATGTCAAGCACTGAGAATGGGAGTCCATGGATTAGGGCAGCAGTACTAGGAGCAAACAAATCTATCATAGATAAGCTTCTTGAACATGAAAGTTTGCAACAGGAGGGGAATTCCAGAGACCCCACAGATACTCTTACGCCTAGCAATTGAGAGTACGAATATTGATTCCGTTAAAACATTTCTTGCGTGGCTCAGAAAGAGACACAAGCCAACCCAGAATCATGGTGGGTACGTACCTATCTAACCAGGACCTTAGCTCCTGCCCTTCAAAAATGGACCTAATATTCTCCTTTTCTATAAACAATAATCACCAGTACAACCAAAGAGGACTAGCTTTTTCCAACGAGTCCTGGCCAGCATCAAGGATCAAAAGAACAATCCACGCTGGCCAGTTGAAGATGTCAGAGAGCTGATTCTCAGCTCTGCTGTTGGGATGTTCGACAGGACCGAATTTGGGATAAGTCGCCTTTGGGAATCTTTCGAGAAATTATCCAGGACGTGGTAAGCACCTTCGTTCACCCCCATTTTGGGATACTTGAAGTCTGATAGGCACAGCGCAACAAAGAAACCGGGCTATTCGACGCCTTCTGCGAGAAACTACAGGAAGGTCAAAATAACGACAAGAGGATATTGGAAGATTTGTTATAGACTCATTCGCGATACGGCAATACGGAGAGAGAAGGAAGCACCACTGAGTGATGTTTCAACGATCGACTCCTCGGCAAAACAGAGATAAAGCGGAGCACTACTAACTCCAAAGACCACATATGATGATATTCTTGAAGAGACGAAACTTCTTGGGGAGATCAAGGATACATGTGACGAACTTAATATGCTGAAAAGCTTGGCTGAGGACCAAAAAGAGGTTTGCGAGAAGCTATGGAGCGAGGAGTATAACCCTAAAGCCATTTGTACAATATATACATACGAGCAGAGAATGATTTGTATAGCCCTGGAGAATAGTCGTGACTGTTCAAGAATTGCCGTTTTCGGCCTAGTCAGTCATACACCATCTCGGCTCTCAGGCTCCTTTGTTCCCCCTTACTCAATAGAACAGCCTCATTTCTTCTTCTTTTGAGAATATTGGCCATGCCTTCTCTCATGTCTTCGCTTTATAGTCTCGCTCTGTTCTAGTATTTACAATATCTCTGATATAGCCATAAAATCTATCGCCTTTGATCGTCTCATTCTACGGCATGCACTAGGGGCAAGAAGTCATATTAAAATGTTCCTACTTCAAAGCTGACTAGCTTATTACTTATTTGATAGGAAATTATAGCTACACGCTCAATTTAATCACAATGCAGCTCGCCGCTCAAAACGCCTGGAGTATGTGTATCTCCGGTATTCGCAGGGACTTGACGACTTCTTGGTGCCAACGAGTTTCCCTACCGTCCAGATCAAGGAGTATATTTGTGCCGCATCGAACCGCCTCGTCGTGGACATGCACCCCAAGAGTATTTCCCACCTCGGGAGTCGAGTTGCTTGACCAGTCCATCGAGCTTGACGAGGAGACACTGCCGACGTATCAATCTGAGCAATACTACCCGGTCACCCAGGGTGAGATATTCAACGACCAATATCAAACACTTGTCAAAATCGGGTATGGAGTAACCTCCACAGTG
Organism: Talaromyces atroroseus; assembly: GCF_001907595.1. Lineage (NCBI taxonomy): Eukaryota > Fungi > Ascomycota > Eurotiomycetes > Eurotiales > Trichocomaceae > Talaromyces > Talaromyces atroroseus. The sequence goes on from NW_017971432.1 coordinate 866,583, forward strand.
TGGCTTGCGAAAGACTTGATGTAGGTGCAACTGAGTCTCTCCAAGAAGTCCAGACGGTAGCATTTCTAATAAAGAAGACCAGTGCTTCAACATATGTTGTTTTGAAAGTTTACGTGACAGTCAATAACCAGAATTATGAGGAGAGAGAGCTAAATATATACAAGCACATGTGTCTGAAGGAAACAAAGCATCCGGGCAGGAATTTCATTCGCAAGCTGCTTGACCATTTCTACGTCCAGGGCCCTCATGGCCGGCACGTCTGTCTTGTTCATGAACCTCTCGGAATGAGCGCGGATCTTCTGATCAGAATGACTCCTGGGCAAGCAATGAGTCTTGATAGCATGAAGCCGGGTATACGACAGCTTCTTATAGCCCTGGATTTCCTGCATTCAAAGTGTCAAATCATACATACCGGTAATATTTCCTCAGGCTGCAGAGCTTATATTACAGGTCTAACGCTTCCACAGATCTTCAGCTCAAGAACTTACTACTCCCCGGACCGGAAACAAGCTATCTTTCCCGCTTCGAAGAAGCTGAAGTAACAGACCCATCGCCTAGAAAGATCGCCAAAGACCGGACAATCTACCAGGCTTTGAGTTTTCTTCCAAGAGGCGGGCTGCCACTTCTCAGTGATTTCGGGGAAGCTCGATTAGGCGACAAAGAACACAACGACGATATCATGCCAAATGTGTACAGAGCTCCTGAGGTTATTTTGAGATCGAGCTGGGGCTACAAGGTTGATATTTGGAGTATTGCCATGGTGGTGAGCTTAAACTAGGTCGGATTTCGGGTTGATTGAATAAAGAAAGCTAATATTCTCAATTACGTAGGCCTGGGACATTGTTAGTCCTCGCACACTTATCAACGGCAAAAACTCAGATGGCATGTTTGATGACAGAGTTCATCTGGCCGAGTTGGTTGCCCTGCTAGGGACCCCGCCATCTGAATTTAGGAAACAGAGGCACCTCAGCTCGGTCTTCTGGGATGATTCGGGGAAGTGGAAGGACGTGGCCCCGATTCCAGATATTACTCTCGAGAGCCTGGCGGAGAGAATCGAAGGCGAGGACAAAGAAGGCTTTCTGCGGTGGCTCCGGATGGCCTTGCAGTGGAATCCCGAGGACCGGCCGACGTCTTTGGAACTCTTATACGACGAGTGGCTGATGAAGGGTTTAGGGGAGAGGAGGGCAAGTAAATAGGTGGACAAATCGAAGGGGAAGTCACAATGTTGCCTGCGTATGTGTATTATTATCATTAATATCACTGTAAATTAGATGCCATGCACTCCTTTCTATCTTTTTTTCTTTCTTAAATAAATGATCATGTCAATTCAATACTTCCAGCAGGCACGCCCTTTCGACTCCTCAATCGACGAGCAAAGAATTGCATAACAGGCAGCATATCATCTCTATTGCGAGGCATTCCGTCACCGCGCCTGGGCCAACGATGGATCTCGACAAACTCAAAGACATCCTTTGTCCTCTTCAGTGCAGTATCTGTCACCGCAGAGCCGCCATCGTCTCGACCGGCAAGAAGCAGGACAGGTGTGCGATCCTTGGGTCCAAGTGTGCTTGCAGACAATGGATACGCAGCACCAAAAGAGACTACACCTGACAAAGAAGCATGGTAAGGGTTTGTTCTCTTACTGTTCATTTCCTCGGTTGCACTAGTACCAGGACCAGCGCTCGTACCACCAGGAATAGACGTTGTTGAGGAGGAGGAGATTGTAGCCTCTGGCAACTCATCCACGACGGGAGGATGCAGACTCAAATCCCGCGCGGCATCCAGCGCGGCCATGCCTCCCTGCCCAAAGCCCAGGAGCATGATATCGCGCAGCTTATAGCCTAGTTTATTCACCAATGTATCCGTAATGACATCCTTCACTAGCACTTTGCGAGCGCGATCGAACTCCGCGTCCATGGCGAGCGTGCCGTGATCGTCAAACATGACATCATTGCCCCAATGGTAGCCCTCATGGTCGATGAAGCTCGCGGGCAAAGGCGTGGGCGCCTGGACGGTGATGCAGGTAGTTTCAGGGAGATTGAGCGCGCGGCCAAAGGACGCGAATTTGTTGGCCGTGTCGCCGAGGCCGTGCAGCAGGACCAGGATGTTGTGGTGCGTGGTAGCGGAGGTGGTTGTTGGCGGCGGGGTGCTGTCGTGCGAGCCTGGGTAGGATATCACCACGGTCACATTTGGGGGGAAGTCTTCTGCAATTGGGAGTTTGGCTGGCATGTTCTTCTCGACACGTCTATAGAATGAATTATTGTTAGTGGAGGATTGCGAGCATTTGCAGCTCGGAGACGTAGGTTCAGCACAGCCACGTTCATCATACTGTGTGGCTGATGCAGACACTTGAGTCTTTTGCAGACGCACAGCCACAGATGCTTTAATCTGCCGTAAGATCGACAGGCTCAGCAAGATCACGCCATACGCATACTCCGTAATTTAGGAACGGTTTCAGCATAAAACTGGTAGTGTATCAGATCAGGCGAGAGCTAATTTCCAGTCATCGGCGTATCAGAGTATGGTATCATACATATACATACAGTACGGTACCCTAACGCCAGCGGGGCCATGTGGCTGAGCCACTCTTTCCGCGCGGCCAATCAGCAGCTCCCATCCAAACTCAGTTTACATGCTGAAGCGCTGTGATTTGAGGCTTGCGCACTTGGCATTTGCATTGGAAACAACTTGAGTCGCACAATGCGAAGATTAATTATGGAGTTGACTACGTAACTGTGTCCCAAGAATAGAAACCGCTTGTACTGGCTGTAATTTTGGTGAGGGGTGTGTTGTCCCCCGCGCAAGCTATATAAGAAGCTGTTGTTCCCCCCCCGGCGTCTTCTGCTTCATCTTCATCATCATCGACAATAAAGTAAATCACCCTCTCTCCATTCTCATCGATTTCTCTATATCAATTCCATACAACTGTCAAAATGGGTTTCTTCAACTGGGGTATGCTCGTATCCTCCGAGGACTGATTTCACTTGCTAACCCCCCTTCCCCTAGATGACTCTCAAGGTGCTCACCAGCAAGTCTACGGTGGTGAGCAGCACGAGGCCAAGTTCTCGCACGAACTCATTGGTGGTGCCGCCAGCTTCGAGGCTTTCAAGGCATTTGAAGACCACCAGCGCAGGGAGGGTAAGCCATCATCATCATCATCAAGCCTAAACACAAGAGAAATGAACAGATAACCAACGAATAATGAATTAATTCAGGCAAGCCCGTCTCCCACGCTTTCGCAAAGGAGCTTCTCGCCGGTTTCGCTGGCGCTGAGGTCGACAAGCTCGTCGAGACCAAGGGTCTCACTGAGTGGGACAAGATCGAGGCCAGGCGCCATGCTAAGGAGAACGCGGAGAACCTTTATGACCAGCACTACGGTGGTCAGGACCAGTGGCACCCTGACTACCAGGGCCCTGGACGCTGGTAAATTTTGGGCTGTTCATACATATATCGATGTTGACGAGTTTGTTTAACGTCGAGGGTTGAATATCTATCTGTATTGGGATTTTGGGTGTGAACTATTATTGTGTAACGAATAAATGAGACTGAATATATAAATAAGATTTATACATGAGCCTAATATTATAGGAGTTGTACTGGATATCCTGGTATAATGAGGCCATTTTCATCAATGCAAACCATTTCAATACCTAGATTGAAGCAGGGAATCAAAACACCTAACCAATGTACAATGCGCATCACATCAAACAAAGGCAAACATCAAAATAAGGTAGACAAAAATAAATATGCAACCGTGTATATATCTCGGTTGAAGACGACGGGACGCAAAACCCAGCCACTTCCAATCAAATGCAGAGAAAAGCTCATGAAGGGAAACATAAAAAAAAAGTTTACACACACTTTTTTTTTTCTGGATATATTTTCTACTTTCAAAATCAAAGAACATCGATGGAAAGAAAGCCGGTCTAGTAAATCCTCGAAATTCGATCGGTATAGATACCCGTCGCCGTTCCCGCCAGTAATTCCTGAATGTACTCTTCAAAGGTAATCGGCTTGAAGTCTGGATACAGTTCCTTTGCGTCTAGGTATCCCAGATATTTTGCGTATTCCGGTACATTGTCGCCGCGAATACCCCATGAGAGTTGGTACTCGGCGGCGTAACGAGGTGTGAATTTTGTTGCGTCGTAGGGGTAAGTTTCGCTGAAAGCACGGGCTTCTGCGACTCGTTTGTGGACGGTTTCTTCGGGGATCTATTCTCTGTTAGCCTTTGTACATACATTATAGTGACTAGGGCAAGAAAACATACATATTTTGGCTCTAACTTCTCGCCACTCAGCTTCTCGACAAGTGCAAAGATGCCTGCTGGCGACGTGACGGTGTTGTATGCAAACACCATCTTGTTCTCTGTGCGCGGGTCGACTACAATGCGAGCGACATACTTGCCGATATCGCGCAGATCGGTAAATGCACTTGGCGTTGTGCCGTCGCCAATCAATTCGTCGTTGGCCAGTGTCATGGCGTAGTCGAGTTTGCCAGAAGGAAGTCGAGGGGTGGCGATTTGGTACCACCAGCCGACGTCGATGATGGTGTATGGGAGTTTGATCTGTTTGATGTGGTTGTATACTTTCTCTTTCTGTAGGGCCATTAGTAAGTATGTACGAGTCAAAAGGTTCGATTAAAGAGGAATTACCTCATCCCGCAAGTACATTATCCCCCCTGGAGCGCAAATCGTGATGAACGCACAAGGAATAAATCGTTTGACGCCGGCAGCCTTTGCCGCCGTTGCGATATTGATCTGAGTATGTTGATCTGTCGTTCCCACACAGCTGATGACAACATCGATCCCTGCTAGGGCCTGGGCCAGTTCTTCCTCCGGCGCGGTCAAGTCGCATGTTCGCACGATGACCCCTCTCTTCTGTAGGTCGAGGAGCTGCGGCTTGGCCACCGACGCAGGCCTGATGAGAGCATAGACTTCCTACGCAAAGTGAATATGGATTAGTGAGGGACAAGGGAGGGAGAAGGGGGGGAACAGGGAGAGAAAGAGGGAGAAAGACATACAAAACCACCGGCTTCCAGAAGGCCGTTCGCAATCGATCGTCCGGTCTCGCCGGTTGCTCCGATGAGCAAAACCTTGACCGAAGCCATTATCGCAGTAGCTTGTTCGGAAAAAGGAGAAGAAAATAATCAAAATTGGAGATAACTGAGGGCAAGTTTTTCGCGGTCTGACGGGAGAGATGAGGAAGAGGAAAATGAGAAAGAAAGAAGAGGTTGAGAGCAATGACGATGTTGTTATGGGGAGTACCCAGTATTTACCCACCTATGAAAAGCACAGGATTTATTGCACGGAGCATCGCCGTACGGATTAAAATGGATACTCTGCCTCAACTCTTGGGATGGTTGGAACATGGATTGAGGGTTGAGGAAAAAAGGTGGGTCCGATGCCCTTCCTAGTCGTCTAGCATCGAGGACGGTGTAGCATGAGTTGGTAGCGTGGTGCGGCGTGCTGTGCGATGTTGCATACGGGGAGGGGGCATCAGATGCTCGCGGAGTGCTGTAGGATTATATTATTTACTTGCTCGAAGGCAAAAATTTGGTTGTTGAACATTCGAGTTTGAAGCCTTTTGGGGGGAGGGGGGCCATGACGTCAAAATCCCGTGATGCACGCTCGCCCCGGCCCGACGACAGTTCGGAATGCCGATTCGGGTATCCCTGATCCCATGTCTTGATAAGTATATATCTTCTCGAGACGAAGACCTTGAAGCCATATACGTGATTGGGCATACTACATGGCCATGCTACATGCCTGTCGCCCATACGGCTTGGCCACCGACTTTCCCAGTATGACCGTGTCGATATCCACACGCTTCGGAGTACAAGCCCCCGATCCAGTCTGCTGCTAGTGTGGCCCCCGCTGGACCATTCACATTATCGCGGTGGATAGTTCGCTGCATGGCACGAGAATCATCGCATTTACTATCTAATACGGGGAATTCCATGGCTATGGTGCGTGCTTCAAATTTCACAGTCATATCATCAGGAGTAGAGGTCATCTGACTCGATAACGATCAGTCCAGGAACGCACACCCTATTGGACAATGGCCCATTGGGATTGGCTCGATTCATTGAGCTGGACAGTGGAGACTTGAAAGACATCCTCCCGGTTTATGCAGTTTTCTCGGCTGGTATGCTGTAATCTTCTACTCCGTGCGCCTCTCCGTTCGTTGCAAGAGGAAGACCTCAAGCAGGGGCCTCTGCCTGTCTTCTGATTGGCTGCATGTGTTTTACGTAACTAACCCGAAGTCACGTGGCTTTGGTGCCTCAGGCCCTCAGGACGCCCAGGCAGGTGTACGGTGCTTACGGTGCTTACGACATGGGCTGCGCGTCGCGACCACGTAGTAAGACTTCCGCACGCCCCTAACAATTACAAAATCTCGAAATAACTAACTAGTTATATAGATAATGGGACAGTGATGTGCGGAGTATTTAACTACTTGAATTTTTGAATACTCACAACGACAACAACAACAACAAGACTCTGCAACACAATACCTTCTGCTCGTCAGGGGTGATATTGCGATGGGCAATCTGATCATCGTGAGCAGCGCAGGTCCTTCCGAACTGCGACGTTACGTGGTCAGCGTCTCCTGCGAGAGCCTGAGGCTGCCATCCAGCCAGCGGCAAATCAAAGGCGGCAATTGGGCAATAAGGGGTTGGGTCTTTCGGGCCTAGTGCTTAGCACATGTACTGAAACTGGCAATAAATAGTATTAAATACGCGGCCATAAGGGTATTGTCGCAGATGCCAGCCAATCAGCCAGCGTGGCTGAGCTCCCTGCCCAAGATAGCGGCGCGCTAATCTGCCCCAGATATCCCACACGGGCAGCCCATTGGCCCGGCTGGCGCTAGAGGACGCCCCCTTCCCCACTAAGGCAGACCCACTGTGGTCCACGGGGCCGGCCTGAGTCTGACGCTCTGGACAAATTGAAACACCAGCCGGAAAGTCCATCATTTAATGTTCTCCCCTGTTCTTTCCCTTTTCTTCCGCTTCTGCCTCCTTCTTCCACTTCCCTCTCGACATCCACCCCCAACCTCTTCATTGAGCATTCTTCTTTTTCGCTCATGAAGTCTTGTTAGAATTTTTGTTTCTCTTACCCGCCTTTTGCATCTTCACAGTCCCTCGTTCAGACCATTATTAATCCGATTCTCTTAAACAAATTGAGCGTGTCTTTCAGCCCCTCATCCACTCATTCATACGGACTCTTTTCATCATCATCATCATCATCAACGTGATATTTGACTAAGAACACACAAAAACCCGAAATCATACGGCCCAAAATGTTGACGTCCCTTCTTGCCGCCGGTGCTGCTTTCGCCGGTGCTGCGCTCGCCGATGTCGACCCCGTCATTGCGTACGGTAGCAAGTTTTTCTACAAGACCAACGGCACTCAGTTCTTCATCAAGGGTGTTGCGTATCAGGAGCCTTCATCCAGCTCTACCGACTTCATCGACCCTCTGGCCGATATTGACAGTTGCAAACGTGATATTCCTTACTTGACTGCCATCCAAACAAACACCATTCGTGTCTACGGAGTCGACGCCAACTCCTCGCATGCCGACTGTGTGAACGCCTTTGCTGATGCCGATATTTACCTGATCATCGACTTGGGCTCACCCACCGATTCCATTAACCGTGACGACCCTAGCTGGGATGTGAGTTTGTACGAGCGCTACACTTCAGTTATCGACAACTTCGCCAACTACACCAACGTCATCGGTTTCTTTGCTGGAAATGAAGTCAGTAACACCGTCAACACTACTCAGGCCAGTGCTTTCGTCAAGGCTGCTGTGCGCGATTCCAAGGCCTACATTAAAGAGAAGGGATACAACAAGAGCGTTGGTTATGCCGCTGCTGATGTCACCGACATCCGCTACCAGCTAGCTGACTACATGAACTGCAATTCCGAAGATGAGTCTGTCGACTTCTTTGGTGACAACGTTTATGAGTGGTGTGGAGATTCCTCCTTTACCGAGTCTGGTTACAACAAAATTGCCTCCAACTTCGCCAACTACTCTGTGCCCTACTTCTTTGCCGAATATGGTTGCAACACTGTCAACCCCCGTACATTCACTAACATTCCCACCATGTACGGCTCCGAGATGTCATACATGCTGAACGGTGGTATCGTCTACGAATATTTCAATGATGACAATGACTACGGTATGCGATCTCTTGCCTTTCAAGCGCGTTTTGTGGACTTTATAATTCTAATTATCATTGACTCGTCGCAGGTCTCGTCACCCTCTCCGGCTCCAGCATCAGCACTCTCACCGACTACAGTGCTTTCTCCACTGAGATCCCCAGCGCTACCCCTACTGGTACCTCGCGATCTGACTACACCATTTCCAACACCGCTCTTCAAGCTTGCCCTTCAGTCGACTCCAACTGGGAAGCTTCTTCAGTCCTTCCCCCAACTCCTGATTCAGAGCTCTGTGCCTGTATGGTTGCCTCTTTGACCTGTGTTGTTTCTGACAGCGTGTCCAGCGACGGCATTTCTGACTTGTTCGACTACCTCTACGGTCTCGACGACACCGCCTACACTTCTGGCATTTCCACCAACGCAACCAGCGGTAAGTATGGTGCTTACAGTATGTGCAGCTCCAAGGACCAGCTCTCCTGGGCCCTGAATGCATACTACGAGGCGCAATCTGCTGCTGGCAACTCAGACTCCGCTTGCTCCTTCAGCGGTTCTGCTAGCACCCAATCTGCTACCACTTCCGGCAGCTCCTGCTCTACCAAGTTGGCTGCCGTCGGTACTGCTGGTACCGGCACTGTTTCCGGTTCTGCTGCCACTGCCACTGGCACTGCTGGTAGCACTTCCACCTCCGGCAGCGGAGCATACAGCAACGCCCCCAGCGCCGTCTTTGTCGGCTCCTGGCAATTGGGTGCTTACATTTTCGCCGCTGTTCTCAGCGGTGGCGCCATGCTTGTTCTGTAAATCAATTTTAACAAAAAGAACCAAAAAGAAATGGGGTATACGGCCTGGCGAAACACCCTCTCAAAAGATTTTCCCTCCCCCAATCATCCCGAAACGAACCGGTGTTTTGTTACTGTGTTTATATTACATATTCCCATTTCCACGGGAACGAACATTATCTCTTTTCTGGCCATGTAAATCGAGTCATTGCATTTCTTTGTGACTTAATCTAACTGTTACTATACATTTTCTGTGTGCTTCTGTATCTTGTTATTGTCCAGAGTTCAAATTCCATTCGTTCATTCTTTCATCTACATCTTATATACCATACTCCTTTTGTAATCTGGCACGCTCAATTCAATAACTTCTTTTCCTTGTGGACATAACTCTTCTTTTTCCCCTCTCTCCCAGGTCGTAAGTATGGCAGGGGGCATTTGTTTTTGTTCATTTGGTATAGATTATCTGTATCCTTATACCTCTCAACTTCTTGAAGCATATTTTTATCTTTCTTTGAAGAAAAAGCAAATTTTTTTGGTTGAATATCTACGATGTGAAACACATGAAATAAAATGCCCCAAAGAAACGCCTCGTTGAGAATGGCGTCTGTTTGGTAAAGCTTCGCAATTAAGCTAGTATAACTAACTGACTAGACTAAGGTATTTTTTTCATTTCGTCACACATGATCACATCCCATATAGTCTATGTTTCTTGTTTTTCACAAAATTTCCCATACACCCCCTAGAAAAAACCAAATGCATATGCTGTTGAAAGAATTTTGGAATCAAAACGAAAAAAAAAAAGGGGGAAAAAAAACATTTGGAACCCAATCCAGTATAACAAAGGAAAAAGTAATAGGATATCAATTTCACATGGTCTATTGTGGGAGAAGGGGAGGAAGAAGAATGGGGGGAAGAGAGAGATAGAGAGACCTTTTAAGCCTTCTGTTGTTCACGGAAGTACTTGGCAGCACTGACCAGGTTGGCCAAAGCAGGCTTGACCTGTTCCCAGGTACGGGTCTTCAAACCACAGTCAGGGTTGACCCAGAGCTGCTCGGGGCGGAGGTACTGCAGCATCTCAGAGATACGCTGCTTAATCTCCTCCTCAGGTGGGATACGAGAAGTGTGGATATCGTAGACACCAGGCTAATCAATGTGTTAGTTTCTTTACTTTATCTTCAAGTTCGTTTCGATTATTAGAAAGAATGATACTTACTCCGATGTGGCGAGGGTAGGCCTCATCAATGAAGACCTTGAGGAGCTTAGCATCAGATCGGGAGTTTTCGATAGAGAGCACATCAGCATCAAGAGCAGCAATGGCGTGGAAGAAGTCCTGGAACTCAGAGTAACAGAAGTGGGAGTGAATCTGGGTCGAGTCCTCAACACCAGCGGTGGAGAGCTTGAAGCTGTTCACAGCCCAATCCAAGTAGGCTTCACGTTCTTTGCCAGAACGAAGTGGCAGACCCTCACGAAGAGCGGGCTCATCAACCTGGATGACATAGATACCATTTTTCTCAAGGTCGACAACCTCGTCGCGGAGAGCAAGAGCAAGCTGCATAGCCTGGACAGACTGGTGCACGTCATTACGAGGGAAGGACCACCGGAGGCAGGTGATAGGACCAGTAAGCATGCCCTTCATAGGCTTCTTCGAGACGGAAGCAGCGTACTTGCTCTCCTTGACAGTCATAGGAGCGGGACGAGAGATATCACCGACAATGATGGGTGGGCGGACGCAACGAGATCCGTAAGACTGGACCCAAGCATGGGTAGTGAAAACGTAACCCTCCAATCTCTCACCAAAGTATTGAACCATGTCATTACGCTCAGGCTCACCGTGGACGTAGACATCCAGACCAAGCTCGTCCTGAATCTTGATAGCGTAATCGATCTCAGAGCGGATGAATGCATCGTATTCTTCCTCAGTGATTTCACCCTTGGTGAACTTGTTTCGCTGGATACGGATCTCTGAGGTCTATTTATTATTGTTAGATATCCATCAAATAAGAATTGTTTACTTGGGAGGCCGAAATCGGGCTTACCTGGGGGAAGGAGCCAATAGTAGTGGTAGGGAAAAGAGGCAAGCTCAAGTGAGTTCTCTGTTTAGCATAACGGGTCTCAAAGGCCGACTTGCGGTTGTAGAGGTCGGGAGTGATCTTAGAGAGGCGCTCCTTAACCTCGGGGTTGTTGGTGCGCTTGGAATCCGCGCGAGACTTCTGAGCCACAGCATTGGCCTCGAGTTCGGCCTTGACCGACTCAGAACCCTCGGTGGCAGCCTTGGCAAGGGTAGCGACCTCCTTGACCTTCTCAACAGCGAAGGAGAACCATTGGTAGACTTCCTCAGGAAGCTTCTTCTCACTGGCAAGGGTGTGGGGAACGTGGAGGAGGGAGCTGGAAGTGGCGATGACAATGCGGTCCTTGCCAAGAGCTTGGGCAGCGCTGTCAATGATGGCGAGTGACTTCTGGAAGTCGTTCTTCCAGATGTTACGGCCATCGACAACACCGAGAGACAGAGTCTGGTTGGGACCAAGGGCCTTGATAACGGTCTCTAGTTGCTCAGGGTTGCGGACAAGATCGACGTGGAGAGCGTTCAGGCCAGCAAAAGCGGGGACAACATCGATGTTGTGAACAATGTCACCGAAGTAGGTGGCAATGGTGACCTGGGGGGCGGCGCTGCCAAGAGCGCTGATTGCTTCATAAGCAGGCTTGAAAGCAGCCTTGACTTCAGGCTTCAAGTCAAAAACGAGAACTGGCTCATCAATTTGGACACTGGGGAAAAAGGTATTAATTTAGCTTTCTATCTTGCGATCGAAGGTCACTTCGTTGTGTTGGTACTTACGAGTCAGCACCGGCGGCCTTGAGGGCCTTGAGAAGCTCGACATAGACTGGGACAAGCTTGCTAAGAAGAGAGATAGGCTCAACAGAGTGGCCACGCTCAGTCTTTCCGAGAGCCAAGAAAGAAACGGGACCGAGAATGACGGGTCTGGTGATGAAGCCAGCTTCCTTGGCCTCGAGGAATTCCCTCACTGGCTTGGCGTCCTGTGCAAGAGCGAAGGTCTGCGAATCACTGAAAGAAGGCTTGGTGTAGTGGTAGTTGCTGTCGAACCATTTGACCATCTCCATGGACGGGACATCGACACCAGCTTTTTGGCGACCACGGGCCAAAGCGAAGTACTCGTCAAGAATGTTTAGTTTTTGGGAAGCATAGCGCTCAGGGACGGCCTAGCGTTGTAACAATCAGCGAGAGAAGCACGGAGAGGGGCAATTGTAGCGAAGCTTACGCTGAAGAGCTGGATGTGGTCCAAGACCTGGTCGTAGAAAGAGAAGTCGTTGGAGGGGATGATATCGACGCCGGCATCCTTCTGGATCTTCCAGTGAGCAAGACGGAGCCTCTTTCCCTCAGCAATGAGGGCCTCCTGGGTGATCTTGTCGGCCCAGTAAGCTTCAGTGGCCTTCTTGAGGTCTCTCAGGACTCCCATACGAGGGAAACCCAAGACGGAGGACTGAACCATGGTGATGGAATAAACTGAGAGAAATCGGGGGATGACAGAGAGAAGGGAGAGATGTGGATTGGACCAAGAAGTAGAGACAAGAGGATGAGGTCTTGTAATAAAGCGAAGACAGGGAAAGAAGAGGTCCGTCTTCGGCCTCCGAAATTTTTCGGGCCCCGCCATATTACAGGCAGGAGCGCCAGTCCGGAAGACGTCCAGCTTTGCGGGGTAGATTGCGCCATATGAATTCGTTCTGCAAACAGCACGCAACCAAGCTGTGTTGAATGGGAAGAGCGAATGTGGGTGCTAATGAGGGAATTGATACTCCGTACAATGGCGGATTATATTGGATCTTTTTTTGTTGTGGGCATAGTAGAGGTCCTCAAGTTGATGGTATATCTGGGATACCTGGACCCTGTATCTAGCTTGGTAGTGCGTATCGGAATATGGCAAGAATTAAGGGACAAGATGTATCTCTAATCTTTAAGCAAATTTTCTCTGCAGAACAAAAAGAAAAGACTTAGGAATACATCTATCGTTCCGGTCTATTTGCACTTTCCTACATATATATGTCTAGGTGGAATCATGGAAGCATATACTCAGCAGGTAGTGTGAAGACTAAACAGCCATTTCAGCATCTCTACATTTTTATATAAGATACAGCTCAATTTCTAACCCTACCCTATAAATATTGCTAGTCATACTAGTCGTGCCCTATTATTTTTGAAATTCCTACTTGTTACAGCTCTGTGACATGCTAGGTAGCTGTTGCAGCTAGTCCGGATATTCTGCCACAACATTGCTGTATGTAGTTAGGCTTTCCGTATACACACCGCCATCAAGAACCCCATCAAAATCCATCCCTCACGCATCTCTGTCTTCGTCTTACAATAATCCTTGTGTCCTATTAGCTAGGCAGCTGTTTATTTCCTTTTACCCTCATGCTGTTTAGGCGTCAGAGCTCAGTTCATGCCATTAGCGGTGCAGTTTAGGATCAGTTTACCTGAAAAGATACATCTTCTGCCTCGTACCGACCCCTTGAATCCAACCCACTCGATGCCTTGGCAGTCATTGAATGAGTTGTCCAAGGATAATATCATTGCTTGATTGCTTATGAACATGCGATTCTGCCATTCATACTTGAACATCGACCTTGTTTATGTATACGAAGTCAGCCAACTAATAGCTTTGCCCTGACAGTCGTGAGTGGAGGGAGGCATGAGCGATATCGGCACGCACAACCCGCCGAGCCTCGGGCTACTGCAGGGACCGGCATCGTTTCTGCCTTGTTTCTGAGGCATCGGCAGATCTCAGAATCTCGTGCCACGAAACACAAACACGTGCTTTGGATTTGCCTCTACTGTAAACATTGGATAGTCTCAGTTGAACAAAGAGAAATCCGACCAGAATCTGAATGAATAGTAATGTCGCTCGCATGCCCATGTCTGTGAAAGTCGGCCTACAAGTTCTCGGCAGCTCCGGCCTTTCTTTGTTGCCTTTTCTCCGCTTTGATATGAACCATCGATAATTCCGAACAATGAAGCTCTCTAACTATAAGAGGGAAGAGCCTCCCTTCTGGGCCTCAAAGATTGGCGCTCCTGAGCAAGCTCTGCTTTTCAAAGAGGCAGGCAGCCTGATGTCTTACATGACGGAGCGACCTTTTCGGAAAAGAAACATTAAAATGCCAAATGGATATCTGTATACTGTATAACTAGTGCAGTACATACATCTGGGAGAAATTCCTATCACCCCTAGCTCTCTAAAACTTTTTGTCGGGGCATGTTCACGGAAAAACAGTTAAGCTCTGCTTCACAAGACTACCTAGCTTAGGCACTCATGTTTGCTTCATGGCAGTGAGGCAAAAATACAATGTGAATCCATAGATTTGCCACAGACATGATGGAGAGCATCGGTAAGATCACGTACCACCAAAGGGGACTACACTGGGCAGCGAGTCTATCCTCAGACAAAACGGCTGATAAAGTCTGCGGATGCGATTCCATTCCGCTCCTACTCTGGCGGTAGGACTAGGAAGGGAGGGATGGTGAATTTATCTGGGACCAGGTTCAGCTGAGCTCAACGTTTTGCCATGTCAAGTAGTTAGGCCATGGCGAGGAGGAAGATTTCGTAAGACACATACAGGCAGTTAAATAATACGGGCTTCGGTCGATCATGTGCACGCAGACCTTGCAGACTGCCAAGGTCCAAGGACAAGCACGTAACTACTCGCCGCATGAAGCCCTCACGTATCGGAGTAACCAATACGGAGTAGTGTTCCGTAACACATGATTATTCAACGAATCATTGAATACTCCCTCGCATGAAAAGATGGCGGACGCCGGACGAAAAAAGCGCGCAGCGACAGAGGAGGCGCATCTCCAACATGCCGTTGGTGCGACTGAAGCCCTTCTATTGGGTAAGGTGTAGGTTGATGCGTAAAACGCCAGCGGATGGATGTTGGACAAACTGATAGGCTTGCTTATTCCTCTAGGAAGAATGCGCAGAGAATCACGAAGGATGGTCGGATTCGGCGCTCCCCACCAAGCATTATCGCTAGTAGGCTGCAGATCACCGGTCGATGATCTGATGAATAAGAAAAGAAGAAACACTTAACAAACAAACAAACAAATACTAGTTGGTGAAATAATGACATGCCGTGTAACCCTTGAGCAAGCGAGTGAGTCCTTGCAAACGATTGATTGCCCGCGGAGGTGGTAGCTGCCCTTTTGGGAAAGAGCCAGCTTCCCACCACCACCAGCTGCTCCTCCTTTTCACTTCTTCGTCTTTGTTTTCCTTTTTTCTTTTTTAGCTCTTCGCGCTGCTTCCTTACCGTGCACACTTTCCAGGCAGGTCTCTCGTCGATTCCTACATGCATGTCTTAGATTGTTCGCATGATATTCAATTACTATTTATTGCATTCCTGTCCCTTCCATTGTTGGCCGCCCTCTAAATACTCGTCGCGTACCGGAATGCCTTTCTCTCGGTGAGAGAGACAAATGACAAACGACGAACGCGCCCTTGTCTCTCGTCTATCGTGATCCTACTTGAAGCATGTCGACACCGGAGCCTTCCACCGAGGTGTGGACAAGGGAATTCGAAAGTGTGCGCACCGAGGTCACCTACGAAGAGGTCCGGGAACAAGTGAGGACTTCTAACGTCAATGGACTGAGTCGAATCCAATCCGGCGTCGATGTAGAGCGTGCGGAAAAAGACTTTGAGGAACTCAACAGGCAACTCTCCAGTCTCTCCCAACAGGCTAGGCGACTCTCCAAACAAGAACCCGTGCATGATATTGAGAAGACTGCTAGCTCACATGGCTCCAGCGCCGAAGAGCCATGGGATCTGGAGACTACTCTCCGTGGATCAAAAGCCGCCGAAAACGAGGCAGGTATTAAGCCTAAACATATTGGTAGGTTATCCAAATCTCCTATTTGAAATACAGGAAAAAGAGAAAGAAAAAAAGGCAGTCCTGGATATGGGTTGACACTAACTAAAAATGTAGGCGTCATTTGGGACGGCCTTACCGTTCGAGGATTTGGCGGCGTCAAGACTTTTATACAAACATTTCCGGATGCAATAATCGGCTTTTTCAATGTTTACGATACATTAAAATCACTTCTAGGACTGCAGAAGCAGGGCCCAGAAGTTGATATTCTCCACGATTTTCGGGGAGTACTCACACCTGGCGAGATGGTCCTTGTCTTGGGCCGGCCAGGCTCTGGTTGTACCACATTTTTAAAAGTTATTACGAACCAACGATTTGGGTATACGTCTATTGACGGTGATGTCATGTACGGGTCTTTTGATAGCGAGACATTTGCAAAGAAATTTCGCGGCGAAGCTGTCTATAATCAAGAAGATGACATTCACCATCCTACTTTGACTGTCGGTCAAACCCTTTCATTCGCTCTCGACACCAAGACCCCCGGCAAGAGACCAGGTGGTATATCCAAGCGAGAATTTAAGGAAAAGGTCATTCAATTGCTGTTGAAAATGTTCAACATCGAGCACACGCTCAACACAGTAGTCGGCAATGCTTTCGTCCGCGGAATTTCAGGAGGTGAGCGCAAACGAGTGAGCATAGCAGAAATGATGGCAACTTCTGCTACTGTCCTAGCATGGGATAATACAACTCGCGGCTTGGATGCATCTACTGCCCTAGATTTTGCGAAGTCGCTCCGAATCATGACCAACATCTACAAGACAACAACCTTCGTGTCTTTGTATCAGGCTTCCGAAAGCATTTATAACCAATTCGACAAAGTGATGGTCATCGACGAAGGGCGTCAAGTCTTTTTTGGGCCTACTTCTGAGGCGAGAGCTTACTTTGAAGACCTTGGTTTCGAGCCAAAGCCTCGTCAAACAACCCCTGACTATTTGACTGGTTGCACAGATCCCTTTGAAAGGGAATACCAGGATGGTCGTAATGCCGGCAATGTCCCCTCTACACCAGATGCTTTAGCAAAGGCTTTCAACGAATCGAGGTATCGAGAGCTTCTCGACGAGCAAATGGCTGCTTATCGTACTGAAATCCAACAGGAGAAGCACGTGTTTGAGGAGTTTGAGCTCGCTCACAAAGAAGCTAAACGCAAGTTTACTTCGGAATCCTCTGTTTACTCTATCCCGTTCTATCTCCAGATATGGGTATTAATGCAACGTCAATTCCTCGTCAAGTGGCAGGATAAATTTGGTCTGGTTGTTTCTTGGGTGACTTCCATAGGAACGGCGATTGTGCTGGGAACAGTTTGGTATAAAATCCCTACTAATAGTTCCGGTGCCTTCACCCGTGGTGGGTTGCTTTTCATGTCACTTCTTTTCAATGCATTTCAAGCGTTCGCAGAATTGGGATCTACAATGCTGGGACGTCCGATTATAAATAAGCATCGTGGATACACGTTCCACCGTCCGGCTGCGCTTTGGATTGCTCAAATCCTGGTTGATAGCGCTTTTGCTGCGGTGCAAATATGCGTTTTCAGTATTATTGTGTACTTCATGTGTGGTCTAGTTCTTGACGCAGGGGCATTCTTCACCTTTGTTCTGATCATTATAGCTGGTTATCTCTCCATGACGTTGTTCTTCCGAACAGTTGGATGCCTGTGTCCTGATTTTGACTACGCGATGAAGTTTGCTGCCGTGATCATCACTCTTTACGTGCTCACAGCTGGTTATTTGATCCAATATCAAAGTGAACAGGTTTGGCTTCGATGGATCTACTACATCAATGCACTGGGGCTGGGTTTCACTGCTTTAATGGTCAATGAGTTCAAACGGCTTACCTTGACTTGTGACTCTTCTGCATTGATACCTTCTGGACCGGGCTACAATGATATCAATCATCAGACATGTACTCTCCAGGGGAGTACGCCTGGTTCATATCTTATCTCAGGTACTGATTATCTCAGCTCCGGTTTTGACTATGAAGTTGGCAACCTCTGGCGCAACTTTGGAATCATAGTAGCATTGACTGTGTTTTTCTTGTTCACCAATGCCTGGCTAGGAGAAGTCTTGAGCTGGGGAGCAGGTGGTAGAACTATCACCTTCTATCAAAAGGAGAACGATGCAAGGAAAAAGCTCAATGAGGCGTTAATAGCCAAGAAAGAGGAACGTCAAAACAAAGAAAATAAAGTATCTTCCGACAACTTGAATATTACATCAAAGGCAATACTCACCTGGGAAGACCTCAACTATGACGTTCCGGTTCCCGCTGGTACCCGTCGGTTATTGAATTCGGTCTATGGTTATGTCCAGCCGGGCAAACTAACGGCTCTAATGGGAGCTTCTGGGGCTGGAAAGACAACACTGTTAGATGTATTAGCAGCACGAAAAAGCATTGGAGTCATTTCGGGTGATGTTTTGGTTGATGGCAAAAAGCCCGGTCTATCTTTTCAGCGTGGTACCTCATATGCAGAACAGCTTGATGTTCATGAGGCGACCCAGACTGTACGAGAAGCGCTGCGTTTTTCGGCCGAACTTCGTCAACCATACCATGTACCATTATCTGAGAAGCATGCGTATGTAGAGGAAATTATTTCTCTTCTGGAATTGGAGCCGCTGGCAGATGCAATCATCGGGTTTCCGGAATTCGGATTGTCTGTGGAAGAGCGTAAACGGGTAACTATCGGAGTTGAACTTGCAGCTAAGCCTGAGCTTCTGTTGTTCTTGGATGAACCAACATCCGGCCTTGATAGCCAGTCTGCTTTCAACATTGTCCGTTTTCTGCGCAAATTGTCGGCAGCTGGACAAGCCATTCTATGCACTATACACCAGCCTAACTCAGCATTATTTCAAAGCTTCGATAGATTGCTCCTTCTTCAAAAAGGTGGCAGATGTGTTTATTTCGGAGACATTGGACAGGACAGCCAGGTTCTGATTGATTACTTCCGACGTAACGGAGCCGATTGCCCTTCGAACGCAAATCCTGCTGAGTGGATGCTTGATGCTATAGGCGCTGGACAAACGCCTCGTATTGGGGGTCGTGATTGGGGTGATATCTGGAGTGAATCACCAGAATTGTCTCAGATAAAGGAAGATATATCGCATATGAAAGCAGAACGTATTGCACAAACCAAGGAGATTGAAGTCTCTACTCAAGAGGTAGAATACGCGACGCCTACTTGGCATCAGATCAAGACTGTTGTGCGAAGAATGAACCTCTCATTTTGGCGATCGCCCAACTACGGATTTACCAGATTGTTCACACATGCAGCCATCGCCCTTCTCACTGGTCTAATGTTTCTGCAATTGGATGATTCGCGAGCATCTCTTCAGTATCGTGTCTTCGTACTTTTCCAGATTACTGTCATTCCTGCCATTATCATCCAGCAGGTAGAGCCTAAGTATGATATGTCACGACTGGTTTCGTACCGCGAATCTGCGTCCAAGACATACAGACCAATTGCATTCGCGATTGCTATGGTTATCGCCGAGGTTCCGTACAGTTTGCTTTGTACGGTAGCGTTCTTCTTGCCGATCTATTACATTCCAGCTTTCCAGTCTGCCTCTGATCGTGCGGGATATCAGTTCCTGATGATTCTAATTACTGAGTTTTTCTCGGTGACGTTGGGTCAGATGGTTGCAGCAATCACACCAAGTGCATACATCGCGTCGCAGCTCAACCCCCCGCTTGTCGTTGTATTTGCTCTTTTCTGTGGTGTGGCGGTTCCCAAGCCCCAGATTCCTGGATTTTGGAGGGCTTGGCTATATCAACTCGATCCGTTCACAAGGCTTATCGGTGGTATGGTGGTTACTGAACTTCATGGACGTGAAGTCGTGTGCAAGGAATCAGAACTCAATTCTTTTACTGCACCTTCCGGTCAAACCTGTGGTGAATACATGTCTTCATACTTTGAATCCGGTGGACTGGGTTATATCACCAATAATGCGACCGACGTTTGCCAGTACTGTGCCTACAAGGTCGGCGATCAGTTCTATGCTTCCTTTGACTTGGACTATAGCAACCGCTGGCGAGATTTTGGTATCTTCCTCTGCTTCGTCGTCAGCAATGTTATTATACTTTTCCTCGGTGTAAGTGCATTTTTTACTTTCTCGTTTTTGAACCCTGTTCACTCACAATACCATATAGGCACGGTTCCTGAACTTCAACAAGCGTTGATTGCATCACACTTCGTTTCACTCCTTTCGTCACGCATACATTTATTTTGTCATTTTATTACAATATAATTTATAATTATATATCATGTTCGGGCATTGAATCTGTACAAAAAAGCAATTTTCTTAGTCATTTGTTTGACTAAATGGCAATATTGAGAGAATATACATTGGATAGACAGAAGTTCTATATACCTAAATTTCGATGTTACCGTGATAAAAGTTCGATTGGATTTTATCACATCAGTCTCATCGCTTGGTATATTTAGGAAGTCTTGTAAAATCGACATCCGGTTCGCATCAGTGTTAGATAAACTAGCAACAGTTTGGGATTGCCATTGGTGTGTTTCTTGGACATCGAATTGAATTTGTCATATTGGGGGTGCATTGCCTTCGAGTGTCTGACTATGTATGTGATGTTTTCTCGTACCTGCTTAATATGCTTCTTGCGGTGAATGAAACTAACAATTTATGATCGCACAATGCAACGACTCGTCTATAGAGTCATCGAGTTCGGGAGGCATTTGCAGGGAGAGAAACTATCAATCAGCTATTCTGCTCTCAAGCCAAAAATCTTGGCCATCTCTATCATTTGTTGCTTCATGCCATGGCCCCCTCTTGATGATTTTCTTTAATTCAATCCATGACCTGACTCCTATCCTCATTGCAGCATCCTGAAGCATTTTCATAAACCATACCCTCTCGTCCAGTCCAGTTGCGCCAATACCTCCCATTGTAAGAATCCAAACCAGCATGTGATCATCACCATCCCAGTCGGTGAGTGCCATTCTCAATTGCGTTACTAAGTATTTAAATGGCGCGACACTATACGGCAGCGGAAATGTCACAAGCAGACTGTAAATTAAAGCTGTGAGTCTGCAGCACTCAGATCTACCCATCCTCGGCGGGAGTGAGAGCAAAGCATGCTGCGTCATGTTCCTGTGTTCAATTAGCACGGAAGCCGCGACTATTCTTCGACCCTCGCAGAAATCGTCGATCATCATGGTATAGCTATTTAGCATTGATAACACCATGTAAATATCCTCATCCGCGTCAAAGCCCACTCCCTGATCATGGAATATAAACTCTCTTGACGCGCGCGGCAGCGGAACCACTGGGAAACGTGGTGCAGTGCACTGTCGAGTTGCGATTAGAAGCCCTCCTCTACTGGAAGGTTAGATTCTTCTTTAACTTCGTAGCGTAACACATGCAGCTGACTTACAGTGATATGAGAGCGGCGAGTCCTGGGATCTCAATTTTCTCCAGTCCCCCTTTGAGCTCAATTAATTTCGACAAACCGTCAAAATGAATTGGATCAGTCTCCGATAATGCCAGCCAGTTCAGTAACTGCAGGCTTTTCAGCGGACCTTGCTTTGGCATTTTTAGTGGCAAATCTTCCACTTTCTGAGACTTCCCAGCCTTGGCCAATGCAACAACAGCAAAAATATTCATGTCCTTGCAAGCTTCTATAGGATCTTCGATTGCAACACTCAAGTTTCGCACCATCTCGGCGCGGGACCGAAACATGTCGAAGGCAATACGATCAGAAGGTGTATCAGCAAGGTTTCCTTGTGGAGAATTGCTCAAAGCCCCGGTAATGAAAATATGCAGAACACAGGGGTTCGATATTGACATTTGCACCAGGTTCGCTCTAATGTTGAAACTGTCGGCGCTGTCAGGGAATAGAGCGGGAAGAACAACCTCGGCATCTTGACACCATTAGCTGTGATATATTGATAGGGGCTAGGTTGCCTACTAAATGCAATGCAATAATTGACTAACGCACCAGGGAAGTCAGATTTATACAACAGGGGCGAGTTAATAATATTATTGGGTCCACGTTGGATGCTGTTTACCGGCCTCCGCTTGTCATGGCGAATATCAGTACCACGCCCTGACCGCTTAGCTATGACTTTATCCTGGGGAGGCCGATTGTGACGCCAGTGAAAGTGGGCAGCATTTGCTCGAATAAGTGACCGTGTTTTCATCCTCTGATCCTGATCATCTGGCCTGACACTGACGAACTCAAGGTCAATCTTGGTACCGGGGCATGACCTTGCGCATCGTTGCTGTCGAAAGGCGCTTCGTTTTGATTCCATTAGGTAGGGGCATGGAAATTAGGGGTTGAATCTTTAAATCCGAGGTGGGTTTTATTGTCAACAGCAGCGTATCCCGAACCTCCATGCAAAATAACTCGAACGTAGTATGAGCCTTGGGGTGAAGTCAGAAGAAGAATAAACAGCTATTCCGTATTTAGTAAGTCTCAGCCTCCCATTCCAGATGAAGAAAGTGCATTTTCAGTGCGCTAAACCCGAACGGGACAGTGCATATACGCATCTTCTTGAGTGTGAATTCGCTTTCTGCCCTCAATGTAACCTGCCCTCAATTCAAACCAAACACAAGAAAAATCCCCTAACTGCGGACTTAAGTATGCCACGCCCTTCTAGGAGTTATCTGTTTAATTCCGAGTCTGCTACTATACCGCTTTCACACTATGCATTACGATCGCGGGTCAAACTGCAGCTCCGGAGAGAGTGAATGCATTGAGCTGTTCTGGGACAATTGATGTAAGCCATAGCCTCTCGAGAAATATAAATATCGTATGCTCCCATCTACCCTCAACTTACAAGTCTTCACTATCTTCACAAAGCCACGCTACCTCAACTCACGATGGGTTCGAAGGATATGGAGCCCCTGGCCGCCTCATGGTGGCCAATATTCTTCAAGTCTCAGTTACATTACAAGGCCAAGTTCCCACCACAGGATACCAGTTTATCCGATAAAGTTCTTATTATTACAGGAGGAAATCAGGGGCTCGGCTTCGAATCCGCACGTCAATTTCTCTCATTACATCTGTCCCACCTTATCATTACTGTGCGTTCTGAGAGCAAAGGGAAAGCCGCAGCTTCGAAGCTCCAGGAAGAGTTTCCAAATGCAACTATAAGTGTGTGGTCGCTAGATATGTGCTCATATGACTCGATTCAAAAGTTTGTCAAGCGTGTGGAGAGCGAGCTACCACGCCTAGATATTGCTATCCTCAACGCCGGGCGGTCCAAGGCCGATTTCGAACTGGTCCCTAGTACCGGCCACGAGGAGTCCTTGCAGGTTAACTACCTCTCGACAATGCTTCTTGCTACCCTGCTACTTCCAATTTTGAAAAGCAAGTCTCCGCCAGGAACACCAGGCAGATTGTCTATTGTTTCCTCGGGTACCACTCTCGCGACAAGCTTCTCCAATAGCCAGCAGTCACCACTCTTGAAATCCTTCGATGATGCCAAAACTGGCCCCAGTCCGGGGCTTCAAACCTATGGCGCGACTAAAATGCTTTGTCAGATGTTTCTCTACAAACTCATAGATTATGTATCCGCGGACGATGTGGTTGTAAATCTCGTGGACCCCGGGATGACCAGGGGGACGGGATTGAACCGCGACGTGCCCAAAGTTATCAGGATTTTCGCTGTTCCTATGCTGCTCGCAATATCCCGCAGTGTAACGGATGGTGCTTCTGCATATTCAGATGCCACTATCGTAAAGCAAAAAGAGTCTCATGGATGTTTCATCATGGATTGGGAGATCCGACCGTGAGTTGTATTCTATCTTTTTTCTCTTTGATTGCTTGGCTCTGACATTCTTCTTCTAGATTTCCTCCTCTTCTATACACACCGCAGGGGAAAAATACTATTGAAAGATTGTGGCAAGAAACCTTGGATGAATTTGAATTCGCAGGCGCTCGGCGTGTACTGGAGTCAATGAAGAAAACCTGAGATAGTCATCACAATTGATCATCTAAGCGAACAAGACAAAGTGCTGATATAACTATTGTTGATATTATATAATTGTAGAATATAGGTTCTTTTAAGTCTTTTATATCCGGTTTTCGTTTACAAAGAGCGTGCCTTAGTAGATAATTAGTTAGGGTTATGGTTCGGAATTAACCTAATGGGGCCCTTGGGATGGAAAAAACCAGCCGACAAGGTTCGTAAGAATCAATTTCATGAATTAAAACATTTGCGTCACTAGAGTACGATTATCGGCGTAAGAAATGAAACCATACACGTCCTAATATTCAGATTAATTAGAATTAATATGAGATCGTCATTATGCAGGACCGGCTGTACCCATTTACAACTGAGGTGTTAAGCACCTCCCTACAAGGGACAGCAGTTACAGTCCAATTAAGGAATTTATAGAAAGATCATACTAATGGTCGGACAAAAAAAATGGCATACGACTCAATTTCCCGCAAATTCCAACACGTGGAACCCACCTCCCTTGCCCATGCCAGACCGAGACAACAAAAATGATAATAAAATGTACGTGCACTAATCAGGTACTATTTCCTATATGCACATCTGTTGGAACGTTTGGTTTTAGTTGTGTCATTCATAAGAAATTCTACATTTTGTGTAGGGTTCTATTATTGTTTGAAGTTATGCGCATTGATCGTGTCTCTTACTCCTTCTCCTGGTCTGCCTTGCCTGCTTGAATACCTCGATGTAGAGATGTAAGAATGTTGATGTGTGGTGCACTCAATTACTTGTAAAAAGGAAAACTTTACGATAGCTACTTCCGCGTTATTCCTTGAAGTACACAGTGAGGTCCTTTCTTCTCCTCTTCGCCTTTCTTGTCACTCCTTATCTGACATTCTTCACCTGTCAATATGCATCTATATTACTTATTTTTTACAATGAGTATAGTTCAAGCTACAGCTGTTATACCCAAGTTCGTCTTTGCACACTTCTTGGTGAGTGTAGCACCGTTTCATTGAGTGTTCTGTGTTCAACAAAACTTGGGCTAGAGCTGACATAAAATCCTACGCAGGTTGGCAACGCAGCAGGTCTTACACAGGAACAATGGGAATCAGAAATTAAATTGGCAAAACACTCCCTCCTCGATGGGTTTGCTTTGAATATAGGCCAACAAGACACCAACACAGACCAGATTTTGCAGAAAGCATATGCCGCGGCGGATGCAGTGGGGAATTTCTCTCTTTTCCTCTCCTTCGATTATCAATCTGGTGGGCCATGGCCTGCCAATAAAGTGGTCCATGCTATCAACAAGTACAAAGCACTTCCAGCTCAATTTTACTACTACGGAAGACCGCTCGTATCTACTTTTGAGGGCGTTAGTAACATTGAAGATTGGCCCTCTATTCGCAACAAGACTGACTGTTTTGTCATACCGGATTGGACGAGCTTGGGAGTGCAACTCTTTGCAGAAGTTCGGCATAATGTTGATGGTTTCTTCAGCTGGGATGCGTGGCCGGCAGGGGCTGATGACAAGACCTTACATAGCGACGAGGCATGGGCGAATGTCACCAATGGAAAGCCTTACATGATGCCGGTTTCGCCGTGGTTCTATACGAATCTTCCGCAGTGGAACAAAAATTGGCTATGGAAAGGAGCGCAGCTCTGGACATATCGGTGGGAACAGATATATCGTTTCCAGCCAGATCTCGTTCAGGTACGATGCGACAATCTTCCTGTTGTTTGGTGTACGCTAATCATATAGTAGGTCATCTCGTGGAACGATTATGGAGAGTCGCATTACATCGGACCTATTCATGCTGATGGCATCCCGCAAGGAGCAGCACGATATGTCGAGGACAACCACCACGATGCATGGCGAGAGTTATTGCCATACTATATCGCATCGTACAAACTAGGCGACAGGTCCAAGATACGGGTAACCAAGGACACACTGGTTTACTGGTACAGGCCTAATCCAAACAATTCCGGCAGCAACGGGGGCACCACAGGCAACTGCCCGCAGCAAGGTCAGCAAGAAATGGATCCAGCTTCCCTTGCCGAAGACAAGATCTACATTGCCGCCCTGATTAAGGAACCGAGCTGGCTCATGGTGCAGATTGGCAGTAATAATTCCATAACCACCTTGTTTGCGAGCCAAATTGGGATGAATACCTTTGAGGTACCGTTCAATGGACAGACGGGAAATACAACGTTCTCAATAGTGAGGAATAGAACAGAAGTCGCGTATGCTACGGGACCAGCTATCACGACGAACTGTACCAACGGGGTGATTAACTGGAACGCAGTTGTTGGGTCGAGTTAGGCAGGGGTCAGCCCCCAATTCTGGATACGAAGGAGGATACAGATTCGAAGAACTCGCGTATATGCGGATGTAATTGTTCAGAATGTGGTTTTGTATAATAAGGAGCGGTATTGTGGTCGTTCTATTGAGCTTTCCTCTGATTTTATGCTCCATCTTTGGGGAAAAAAAAGCCTGTCATATGGACTGTGATATGCGTAGGGGACAGACCTTGCATGGTTGTTGAGACAAAACTAGGGCTAAAATGTAACGTGATCTCGCGGTGATAAGGCGTGTGACGTTGTGGGGCCTGAGGCTGGCGGTAAGCTCGGCCACTGGCTGCGGGCTGATAAGCGGCCGCCGCTGCCCCTGCGCTGCTGTTTACTCCTTCGGAACTCCCTCGTCTTTCCCACCTCCTCCCTGTATACACTACACATTGCAGTACCAGCCCTGCCTTGCTTGCTTCCCCTTCAAAATTCCAGCAACATGACGAAGCAGCGATTCTCATCCCTTCAGTCCTCGGTCTCGCGACTGCAACTTTCCGAGTCTGATCCCAGCGCCAAAGCTTCCCCACAACAGCAACCACAGCAACGATGCGCGAGCGCCGCCTTCGCACCAGAGGCCTATACGCAGCCGTTTATTGACTTCATCAGCAAGAACCCTACTATATTCCACGCTGTTGATTATTTCAGCAAGGAACTCGAAGCCCACGGCTACACGAGACTCTCGGAACGCAACACGTGGACCTCCCAGTTGAAGCGCGGTGGAAAGTACTATCTCACCCGCAATGGCAGCTCTTTGGTCGCATTCGCTGTTGGCACTGAGTACAAAAGCGGAAATGGCATTGGTCTTATCGCGGGACATATCGATGCGCTGACCACCAGGTTGAAGCCCGTGTCGACGTTGCCGAACAAGGTTGGGTACAGACAGCTGGCGATTGCTCCATACGCAGGTGCCTTGAATAAGACCTGGTGGGATCGGGACTTGGCTATTGGTGGCCGGGTTCTCGTTAAGGATGCAAATGGCGTTGTGAAGACTAAATTGGTAAAGCTGGACTGGCCCATTGCTCGTATCCCGTCTCTGGCCCCTCATTTCGGCGCAGCGTCAACGGCTGCAAATCTAGAGACCAACATGGTTCCCATTATTGGTGTAGATAACTCTGATCTTTTCTCTGCAAATTCGTCTTCCATTGATGAGGTTGCGAACTCTATCAAGCCCGGCACTTTCGCAGCCACTCAGCCTCCGAAGTTGGTACAGGTCATTTCCAAAGAGCTTGGTGTCACCGACTATAGCAACATCGTCAACTGGGAATTGGAGCTTTATGATAGTCAACCTGCCCAGGTTGGTGGTCTCGAGAAAGACTTGATCTTTGCTGGTCGCATTGATGACAAACTCTGCTGCTTCGCAGCCCACGAAGCTCTGATCGCTTCTCCCGATGCGGCATCACCGGGCCTCGTCAAGCTCGTCGGCATGTTCGATGACGAGGAAGTCGGGTCTCTCCTTCGCCAGGGTGCACGGTCGACTTACCTGAGCAGCGTGATTGAGCGTATTGCCGAGGCATTTGCCGACGGTAACTACGGACCAAACGTCTACAACCAGACCGTTGCGAACAGTTTCTTGATCTCGTCCGACGTCATTCATGCTGTGAACCCTAACTTTCTCAATGCATATCTGGAGAACCACATGCCGCGCCTCAATGTCGGTGTGACCGTATCAGCAGATCCCAATGGACACATGGCCACCGATGCCGTCAGCACTGCTATCTTGCAAGCAATTGCTGATCGAAGTGACAGCAAGCTGCAAGTATTCCAGATTAGGAATGACTCCCGATCTGGCGGTACCATTGGTCCTATGAGTAGCGCTCAAATTGGAGTGAGAACCATTGATGCTGGTATCCCGCAGTTAAGCATGCATAGTATCCGGGCGACAACGGGAAGCTTGGATCCCGGTTTGGGCGTTAAGTTATTCAAAGGCTTTTTCGACCATTTTGAGGAGGTAGACAAGAACTTCCAGGAATTTTGAGTTGTATTGACGGCCCCCCCGGGGGGGTTTAAAGGGGGTATAGCATTTGATTTCCGAGCAGAAATAAATCACCCATCGCTTGCTTAGAGTATTATTTTAAAATCCTGTCGATTTGGGCTTGTGTGTATATATATACTTGTTTGGAGCAATCGGATTAGAATCGAGTACTGCCATCACAGCCATTAGTCAAACTTAGCAGATAAAAACGGATCCATGGATATTTAGGGTATACTCCTAAGTTGCGATGAGTGGTTACTCTTGCTAGCTCCACATAATTGATCATATTATTGATTCTCCCAAGACACTTTTCTAGTCAGTAACGCCGCATATAGTTTTGTTCATCACACCCACCACGACTGAGCGGTCGATTAATCTCAAAACCACATATTGGCCCTTCCCAAATCTTCAGTATACGTCATCATCTTCAACCCCTCGAGTTCCCTCTGTGAGTAATGTGTTTTATTGCCGTCAACAAGTTATACAACTTTAAATAGCCAAATCAAAAGACGAAAGGCAAAAACAGAAGAAAAGAATAAAGGTCAAATATAGCTGCTAGGACGCTGCTCAAAAAAAGGAACCCTTACGCATCAAATTCTGCGCAAAAGCGTTTCCAGGCATAGGAGCAACCCTAGGGTTCATGAATTGTTGGTATTGTGGCATACCGCCGTTTACACTGTATTTGGATGCGGATTCACGGCTAGCTTCGATCTCTCTAGAGGCGAAGTTCATGCGCATGTTAGTATGGCCACCACCACCGCCGCGGCGGGTCAGGGATGTCTGATCCGTGATGGAGGGCTCGGGTTGACGGTCAATGGATACATCAGGAAATATGAATGATAATGATGGCCATATGCGGGTTACTGCTGGGCGGAGAGTTGGGAGGCATGCACAGATGATTCCCGTGTTGCATTCGACGGCAGACCACATTGATACTGCTAGGCTATGGTCTGTCGAGGAGAAGACGGAGTGTTAGTTGATGGTACTTGACAAAAATTCAGATGATTTGGGGGGAAGGAGAGACTCACAAGAATGATCATCTGAATCTACCAATGCCTTCAAGCTCTGCAGGCGGCATATACTAGTGATACAGACACTGGAAGCAACTAAATTAGAGAATTTCCATAATGCACATGCACAATTATATGTCGTTGATAGCACTCAACGGAACGGTTTTAGGGAGGGATAGGGTATGAGACTTACAACGAACCCAAGGCAAAGAGACAGCACAGTCCAACCTTCTGTCTAACTGGCAAGCCCAACGAAGTCAAGGCCGGAATTGGAATGACAAGAATTGCCATGTCAGTGAAAATATTCAGAGATGCATTGGAGAACCAGAGAAATTTATCCCGCAGACAATGGCCTGGAAGGTCGGCATTCCAGAATTTGGCAACGGGAATACAATTGAAAATAGCACTGAATACCATCCAGGTACCGCACAGGATCATGATAGCAGCCATGACCAAGCAGACGATGCGCATTTTTCTGGTTGGGAAGACGTGAAAGTATTGGATAATAATAGAGGCTTTGGCGGTTATCATTGCGGCGTTGTAAAATGGAATACTAATCCAAAAGAGCTTAATGATATATAGTTGTCAGCATTTCAATTTTGTGTACTTATAGGGACTGCAGGGTTATCCCACATACTTTCTTTTGGAAAATAGATGTTCCTAGAGGAACATCATCATCGTGCAAGCCCATACCAGTTGTCACTTCTGTAGGATAGGATATTTGTTAGCTTCGAGTTTCTGCGAGTGGATCTCAATATGACAGGAGGTAATCTAACCTGCAACAAATATTCCAACAAAAGCAATAGAAAGTAACTAGACATTATGAGTCAGCATGGGGCCTAACTAATATCGACATCCATAAATCAGGAAGAGGAGGAGGAAGGGTCACTGCTTTCGCACCAAGGAAACAAGAACCATCCAGTCGCTCGACTGCACTGCGTTGATGTTGCGTCGTGTATAGAAGCGAGCAACAAACAAGCCAATTGCCAGTACCATGAGTATCACACTGGCAGATATTGCCTCGACAGCACGGGGCGCCAGAGGGACGATATGGACATCCTGAGTGCTCATGTTGGTTACATAAATTGAAGAGCCAGTTTTGACAAAGTTTTCCAAGAGAGTAAGAAGACGAAAGAGACTAAATCTTAGACGTGTAAATAAACAAGTAGGCAACTATCCAAGGAGCACTCGTCGTCGAGGGTAGTTGTCCTGGAAGTAAGAACGGAAAGGAGGAGGAGAAATAAGAGGGTGGACGCGTGGGCGAGCAAAACGGATCTTGACCTAATTGGGCAGGGCGGTCGTGGTCCTTGATTCTTGTTTATGCTGCAAGACTGTGGCTGGCTCGACGGTCCTCACACAAAGCAGCACGATGTCGTCTAATCTCTGGGGCTGGTTGCATTGCCATGGGAGACAGCCACCACCTGATGCAATTGCTTTATTGGCCAACTTTGTGTTGAGACAAGCGTGTCTGAAGCGTTTTTATTTGGAGAGATCATCGCGGTCAATCCCGTGGAACATAATGCGTACTTAGTCACTTGTGTATGGTCTATTGTTCAATTTGCATAACAGTATTAGTGTTATGCCCCAGGAGATGTTTCTTTCATTAAATACACGACAGGCCACCAATGTAGAGGCGAATTAGAGAAAGCAGTTACATATTGTTGGCTAAGAACGAGGGCTAGTTAGCGAGATGGAGCAGGACTGTCTGGGAGAGGAGGCTCGATACAATTAGGGTGCTTATGATTGTACAAGGCTACTATAGTACCTTTGTAGATAGCTTGATAACTACCAGGTGTATCCCAGCAGGAAAAATCAACTCACTCATAGGCAGTGAATTGGAGACCTGCGAGAATCTACAACTGGGCGCCAGCTTCCAGCAAAAGTAGCCCCGCAGGGAAGCTTTGGCAAAACCTATAGTATACATATTGAAGCCCAACCAAACAGCACATAGTCACAGGCTAGGAGACCCCTCTCGGTAAAGGGACCAAATTTTTATCTTATGAAAATACTGGCAGACTGTCGATTGTAGTTAACTGAATCGAATGTGGTCAAAATTTAGGGCTGGAGGTTAATCGATAAGATAAGAGTCTATGATAAGCGATAAGTGATGCGGTGCACGGACCATCCACAGAAAAAGTTGCATGAAATTCGACGACGACGACAGCAACAATAACTCCTCGAAATTCACCCAGTTTCTGGAAGAAGTTCGGGCTTTTTAGTATCTATACGATTAGCCAACAACATCTTGCAATCATGGCAGAACAGCCTACCTCGACAAAGCCAGTGCACACCATTGTACTTGACGCTGGACCCCTCTTGAAAAACGTACCCCCGCTGTCGACATTACTCGCACAAGCCGAAGAATTGGTTACCACCCCGGCAGTCGTGGGCGAAATCCGTGACCCCGTTGCCAGATCTCGAGTTGAGACGCTTTATCTTCCTTTCCTGAAGCAAAGGGCACCATCCCCCAAAAGCGTACAGGTCATAAGCGAGTTTGCGCGTAAGACTGGGGATCGCGCGGTGCTGAGCAAAGTTGATATTGAGATTATGGCCCTTGCATACGAAATTGAATGTGAAAGGAATGGCGGAGATTGGAGGTTAAGGAGTGTCCCCGGTCAAAAGAGACTGAACGGCAAGCCCCCGGCTACGGAGGAGTCGTCGACGGAAAATACCACAACTGAGAAGCCAGTTAATACCGAGGCTACCGACAGAGCAGAAGGAGAAGAAGCGACCGAAACAAAAACGGCAGATGTCAACACGGTTACTGAAGACTTAGCGGCGACCACCATTGATGCGAACGTAGAGCAGCGCGCTGGACTAGATGAGGCTGCGCCGGAGGAATCAACACCTAATCTTGACGATACAGTGAATGGTGCACCTGAGGGAATTCAAGATGCAGATAACGCAGAAGAAGGTGAAGACTCGGATGGCGGCGGCGAATGGATTACACCCTCGAATATCAAGAAGAAGCAAGCTCGAGATGAATCAGCAGGCGTATCAGCAACCCCCGAGCCTAAAGTCATGCAAGTTGCCACCATGACAACGGATTTTGCAGTAAGTCATGTCGTATCATTACGCACGAAAGAAATGAATTTGATGTGCTGATTTTCTCCCAGTGTCAAAACGTTCTCCTGCAGATGAATCTGAATCTTCTGTCAACGACAACATTACAAAGAATTCGTCATTTGAGAACATTTGTCAAGCGCTGCCACGCATGCTTTTCCACCACAAAGGATATGAATAAGCAATTCTGTCCTCGCTGTGGCAAAGACACCTTGACACGAGTCTCGTGTTCCACCGACTCCAATGGCCAGTTCAAACTTCATTTGAAGAAGAATATGCAATGGAACAACCGCGGCAATGTATACAGTATCCCAAAACCAGTCCACGGAACTTCAAATGGCAAGTGGAAAGGGGGCGGTGGTCAAGGAGGCTGGGGAACAGATCTCATTCTTGCCGAGGATCAAAAAGAATATGTTCGCGCTGTGACTAATGAGCAGCGCCAGCAACGTAGAGAGCGCGATCTCATGGATGAAGATTACCTACCGAGCATTTTGACCGGCGAGAGACACCGATCGGGCGGTCGAGTCAAGGTCGGAGCCGGCCGGGGTGTGAACTCGAGGAAGCGATAATGATCGTGCGCATAGATATTATTGCATTCTGATGGCGTTCTGGGAAGGACATACGGTACATTATCTTCAAGGACTATGTGTGAATAATGTTCCTCTTTTCTCTTTACTATACGAATTTTTAACGAGATATGAAACCAATCTTCGAGTATATACCATGTTTAATCATCAACCTCGTGAGTGAAGTAATGGAGCAATAAACCATTCATATCATCTATCCTTGATTCAGTATACATGTACACAGCTATGGGAACTGGCATGCTTTCCCTCAAATATCAGCAGCCATAAAACTCATGCAGTAAACCCATCGTAAACAAAAACACCATTCGCCATATTCGAAAAGGTATCACATATTCAACTTTGGGTACACCTCCCTGGTGCCCGCCAAAATCTCATCTTTTCTTTCTTTCTTTTTTTTTTTTTTGCTTTCCCATATCACATTTTCGCAGCAACTTTGTCTGGCTGTTGTGTGAGAAGGAGGCCGTAGCGCTTTTTCAAAGTAACTCGGTGTCTATACATTAAAAAAAGTAGACCCATTAGCGACCGCTGAATTCAAAGTCGGCATATAATGGAAAATGGCATCAGTGCTTGCTCACCTGGAGTACTTGTCATCTGGAGAAAATCGAGCTGGGTGTGCGGATTTCGTGACCTCGCCGCTCAAGACTTTCTTCAATGTATCTGTAATAACCATGAGATTAGTTTAGTGCCCACGTTCAGCTGCTTCAAGAAATATAACTGTGTGGAGGACGAACAGATGCGCTTGCCATCTTGATCGAGAGTGTACTGCTTCACTGTTAGCGTACTTTCTCAATGACAAAGGTGGAAAAGAAATCACAATACCATAAGATGCATTTTGACGGTATTTCAAACAAAGGTGCTTAAGATGATTGTTATTTTCCGACGGTCGTGTTGGGATAATTATCGCTTGCGAGCGAGTCTTGACAATTTTCTCGATTTTGATTTGGCCTGGAGAAATTTTTGGCGCATCTCTCACCGCCCGCACTCGAGCTTGATCTCGAATTTCATTGGTCTGAACGCACGCTGACAAAGATTTGGCTAAAGTCGAACTAAGCTAGAAATTTTCCTCCCGCTTGTTTCTCTTTCGTCTTTTCCACCATTACTACGCCTGCGTCTAGTATTTATAGAGGCTGTATCACAATCATTACACCTCCATTGAGTCTCAATTATGGTCGATTAACCGTGAATTCATTTTGCAAATCCTGTGAAAGAAAGAAAAAAAAAAATTCTGCCGTTGTAGCAAGATTTCGCCTCAAGCATGCTCCAAGGTAAGCCATTATTTTCTTCCCTGTATTCCGACCATTCGCTTCGGTGATGACACCTATATCGAAATGCCTAGACCTACGGCGTTTTGATTTCTTGCTGTTTGTCAATGGTGGCCTTGATTATAGACTACAACGGTATCTGAGAAAAGCGAAAATTTCTATCATATGCAATCACCATGCCTTTTTTGTGTGAAATATTTCTCCGGCGCATATAAGACTAACTTGTGTTTATGATAGTGATCTGATATTGCACATTTACACATTCATCTTTATCCATATGGCTTCGCCTAATACTCTGAATGGGACTGCCACCCAGCCCGAGACAGGTAACAATAGGCGTCCTCGACCACCGAAGCCTAATTACAGACATATTCATCGCTTCCCACTTCCTGTCACAGTCCAACCATTACCCCTTCTTATTCCTCATAACCCGATATCTGTTATAAGTGTTCTTCTGTCATATCTTACAACATACTTAGCTTCTCCACTGGACAAAAAAATATATTTCGCTTATTTTGATGCTGCTACATCATCCGTTCAAGTTACGGACCCCAGGGCTGTGAGGGCTCTTTGGGAAATGGGATTTTTTGGCAAAGGAACCCTTAGCAGAAGTGAACCCAGTTGGCTCGAACGTGAGAAGAAAAGAAGAGGTCTCTTAGCCTCGAATACGAGCGAAGAAGTAACTGGCGAAAGAAGGGTAGAACGTCGGGAAATGAAACTCGAAAGAGCTAGAAAAGAGCAAGAAGCAATCGCCCAGCAATTGAAGGAAGAGGCAGCTAAGAAGAAGAGTAACTCCGGTGTCTCACAACAGTTAGAGACAAGAGCCGATTCAGCTGATGAACATGCCAATGGCTTCATTAATGAGTCTGCGAATAAGGATGCCGTCTCATCTCTGGAAACAGCATCGCAAACACTAAATTCCACTCATGATAAAATCGAACCGGTGGAGGAAAAGGCCTCTCCTCTAACAAAAAGCGTCCGTTTCTCGCCTGTCCTCGAGGAAAAGAAATATATACCCGAGCCTCAAGGGGCTGTGAATGGATCTCTCATTCGAGACAGTCTGACAAAAGTCGACGTGGATGACTTGGTCAACGAGGAGCACCTCCAGCTTACCAATGAGGAGACTCTCTTTCTTGCCTACGGCTTGGGAGCTCTGCAAGTTTATGACCAAGACACCAGATCTGTTATTCCGACGACGTCTCTTGTCAAACTCTTCACACGGCATTCTACTTTCCCGCCTCGTCCTGAGACAGATGCTATTGGGCCCGATGACCCTTTTCTTGTATCATACGTGGTCTACCACCACTTTCGCTCGCTTGGCTGGGTTGTCCGGTCTGGTGTCAAGTTTGGCGTTGATTATCTACTTTACAACCGTGGACCGGCTTTTGCACATGCTGAATTTGCTGTCCTCGTTATACCATCGTATGAAAACTCTCACTGGGAGTCCACTCCTGAGCTAAGAGACTATTCGTCCCGGAAACAATCTCGGAGTTGGTGGTGGTTACATGGGGTCAACCGTGTACAGGCACAAGTCAAGAAATCGCTCGTGTTGTGCTTCGTTGACATACCACCACCCTTGGCGTCCCTGCCACTGGATAATATTGGAGAGACACTACGCCGATACAAAGTCCGAGAGATTCTTATCAGGCGTTGGGTGCCAAACCGCTCACGAGATTGATTTTTATATATAGTATCTGCTTGGATTTTTGACATGGCCTCGCATATTACGTGCATTGCATTATCCCAATTGTAACATGAATTTCTTGATGAATGTACGATAGCATGATACCCATATGAAGCTGCACCTTGAACCTATATTTTCACGAGTTCATAGCAATGTTAACTAGCATACTCCGTAGATTCCTCTCTTAAATCAATTATCAGTTTATCACAGATGCAGATACGCTAGCCGCAAAGGGAAAGATTGAGCCGGCTCCACCTGGCACGGGTTGTCATGTGCATTCACGCGTTTCGCGTCGTGACACCGAAAGGCGACATTTGGATGGAAAAAAGTAGTCGCAAAATTCGAGGCCGTCTCATGTCGAAATGCTGTTGTGACTGAGCACTTTGCAATATGGATTCCCAGACATCGGATAGTCTGGACATTGCAAAACTAAAACGTTTTGCGCTAGGTGGCGATGTATGTGCTCTGCTGATAAAACGGCGTCCGGCATTCTGGCCAAACGCGCTAACTGCAATATAACGCTTTTAGGAAAATGATTTGTCTCATGCGCTTGTAAGCGAGGCTGAATCTCAATCTTCCCTCACCAGCCAAATAAGCCATGGAAAACGTGTTTCCCACCGAAGTCGACCTCGTGGAAATAACAGGAAGCCTGCTATTGCTGTCGAGGTGTTTTCGAACACAAAACGCCATGTAAAAGATACCGGCCAGGGGAATTCGCATTCACAAGAGCGGTTGAGCGGCGTTCCTGACTCGATCACCCCCAAGATGAACTCCGGAGAAAGCGGCCCAGGCGATACTCAACCGATATCGCAGTCAATTTATGAGAATATTATCGCTCGGGCGAAGTCGTTTCATCCGTCACAGGATGGCAGCTATCCTCGTTCAGATCTTCACGATGTGGACCAGGAGTCTCTGCAGCTGACCGTCAAGGAGGGAGAGCCAGGACATATCGATTTGCTGGCCGGCTTTGACTCGAAGAAAGCGACGGTCATTCATAATAGCTCAGACGATGACGAGCTCAGTTCGAAGGAGGGACCTTCGTCTCCCGTGCACTTAGCAAGCCACGAAGTCTTTCCAGAATCGCAACGCTTTCTAGAGACTCCCATGACCGCGGAGAAGCAGCGGGATGCCCCGAATCTGGCAACTACGACCCCGTCCCTTCCTCGTAACCCTCTTGCTGCCGATTTAGGCTCAAGTGGTGGCACGATGGCCCTCAGCCTCGCCGAACTTTTCAAGGCTACCCAAGCTCCTTCTTCGCCGTTTGTGAATGGGCTGCCCTCTGCACCGCTGTCCGATCGCCCTTCTCCTGATATTCCTATCCAAACTCGTCCGCTGGGGGAATATACGTCTTCCCCTTCTCGCACACCTCGGCCGCACTTGATTCGAAACCATACCGATCCTTTGTCATACGTGCCCATGGACGAATCACAGAAGTTCCGCGACAAACTAAGCGAAGAGAAGCGGACTCGTTCTGCTGAGAATATCGATTCCGAAGAGCGCATTGATACGGATTTCGAGGAAGAGTCAAGTTTTGTTCAACGACTGAATCGACAACGGGAGATTGTTAATGAAACAAATATCCGTTTGGCGACTGTGACCGAAGGGGAATCTCCCAGCTCTAAGGCTAAGCTGCCCGCAAAACCGATCAGGTGTCAAAGTCGGGATGGATTCTTGGAGGCAGAGCATAATGAACAAGAACATTCTGCTTCCTTTAATAACGAGGGAGCGAGCGAAGAGGAGACTGAAAAAGAAGACAATGTTGCAATACCAACTAATCAAGCTCGTCGGGTTATTTCATCGTCCGAGGAGGACAAGGAAAATCAGGTTGGGCTATATACCGCTGGTCCATATACAGCTACTCTGGCACATGATCGTCTATCGCAAGCTTTGGATCTATACAATGGTTCTACCTTGACTGACACTCCTCCAGCGGGACTCTCTTTATTAACGCCCGAGGGAAATATTATCAAAATGTCAGAGCAAGTGATAAATGTACGGGATTCTCAGCCATCACCCAGTCAACGATCATCCAGACATGTTAGAACCACAAGTCTTTTCTCTCAGCCTGAATTTGAACAGATTCACTCATCCTATGATGACTCCTCTCCCCCCAGAAAAAGGCAACGTCAGAGGTATTCCGCACAGGAACGTGGAGCTCATCTTATACAGCGCAATTCTCAACTATCACCCTCGAAGTATCAGCAGTCTTCCATACAGAATCCAACGGGGTCATCATCTATGCCGTCGGTTGTTGCCAACACTCCCGTTAACAAGATTGGAGATGATACCGTTCCCGAGACAAGTATACCGGAGTCCACTCCTGACCGGATTCGTCAGCCAACTATAACTCTAGAGGCTCCCGGTCGCCTTTCTTCTATGCAGGAGACCGACAAAGAAGATCCGGACTTGCCTACCATACGTCACCAACGGCAAAGGAGAAACATCGTTGGTATTCCTTTACGCAATGGAAGCCCCCAAGCCCAACCCCGAAAATGGAGCGATTTTGTCAGCTCCAGTCCTGCAAAGGGCGCTATCAAGACCTTATCAGAGATATCTGCTGAGCAGTTCACAAACACAACACCAGACGATATTTTGGATATTGAGATTCTCAACAACGAAGATCGAGAGTTTTCTAAGACAATCGAAAGTCCTAGACATTGTACACCCAAAAAAAGACTACAAACAGCCAGTGACTGGATCAGTCCAGATATCAAATCCTCCCTGGTACCTCCAGAATCAAGTTATGGCGTCAACGCTACACATTCTTTACATACTGAGACACAGGCCAATCACCCAGAATCTCCGGAGCCCTCATTGAGACCCGCCATTATTCGACGTCAACGTACCAGGCCACCGCAACGCGAAGATATGTTTAATATGGACGAATCGCCTCGCACTCGCACCCCAGCTACTAAATCTAATATGTCACGAAAATCTCAATTTAATCGATCAGAAGAGAAGGCTTCTGGATTACCTGCCTCAGAAAAGTCTAAATTTTCCAACGATAGCTCACGGCGCTCCTTTATTAATTATACAAATACCAACTCCATTCAAGCGGAGCAGATGGTGCGAGGTGCATCCGTTGCGTCGAACAGGAACTTGTCGAACACCAACACACAAGACGATAATGCAACATCTGATATTGAATCTCCGGTGCTAGAAGAAGCAATGGTTGCCCCAAATCAAGTTCTCGCTTTCTGGAATGGTCGCAAACGTGCCTATTACCCTGCCACTTACCTCCGTTCCTGTGGGCCGCAACGTTGCATGGTAAACTTCGTGGACAGTGGACCGGTAGAGGTAGCTCTTGGATCGGTTAAGAAATTACAATTGCGTGTCGGAGATGCAATCAAAGTCGATTTACCGAATGTGCCCAAGGTTACTCACATAGTCCGAGGGTTTTCTCAGCAGCTTAAACCTGGAGATCTATTGAAAACAAATGACTACGGGCATTTTCCTGTCACAGACATATATGGGTTCTCGACCGTCATCCTTGCTGCCAAACAACGCAAGAGCCTTCCAGGTGGCGGCCATTTAGAAAGTGAACAGACGATCGAAGTTCCAATACACAGTATATATCTAGACATGATATTATGGAACCAGTTGAAAGGCCGCTCATTTGCACCTGATAAGAAACTGGATCCAACGCTGAACGTTATCCAGACCCCAAGCCGAGGTGCTTCGACTCCTGTGTCGCCAGGGTCAAAGGTTTCACGTACTCAACTTCCTACACGCGTAGGTCTCTTCTCTGGGATGATATTTGCCGTCTCCTTTGGGGACCAGGATGTCACAAAGGCTCGACTCACAAAGCTGATTCTCGAGAATGGTGGTCAGATCCTCCAAGATGGATTCGAGGAACTCTTTGAATTCCCATCTAGTGTGCCGCCTGTTACACACACAGCCACTTCTTCTCAAATTCCAAGCACCGAGGAGTCCATACACTTTCGCCTAGCGCCCAAGTTTGAAAATATAGGATTTACTTGCTTGATAGCAGATAAACACTCGCGTCGAGCCAAGTATATGCAAGCTCTTGCTCTCAATGTTCCTTGTCTTTCTAGGAGGTGGATCGAAGATTGTGCTAGCCACAATCGTATCCTTGGCTGGGAACATTATCTTCTTCCTGCCGGTGAATCCAAATACCTCCATGGGGCTATCAAATCCAGAGTGCTTACACCATACTCCGCGGAAACTACCATGTTTGCAGAAATGATCGACGGACGCGCGAAACTTCTTGATGGTCAATCCGTGCTTTTGGTCTTGGGACGTGGGAAGACCGAAGAAAGACGCAAAGCTTATCTTTTCCTTGCCTATGCTCTCGGAGCTACAAGGGTCGGACGTGTACTTGATCTGAAATCTGGCAAGAAATTGCTTCATACAAACGCTCGGAACAATGCCGGGAAGTGCGGATGGGATTGGCTCTACGTCGACGACCACGAGGAGGCCGCAGCGAAGGAGATTATAATAGGCAAACCTTCGGATACCGCCAACAATAGCAGAAAGAGAAAGCGATCATCTATATTCACCAATTCCTTCGGAGGAGCCGAGACCGCG
The DNA here is from genome assembly GCF_001907595.1 of Talaromyces atroroseus. Taxonomy (NCBI): domain Eukaryota; kingdom Fungi; phylum Ascomycota; class Eurotiomycetes; order Eurotiales; family Trichocomaceae; genus Talaromyces; species Talaromyces atroroseus. Next base: position 906,831 of record NW_017971432.1, read on the forward strand.
AGGGATGAGGGGTCGATACAAATTATGAGCAACGAATCTGTCTGTCAGAGCTTGATATTAGGAATGATCTGCAAGTAGAGTGGAATTTCTTATGTTTAGACATTTCAAATGCTGGTTCATATATATATTACGTCGGTATATCAGAAAAAAGATACCCCCATAGATAGAATTAGATCTATGAATGACTGTCAGACTCAACTAGCAGTCGCATGTGCAATGTACAGATTTCGTAGAATTTCAAGCTATCATATGTCAGTACAGTTTGAGATTAAATCGTGGGGTTTGTGCTTTGAGTTGAAGACAAAAATTGAAGACAGGAAAATGGCAGGAAAATGTAGGCCGGGTGTGCACGAGAATGATCTTTCGTATTTGTTAGAGATAGAATACAAGTTAAAAGAGAAAAAGTTCAGACGCCTATGCCAAGACTCTACCATCCCCCAAGATTTAAACAAGCCGATTATTTGCCCTTGCTCTTCTTAGATGCCTTCTTCTTGCCTTTCAAACTCTTCATTTGAGCAGCACGCTCAGCACGAGCTTGTCTCTTTCTCCAAGCCAACCATCGGTTTTTGCGGTTGAACCGCTTGGCAGTGATACCAGCCTTCTCAGCCGCTCTACCAATCTGCCAATTGGCCTCACGATACATGTATCCAGGACGCAGAGGTAGATTGGCAACGGCTGCGGGCAAACTTTGTCGGGCAGCACCCTCCACGCCAACAACTCTTGTGGTATCCTCGTCCACCTCCGCAGCAATTTCTGTATGCATACCAGCGACTTCAACTCGCGGAACAGACACCATATTCAAACGACGCCTAGTTGGCGCATTCCGCGGTGTTGGTAGGGTTCCGTCACGGTCGAAACAGACTCCAATATATTTCCTTTTGGGATGTAGCTCCGGGTCAAGGTAGTATTTGACATAGCCCGCCTCAGTGGCGTAAATCGTATGGTCCCGACCCATGCCACAGTTCTCGCCTGGAAACCATTTTGTGCCTCGTTGTTTGAAGATGATATTTCCGGGGACCACGTATTGTTCTCCGCTCTTTTTGGCGCCGAGACGTTTACCCGCTGGGTCGCGAGCCTTTGCGTTGGCGCGACCTTGAGTAGCGTGGGAGGCGTAACGGACTTGAAAAGAAGGAAATGTATAGCGAGAGAGTGGTGAGGATGACGAGGATGATGATAAGTTTGATAATGAGGACAGGACGGTGGTTCTGGACGTCCGATTGATGATGTTGGGGCAATGTGTTGACAAAATCGACGAGCTTAAGGCGCGGTCGAGGATTTGCCAGGACGACCTTATCCTTGGCTGCATCTTGGAGTAATTCGTTCTTGCTCCTGAGAGCGCAATGACCGTGTTCCAGATGTGTCGTGCTGCTTGAGGAGAACGATTTGGGGTGGACAACGGGGAACTTTTTCTCGGAGAACAACTGAGCACGGGCCAAGTGGTCGATGGATCACGTGCCACCTATCGCGATACATTGGATATCTGGCTTCAGAATTAAGAAGAGATGGTACCGAGTAAACTATTCAACCTCGAGATACCCGGAGTCTACAATAAGTGGTATATATTCGGTATATATTTGCATGCGCATGGGCTTAGCTTGAAAAACTCTGCAAAATGCTCGCGAAGTCTGTGACTGCCATTTGGGCGCTTCTTCTCCTCATCACGTCTGCGCAAGCCCAATTCCAATTCTTCGAGCAAATGTTCGGAGGAGGCTCGCAGCAAGGTCGCCAACAAGAGCAGGAAGCTTCCAGCGATAGTGCTTGGTACCAAAAGACATGGGACGGAGGTAATAAATATCTTTTTTCTGTCTCGTTGCGTTTGTCCTGGTATTGGTCAAGAATCTCGAAGCTGATCAATCACTATTCTCGATCTAGCGCGTTGTACAAGATATCTTTGTCCAGACACATTAGCCTGCGTTCACTTTCCGCATCATTGCCCGTGCCCTCATCCAGACGTTGAAGAAAAATTCGAGCTTGCCGAAGGAAGTGCTATTTGCGTATCAAAGAGTGGCTTCAAGGCTGGTGAAGCTGCGAGAAAGATCGAATTGGCCCGCAAGGGTCTTCTATGAAAACCTATTTCCAGTCGCTGGAGCTTTGATTGTCGCCAAATGAAGTCTATATATAGTTGATGCCAGGGGACGGATTCTTTGAACTATTAGCGGTTAGCATTGTCTTTATCAAATCTGTCTTCGTCATTGGATATCATTATGAACGTGTATGATAGGGTTGCATTCATTAATATGATCAGAATCGTCATTCTGAAACTATCAGAAGCATGTAGTGTAAGGATGAAACCGTTCGACTAAGTACTTACAAGGTAGCTCCTGTCTCTATCTCCGAATCTCCGCCATACCCCACGAGCTTCCTTAGACATCTCTCGCCACTCCAAGCCTCCTCGCCATCATCTCAACAACATCATGTACATCGTCTTAGTTTAATATTTCGTTTGCCAGATGATTTTAATACTCGTTTATTACCTATATTACTAGATATGTGGAGCAAATCAATTCGAGCGCCCGCTTTGCGGCGGGCGACTCACTACAGCAGAGCCTTTGCGACTAGGTATCCATCTACACCACCACAAGGACCTCGAAACTCTATACGAAGACCAGATCTTCCTGCACCTATAGGGAAACCTCCGAATAGTTCTTCCGAAATTGCACATTCAGAGCTTATGAAATCCGCAGACTTGCCAGCGGTATTGCGCGAAACAAATCCAGCGGAAAATACTCTACTATCTCCTGTGCACGTACCAGAAGATCCCAACGGAGTATTAAAACAAAATCACCCGGCCGCAAAATTGCTCGCAAACTCGGGTCTTGTGATAAGAAGAGAATTGGAATTGTTGAATGTTTTGCTGTCAGTTTGCCCCGGGCTCTTAAAAACCGTGCGTTGTGCTGACACGATTATAGCGCTTATGAACAGCCAAATCGTTATACCATATACGATGCGCAAGGAAACCACGTTGGCCATATCATAGAAGATGTAGGCGGACTGGGACGGTCGATAACGCGCCAGTGGTTTCGCACACACCGGAGTTTCACTGCACATGTGTTCGATCGAGACGAAAACGAGATTCTTAGGGTATGTCTAAGTTCTCCTTTGCAAGTCTTTTCACTCCCTCACTCACTGGAAAATTCAGATACATCGCCCATTCTCGTGGGTAAACTCCCGTATACGTATCTACGATCCCCGAAGTCCTACAGATCAAACATATTCCACGACGTCACACTCGTACGAGCTCACTTCCAATACACAATGGGTTCCCATTGCCGAAGATGGCAGTTTCAAAATCTCCCAGTTACCGTTATCTGCCATGCGAGTCATTGGGGAAGTACAGCAGCAATGGGCACTAATGCGCCGCAAATATGATATGTTTCTTTACCACCCGAATCCCACCGCCCAAACGGACCTCGGTGTGCGACAGATAGCTGAGCCGAGCGATGGCCTATCACAGCCCCAACAAACACAGCTTATAAAGCATTCAGGGAACTCCAATGGCGCAGGCGAATATCATCAATTCTCGTATGTGGACGAGCCTGCGTTATCGTGGGACTTTTCCCTTCGCTCCGCGGATGATCGATTAATCGGATCTGTCAATCGCAATTTTTCTGGGTTTGCCAGAGAGATATTCACTAATATGGGCGTTTATGCTCTTCGAATGGACTCCGCGGTTTTGGCTGAAGATAAAGAACGCCAAAATCCCACTTCTCAGCCGAGTCACCAGCTCGTTACTCAGACGGAGAACAATACAGGAATGACATTGGACCAGCGTGCTATAATGCTGGCTACTGCTATTAGTATTGACTTCGACTATTTCAGTATTCACAGCCCTCAGAACAACGCCGAAGCGCTTCCGTGGTTATGGTTTCCCGGTGGGTCATCTGCCGAAGGAGCTGCAGCAGGCAATGCTGAATCTGCTGCGGGTGCGAGCGCGGGCGCATCTACAGAGTCAACTGCGCTTGGAGAAGTCGGAGCTACTGCTGTCGGAAGGGCTGGGGCTGCTGGAACTATGGCGGAGGGAGCAACTGCTGGAGTTGCGGGCGCAGGCTCCATGGCAGGTTATGACGCATTGCGACGTGGAATCTCTCCAGACAATCAGCCTCCCCCCTTTTATGAAGATCAACCGTTGGATTCTACCCGACCAGATCAATCTGCTGCTCCCGAAGAGGTTTGGGGGGAGACTGAGAACCCCTGGGGTTCAAAGGGCGGTGATGTTGGTCCCAGTGGAAGCTCAGAAGGTGGTAAATCTGATGGCATCGACTTTGATGACTTCGATTTCTTTTAAAGCTCTTTGCTCGGTCATGTTGCCCAAGAGCAACTGGCAACATAGCATTTTAAGGGGTTTGGCAGCGTTTCACTGATTATTTTCCTGGGCAGCGTTTATTCCTGGGGGTTTCATCGCTTGGGTTTTGGAAATAAAATTGTATACTAGTGATAATACTCGAATCTATATATTATACAAAAAACATAATTTCGGTGTCCTTGAGTCTACTAAACGTCAAGACTGGATCGATTTTATAAGGATATGGGATTTCTATCCTGATTGGCCGAAATCTTCGTTTCCCCGGCCCACCGTGCAGAGGGGCAAATCATCTCTGATAAAATATGCCGACTTTCGGGCCTTCACATCTCCATTCCGCTTATCTATACATTCATCTGCACATATTGGCAAATTGCATTGTGCAGCAGCTCGATCACTCACACTCGTGCTGTCATATCCCACATTTCCACTGTCAATCTATCTACACTACGTCGTCCCAACTCGCATAACTCCTACTTTCCGCACTCCGCACTCCGCACTCCGCCAACGATCCTTACCGCCACTTTGAACACTTCTCAGCAATTATCAAGAAAGAAGAGAAGGAATCACACCCATAGGAATTGCAATCAAGAGAGGGAAAAGGAAGGAGGAACATAACAATGGGATCGAACGTCGCCCAAAAGCGTCTTTTCCACGAATACAAAAACCTCTCTACCAACCCGCCAGAAGGCATTACTGCCGGCCCCATATCCGAAGATGATATGTTCCATTGGGAGGCTCTGATCCAAGGGCCTGAGGGAACGCCGTTTGAGGGCGGGGTGTTTGCTGCAGAGCTCAAATTTCCCAAGGATTATCCGTTGAGTCCGCCAACGATGAAGTTTCTAGGCGGTGTATGGCATCCAAATGGTATGTACCCCGTATAGATAAAGACGTCCGCTCTCTCTTGGATCGTAACAGGACACTGATGTTTTTGCCATAGTTTATCCGAACGGCACTGTTTGTATATCGATTCTCCATCCACCAGGCGACGATCCCAATCACTACGAGCATGCGTCCGAGCGATGGTCACCAATCCAGAGTGTGGAGAAGATTCTCATTTCGGTAATGAGTATGCTCGCCGAACCGAACGATGAGAGCCCTGCGAATGTCGAGGCAGCTAAGATGTGGCGTGAACGGAGAGGCGATTATGAGCGGAGAGTCCGCGAAGAAGTCAGGAAAGGACTGGGTCTCTAAGGTTGAGCCTACTCACTATATAGTACAGGGCTTTCGTTTTTGGGAGGGATAAAAGAGAGATGAGACGTTGTAATGATGCATGACTCTCTTGGACGTATAGTTATTGTTGCATTCAGTGTGCATTGCTACACTCTACGGCGGGCGTTTGGTTCTTGATTCGGGTGTGGTTGGATTTCTTCCTTTCCTAAGTAGTTTCTGCATATATCCTTACTCGCACACAATTGAACATTTTTAGATTTTAGCTGGCACCGTTATTAGAAAATATTTCAATCTGCTCACAAAATAATCAGTCCCCGTCACAAATCCTTCATCTTTCGATCAATCCATCCCTCCAAGCCACCTCCCGTGCCATACAAGACTTCAGTTTCAGCTTTCATATTCAGCATCATCATCGTCTGCAATTCCGCTCTCCATTCAAGCTCGGGTCCATCCTCGCTGAACACTGGATTCTTCGCCAACATGCTTCGAACTTTCTTGACGTCTCTGTGCGATAGGGAAATCATTGCCCAATCCTCACCATCATTACCATTCCTATTCTGTTCTATTACCACATCTTTGATACGCGTTCCGAGCCACTCTAGTCTCGGGGCATTGAGATGGGCACTTGCATGAGCGTGAGCCATGGAGCCGTATTTATACGTAGACATAATAGCTACTCCGTCGCAATCCCCGTCCACCAAAGCGAGAAAGCGTGGTGTAGCTGTCGGTGGGGTGATCTTAAGACCTCGAAGAATTGAACTGCTGTTCTTAGTTGCAATATCTGAAATCAAATGAACGAATTCCCGGGTGCAGATATCTGGGTATCCCTTTCCTGTGATCAGAATACCCTTTCCAGCGGCCGAATTGAGGTGGTATTTGTTATGGACGAGTCTTCGAAAGACAGCCTATTCTAGTCAGCGAAATTGTGTACGCATCTATGGCTTCTTGCATGGGGGTATGTGGATTCAAAATATCCAATATATGCATCTGGAAGATATGCCTGCCTCTTTCTCTACAATAGCAATCCATTCAACCTCTGATATGTTGATACTGCTGATATCAGCGAGACGAGGTATGAGCGCATCCTTTCCCAAAACAATGTTAGCTCCGTTGACTTATCAGGCTACAGAGAGGAAGGAAGGCCTTTCAACTCGCACCTCAACTGACATGTCAAGGCAATTTTTAGCTTTGGTCATGATACGGAAAGCTCCAGCAGCCAGTCCTTTACCGACCGAGATCTGGGTTGTTCATTTTGAAATCAGGGATGAATGTTGAGTATGTTTATGGTGGGAGCATACGACGTGCAATGCAGCTCGATCAACTCCAACAGTGTAGGCTATGTCATCAACGATTGTATTCACCACACTCTGTGTGCCGAACAGCTCTGGATTATCGTAATAGATGCTCCTTTGAGATGCTTGTGTTAGTATTCAGGAATTCCACTATCACCTACGCACCGCTCCTTGAAGGGTACGACACCTCTTCGTAATCAACATGTTGTTTTGGACAGCCTCAAATATGAGAGACAGGATACGTAGAATGCAGCCTTCGTTTGTTTGTTCAGCATAGCGTACAGACTGTTGCCTGCGAACACATACTAAACTTCCAGGCCTCCTGCGGAGTCTTTCCTGGCCACGAGTAAGTCATTTTTCTTTCCGGCACCCCTGGCTCCATCGCCAGTATCCTGTCTTCTGAACTTTCATGGGGTGTCGCGATTTGAAAATGCGACGGTCTCTTCTTGAGGGTTACGGATAGTTGTGCAACGCCCTTGTCGAACTCGTCGAGGAATGACAGCTGCAGATTCTCGAAAAACTGCAAGACGGGACTGTTCTCCGAGGCAGTCATAGCAGACTCTAGACAAAATGTGTCCATCTCTAAGAGAGTTCGCCGCCAATTCTTGATAGTAAGTCCTGGCAGAGAAAATCGAGAGGGTGAGACGTTCCTCGGCGTTGCTGTTGCTGTTGCTGTTGCTGTTGCTGTTGCTGTTGCTGTTGCTGTCGGGGACACCACCCGTCGCACCTTCCTCTTGGGCCAAGTCATACTACCGCAACATAAGCTGAGAAAATTAACAGTGTCAACTATTTTTCTCATCTCTCTAACTGGACATCGCGCGGTCTGTGGCAGCGTGCGATAGTTTCTTCAACTTCCTTGTGCACTAAAGTGCTAGTGGCCCCTGGAGGAGGCCAATTAACCAATCACAGCTTACTTGGCATGTGATCGACCTGCTTAAAAGAAGCTCCAGCTTTCAAAAGAATCCAACGTCAGCCTTCTCGTTGATTTCTTTTTAATCCAACCAACCGCGCGGTTCTTCTGTCCTGCAGCTTGTTTCCTACGAGCCGCATCGAGGATGACCGAGGCAGTCGCAAATGAGCATATTAGCAGCTGGCGAACAGAAGCCAATGGCCATCTGTCGGAGGATGCGAGCGGCGACAAGAAGACGGACTATTCCAGGTGGAGATTGCACGACAACGACGGCCGCCTGACATGGCGCTATCTAGAATCTGACGATGACAATGAGAAATGGCCACAGACTTTTTACGACAAGTATAATCTCGGGCTTCCAACAGTAAGAGACATCGTAGTACCTCGTGGCGTATAATACTCATCATCTAAACAGGGCGCGCCCGAACTGCCAAAAGCAAAATCTCCCTTGGAAGCAGCAGCGAATGGCCTTGAATTTTTCTCCAAGTTGCAAATGCCAACTGGGCACTGGGCTTGCGAGTATGGTGGGCCAATGTTCCTCTTGCCAGGCATAGTCATCACTTGGTATGTGACCAACACGCCCATACCTCCTGAGTACGCTGTGGAGATCAAGAGATATCTTTTTGCACGGCAAAATCCAGACGATGGTGGCTGGGGGCTTCACATCGAAGCCCATAGCTCGGCATTTGGTACTGTCATGACCTATGTGATCCTGCGTCTGCTTGGTGCGAGTGAAGAAGATCCTCGCTTGGTTAAAGCGCGTGGGCTCGTTCATAAGTTTGGGGGCGCATTGTATGGACCACATTGGGCAAAATTCTGGCTTTCTATCCTGGGCGTTATGGATTGGGATTGTGTCAATCCTGTCCCACCTGAGATTTGGTAAAACTTTTCACCTTGTCTCCTTTGACGTTCTCTTTCGCTAATTCTATCAAGGCTACTTCCAGACTGGGTACCAATTGCCCCTTGGAGATGGTGGATTCACATGCGAATGGTTTTTCTGCCGATGTCATACTTGTGGTCCAAGAGATGGAGTTTCCCACAGAATGCGTTGACAAAGCAACTCCGGGCCGAGATATACACGCAGGCTTATGAAAGTATTGATTTTGCTTCTCATCGAAGCTCTATTGCTAAAGAGGATAATTATTATCCAAAGACGTGGTTGCTCAACACCATGAATTGGATGTTGTCCAATGTATGGACCCCTGTGATTCGTTGGTCTTCGCTGGTGAGGAGGGCCGAAGACTGGGTGTGGGAGTTAATACAGATGGAAGATAAGAATACGGACTATGCAGGCCTTGCTCCTGTGAATAATCCAATGAACTTTGTCGCATGCTATGTCCACGATGGTGAGGGTAGCTACTCGGTGAAGAAACATCGCGAGGCGCTGCATGAATACCTATGGATGAAGAACGAGGGGATGCTTTGCAACGGTACAAATGGAGTACAGGTTTGGGACACGGCATTTATTACACAGGCTATCTCAGTGGCTGGCTTCGCGAAAGATCCGAAATGGCAACCGATGCTTACCAAAGCTCTTGAGTTTCTGGATAATCATCAACTCCGAGAGAATGTACCGGATCAAGAAAAGTGTTACCGCCAACATAGGAAAGGAGCTTGGCCGTTCAGTAATAAGACCCAGGGGTATACGGTCAGCGATTGCACTGCAGAGGGTCTTCGGTCGTCTTTGCAGCTTCAAGAGATATACGGATATCCCAAGCTCATATCTGACGATCGTTTGAAAGACTCCGTTGATTGCCTCCTATTGATGCAAAACGATACTGGCGGCTTTAGTGAGTATGAAATTAGACGGGGCTCGCCCTTGTTAGAATGGCTTAATGCAGCAGAGGTTTTCGGGGGAATCATGATCAGCTACGACCACGTCGAATGCACAACTGCATCTATCACTGCATTGTCCCTTTTCAGCAAGTTCTATCCAGATTACCGAGTCGAAGAAATCAAAGCTGCAAAGCATAAGGCCGTGCAATACATTAAGCGCGCTCAAAAGGAAGATGGAAGCTGGTATGGCGCATGGGGCATTTGCTTCACGTATGCGGCCATGTTTGCGCTTGAGAGTCTTTCTAGCATCGGAGAAACTTACGCTACCAGTGAATATTCACGTCGAGGATGTGAATTTTTATTGGACAAACAAAAAGCTGACGGCGGTTGGGGAGAGTCGTACCTTAGCAGTGAAAGGCACGTCTACACCCAACATGAAATATCCCAAGTTGTACAGACAGCTTGGGCTTGCTTAGCTCTAATGGAAGCCGAATACCCGGACCCGGAACCTATTCGCAGAGGAATCAAGCTTCTGATGTCCCGGCAACAAGCGAATGGAGAGTGGCTTCAGGAAGCAATCGAAGGTGTTTTCAACATGTCCTGGTGAGTATCTTCAACGCACTTTCGCATCAGCCACCTGACTAACTTTACATAGTATGATTTCATACCCCAACTACAAGTTCTACTGGCCCATCCGAGCATTAGGTCTGTTTGCACAGAAATTCGGTAACGAGGCGCTCCTGTAAAGTATCATGTGGGTGTTACATGTACCATAGTATGACGAAAAAGTTTCTACCATAACAAATTATAATATATATATATATATATATATATATACTACTCCAACTTTGTGGTTGTTTGATCTATGAATAGCCTTGAGACTTGAAAGAGATTGATGTAAATTATAAAATAGTAATGTTTCTAGGTGATTCTATTTATATAAAAGAAATATGACGGCATGACCGTCCCGCACCGCAGAACCTCACAACCGAACAAACCATCTCCAACCTCCCAGGCTGAAAGTGGCATTCCCCATCTCTACTTAGCACAAGACACGCAAAAGTTCCCAATATTTGCTAGTAAAAACCCTCAATCTATTTGCCAGCTTACTTCTACCTCTACTTTCGTCTTCGCGCGGGGCAGCCGCATTTCTTCCCCGCACAAGCTCAGTACCACGATGAACGCTGCCACAGAAGGCGACAAAGCTGCTGCTGCTTCCGACTGGCCCAGCGCCATAAAGCACTACACTAGGGCTCTGATAGAACTGCCTCGCGCCCCAAGTTATTATATCAAGCGATCAACCGCCTACTCTCGCCGCAAAGCTTCGGATGGCGGGCCCGATTTCCAAGCTGCGCTTCGCGATGTCGAACTCGCCCTGGCTTTAGCTCGCGAACGAGCTAAAAGGGAGCTCATCGTTGAGGCCCAGCTGCGCCGCGCGATTGTCTTGTTTCAGTTAGAAAGATACGGCGATGCAGGATACCTATTTGATCTTCTTGAGGAGAAGATGGGAATCAATAAGGGGGTTGTCGACAAATCCACACAAGTGCAGGCTGCCATGTCACAGAAAGGGTCGCAGAAACAGGAGAATGAGTTATTAATCTGGAAGATCAAAACTAAAGGAAAAATCAGCAAGCTGGGAAACGGCGATGATAAATTAGCTGTGTCGATACAAGAGTACCCGGCCACCAAAATCCCGTCGGAGCAGGAGCTTAGGAAACATCTCCAAACGCAACTAGGACAATCAACGAAGGCCACGGAAGGGAACGGCGGCGAGATGTCAGATGCGGATAAGACTAATGAGAGCAAGTTGGACGTTTCAAGTTCTAGCTCCGCTGCGCCATTCACAGCTGGACCAGGTGCACCTGCTGCCCCCGTTCCTGCAGCAGCACCAACGAAAATCCGACACGAATGGTATCAGTCCCAGGACTCTGTTGTCCTAACGGTCTATGCCAAAAATGTTAACAAGGCTCAGCTGGAAGCTGATCTTCAAGAGAACTCTGTAAGTCCAGTTTTCCATTCTTGATTCTCCCGACTTTACATCCCACAAAGCTAATAATCTCAAGCTCTCGATTGAGTTTCCTTTACCTTCTGGTTCAACCTTCTCGTTCAATCTAGATCCGTTGTATGCTCCAATCGATACAACCCAGTCTAAGGTCAATGTTCTATCCACGAAGATTGAGATCACCCTTCGCAAAAGAACACCAGGACAGAAGTGGGGAGCACTGGAAGGCTCAGAGATAGCCCCTCATCTATCTGATCCTGCCACAGTTATTAACAAACCTGCCTCAACCCCAGTTACCCAACCTACACAAGCCACGGCTGGTCCCGCATATCCAACATCATCCAAACACGGAGTGAAGAACTGGGACAAACTAGCAGACGACTTGACCGCAAAGAAGAAGAAGAAGGCCGACAAGACTGCTGAGGCCAAAAAGGACGTCGGGGAGAAAGAAGACGCCGAATCAGATGCGGAGTCCATTGATTCAGAATATGGCGGAGGCGACGCGGTTGACTCATTTTTCAAAAAGCTCTACGCAAATTCAGACCCAGACACTCGCCGTGCTATGATGAAGAGCTACTATGAGAGTCAGGGAACTTCTTTAAGTACGAATTGGGATGAGGTCGGCAAGGGAAAAGTTGCTGTTCATCCTCCGTCCAGCGATTAGTTTACTGGCGTGATAGTTACGACTTGCCCATCTACTAGGTAACTCGTATTTTTAAATTGCTTGTTTCCCACCTCATAGCGTTGTGCGGCATAAAGGAGTCACGAAAGAATATCCACCCTTGCATTTCTATTCATGGCGTGCGCCCAGGAGTCTTCGACAAAGATTTTGTATTTTTCGGATCTTTTGGGCACCATACAATTAAGATCAAATGTAGAATACCTATCTTCCTAGGTGGTACTTGTTGTTGATCCAATTCAATAACAACATCTTATGAGAGTAACAATTCTATGGAAAACTCCTGATATATACTTTAAGCTCTGTAGTCTGGTTTGAAGCACTTCCACCGTGTAGGTCGGTTAGTTCCACCAACTGTTGAGATAAATAAAGCCTTCAATGGGTGCCGGGGGAATGGTAATAGCATTTAAACATAACTTCTCCTCTATGATGATAACTTTTAAATAAACATGGGACCTACTCTAATAATTTTCGTCGTCCTTCTGATAGAGAAAGAATTGTACAAAGATGGCCATATCCAATAACAGGGTTCCCAAACTTCCTATCAACCAAGACAGGTTCACAAGTATATACTGTCCATAAACCGACGCAGCCTCGCCAGGCTCGCAAACATCGGATTGACAGACAGGCGAGTACGCGAATATTGACAGCACATATGTGAGATTGCCAATACAGGCAAATAGGAAGAAAAGAAGCGACACACCTTCTGTTGATTTACGTTGGTAATTGAGCAGAAGCTGGGGAATGCGTGAGCCGAGATATAAAATGGCACATAGATAGCCAAAGACTTGGCCCCAAAAATCGAAGGTGAGCGGCGCAGACGAGTCCACGGTCTTATCGTTTTTGGTCTTGTTCACGCGAGAACTGACATACCACCCCAGCACACCCGCAGCACAGACAAGGATGATGACAAAAGTGTTGAGCACAGCGGCTTGGATATTAGAAATCGAGGAGCGTGAAGCAGCACGACCACCGTCAAGTCCAACAGGTGAAACGGTGTCCACGAAAGGAGTTGCTGGGGAGAGATGTGTGCCGTCAACTTGAGTACTTCGTTGATACTGTTGTGGTTGTTGATGATGGTGGTGGCTGCCATTTCCATGACCTAGTAATGCCGTCCCCTCCGACACGACTTCACCCTCATGGCGACCTTGCTCTAGCTCGCCATTTTGTTGACTAATTTCCGTACTCTTCTTAGCCTTGTCACCCGAGAATAAAAGCCCTCGGTAATAAAGGCATTGTCCTAGCAAAACAATATCTGCAAGTGTATAATATATTGCCAAAATAATCATTGTTGGTAGCACACCCTGGAGCACAGCTCCAAGGATATTGAAGACATCGCCGGCAAGCCAGACGACAATGAAAAGTAGCGAGAGACCATCGGCTGATCTACGTCGGAAATTTTCGATGATTTGCGGCGAAAAGACAACAACCCAGCAGGCTATTGAAATCGAACTAAAATTAAGAGTGTTAGCATGTGTAATCTAGTCAATTCACTTCTTCGATTGCGCAGAGAACTAGAGAGTAGGGATAGCTTACGTACCCAAGAATACCGCTCAGGGCTTCAATGTCTATATTATTATATTGTGGAGGAAACATGGCTCGGTCAGGACAGTATAATAGAAGTTATTTTTTTCCTTTTTCGAAATGAAATCACTCAAATGATTTTGTTCCAGTCGTGGACGCTCAAGCAGACAGCCGTTATGTAAGGCTGCTGTTCACTCTATGACGGCACGAGTGATATTCCGAACCCTTCCATGCGAGTAGCTGCGCAGTCTACTCAGCCGGCTTATCCAGATGATATGATTGAAGCTGTAAATATTCGGCAGCAGAAGAGAACGTGCAATTGCAGCAGTGGAATGAGGGGAAAGCCGACGTTGTATGTACCCAGAGAAAAAATCATGTCATGGGGTCACGTGCATCTTTCTGATTGGCTGAAAAATCTGGGGAAGGGGCGGCTCTAAAGTTTGTCTTAGCGCGTCTCACGCGATTCATCTTAGATCTTCCTAGACTTCCACGCTACACACATCGACTCCAAGTGTCAAAGAAATTGCGGAGGGAACCCGAAACGAGTAATTGTTCCTTGAAGCTTGATGTCTTCAATCCGAATATTTTGCGTAGAACTGACAAACAAAAAAACACAAGAAGCTACAACCGACGATAAGCGAGTTCACATATACATACATGTATAGCACCAGTGAAAAATATGCCGTCAGGCTTTTATATTACGTTTCATTTTGTTGTCTTCTCTCTCTTGTGCTTCTCTTGTTGGCATATAAATATAAGATCGGTCCACTAAAGCGCTCGTGTAGGCTTTTTGGTATGGTGGTGGGATAATCCATCTCTCACCAGTTGGAATCACTGCACCCTTTTTACCGACTGCGTTTCCCAAGCTTAGTCCCCAGTCTCTGTCATGCTCAGGAAGTCAAGTCGATCATACGGTACCTTTTGCTTGAGGTAATTTCAGTGTGCGATTATCTCGAGACCGACCTCTTGGTTGAGTATTCCCAGACTCGCTTGGCTTCTTTTTCGGTGTTGAGAAAATCAATTATTATCGCCAAAGACGACAATTAAATTTTCTCACATCCTCACATGGCTCGATAGCCCGTGGGCCAAATATGTTCTTGGTCGTGAATTCTCGGTCTGGAGTACTTTCATTACATTTGACTGCCTGCTGATAAGGCCTGTCCAACATGGTTCTGGAAATGACCCTGTACGCCGTGTTCATCTTTGATTTATGTCCATGGCTGATATAGTACGAAGGGACCTTGGCACTCGTGGTATACTACTCGACGGTTTAGCTTTGCTCGCGGGTCACTTGTCAACAGGTGCGAGATTTTGTCGAACGAAGTCAAATGCAGCGATTTTTGGTATACAAGGACATGTCCTTGCAGAGCTGTAAGGGGGCTTGAAAGAAGCTATCGAATATAGTAGAGGATCCAGCAGATCCCGCTTTTTCGAATGTGGTAGATAATGTGTTGGCTGTGATAATAGTAGGTACGCGTCTGTCAAGGAATTGCGGTCTAAAAAATACGCATGACCAGATACTGTGAAAGCATTATTTCTGAGCTTCTTTGAAGAGTTTAGCGAGGTCATTTCGCTTTTTCTTTTTTGCTGAAGGTCATGCCGCCTTGGGATACGATATATCTTCTGTGCTATTTAGCTATACTCATTCTTCAATTAAAAATAGTTGGAACTTACCTGTTCAACCCGGCGGCTGGAGGATTGGGGTGATATTTAACCCATACTACCATCTGTGTGACTAACAAGGTTATCCACGTCTTAGCCCAGGATCAACGCAGCAGAACGAACCTGGGGAAGGCTTACCGCGAGCCATCGTAAAGGGAGAGATGCCTGAAAATGAAAACAGGAAAAGGTAGTTAAGGGGAAGAAAGAAGAATGAGTTGGCAAGAAGTAAGGGAGAGTGTGAAGTCGAGAAAGATGCTTATATAGCTATTAGAGAATTTTTGATGGAGTTCCTCCATTTTGGTCTTTTGGCATTCATTGCCAGACGCCCCGGGACATCTTTGATATGACAAACACAGACGCCCGCGGTGTGTGTTTGCCTTTGCCCCGTATGTTATATTCCAATAATATAGCATCGTCCTATGCCTTTGCCCGTCGGTGACCCATTTCTATCAGCTGATTCTTTGATTCTTTTCTCAAATGATGGCTGGCTAGGAATCATGAATGCTACTCGACTTCGCACGACAAAGGAAAGAGGTCAAAAAGTTTGCAGTTGGGGCGACAAAATTTATAATGTGCGGCCAAATATTAGTATCCTGGGGGGCTAGGCCCCTATTGTAAAGTTGTTTGCATGCTGTTTGTGCCTGCTCGTTGCCTTGCCTCCTTTGTTTACCCCTGGGAAGTCCTGTTTCGGCATGACGGTATACGCAATGGGAAACCGTAGAATGTGGCTCAATGAGCTCATGGCCCCCAAATACAATGAGTTCGTGTACTTATAGAATGGCGTGGAGCTCGAAAGTGGGTGTGAAGAATGAAGTGCAATTAGACTTGGTAGGGCACGGTAGGGCACGTAGTATATTCGGGTCTGAGGCAACAATAAATGATATAACTTTGTATTCAATAAATTGTCAGGAGCCACCTAAACCTTTCATTTTAAACATCAATATGGCTGCAGTAGCTTGACAAAGGCTCGATCGTGGAGTTATAAATACTTACATCAATAGTCCATATTTGATTACTCACGCAAGGCAACTGCCTTATGCTTATTGAAGGGAAGAGCCGTTTTTTTACCTCATCTTTCTCAGTTGAGGTTTTCTATATAATATTATTTATTCTCTTTCCAGTGGGAACTTTCAATCCTCCCTCCAGGTAGCAGTGGTCGAGCAGTGATTCAGAGGTTTGTTTGCCGTCACGTACCTCGATCATTGTTTCTTAGAGTCAGCTAACTTTCTTGCAGTCTTGCATAGCCTTGCCAAAGAAGTCACCTTCGGGAATTACACTTTAATATCACAAAGCACTTCATATATCTTTGCTTCTGAAGCATCTCAAATCCTTACTATGGATCCCAGCAAGAACCCGGACGTACAAGCCGAGTTTTCCAGTCTCATGAACAGACATATGAAAGTGTTCGACGAGGGGAGTGCCAAATTCTCACAGCGGGTAAAGAGTCTCCATGACTCGGTAAAAGAAGCGTCCGCGGAGTTTGAAAGGGCAAACCAGGCGCTGAAGAAACCGCTTGAGGAGCTGGAGAAATCAGATAACAGGCTTCGGAAACTGTACGACAATCTGGACAAAGCAAATGAGGAGTTAGAAAAGTCACGTCAAAAGCTGAAGGACTTTGAAGAACTCCATGGAATATGTGCTGATGATTTATCCGATTGTTAGGTATGTGCAATATGGAAAGAACCTTTAGTGGATTGTTCTGCTGAAACCTTCTTGCTCATAAATGTCGAACAGGACTTGCTCACGAAACGAACTTGACGTCGCATTGTCGACATTTTCGAGGCCTCATTGAAAGTCCACGACTAACCAAGTACCCAATGAACGTCATGAATCGTTCCTCAAGGCATTCGGGGGCTCACCCGTCGAGCAGAGTCGTTCGAAAGATGGGATACCAACCGAGACCTTAAATCATATCACCGAAAAGGCGTCTGACAAACCAGTCTATGGATTTAATTACTCTGGCTAGAGGCAAGAAACCAAGTTATCTTCCTGGAGACTAAGTAGTTTCGTGTACTATGATCCCAAGAATAGAATAACATTCGTCATATTTCCCACAAAAAAGTTTCAGGTCATATTTCAACCAAAATAATAGTCTATTCTGACTTGGACTTGATAAGAGCAATCAATTTATCCTGCATATCGCAAAAAATATTAATAGCCTACACGAATCAAAAGTCAGAGAAGAGCGATCACCTCTAGTGAAGATGGATATAACGTACCTGCGTCAACTTGTCCTCGCTCTCCCCAGCAAGATCCCGAGTAAAAGCAATCCGGTACGCAGCTTCATCTTTCAAATAAGACATTTTGGGAAGAACGGTCAATCCCGATGTATCACCATCAAAGAAGGACGGAGGAATAGGACAATCCGGCACGGACAGAAGCCCAAGAAGTGGCGGAGCTACCGTTATATGGTCTACGCCTGCCAGAGCAAGTACTTCGTCTGTCGACGTAAGACTGGCGGGTAAAACTTGAGTGATGGCGCCGACTGATTTGTAGTACTTTTGAATAGCAACGCACAGTGTAAAGAGCTTGTTGGGATCGACGAAGCTGGAATATACGGGGTCAGATATACGTCTGTCAAAGCGACTAGTGGATACTAACCCAGGCTCAAAGTGGACCTTGAGTTGATTGACATATGGCGCTACATATGTACATCCTACTTCTGCGGCGAGGACTGCCTGTGTCATGGAGAATAAAGTAGTGGCTAGTGTATGGACACCGGCCAGTTGTAATGTTCGGCAAGCCATCATACCTTCCCACGTACTTGGGATTTTGATGGAGATTCTTGAGCTGTCCCAGGTGGGTGCGAATTCCTTGAAAAGATAAACAATGCCTTGGATTGTTAGTGCTTATACCGTTACAAAGTGGCAGACAGACTAGGCCTTACGAAATGCGTTTGCAACAGTTTTCTCGGTTGAATATGCATAATATGGATTTGTCTGTACATGAATTCGTCCCTGTAGATGAGGTGTGACTTGGATAGCCACCCTCACAGTCTGCAATATCTCATGTTAGAAGAATGCTATAAGCTTATAATCCCTTCTTACAGGACAGAGATAAACATGCCGCAATTTCAACAGCTAGCTCATCGAGCTCAAGGCCGGCAAATCGAGGATCCTTGGTTTCTGCCATAGACCTCAAGAGCGTGCCGGCATTGAGGTGGGATTCAGCGAGTAGTTCTTTGTGTTCGGGTTTGGAAAGTTCAAAGAAGGCGATGGCCTGAGACGCACATTCATTGAGTACATCAGTACGATTTCAAGCCACTTGATATCATAACATACCTGGTTAGATGTGCAATCTTGGAAGGGCCCCAGTGTCTGTGCGACTATGAAGGAGATTCAGCAAGGAACACGAGAAAATAGATCATATAAAACAGCAAGGCACCTTTAGCATCAAGTGTGTCGCAGTCAACCAAACCTCGCGATCGGAGGTAACCCAAGGCAAAGTCTTGCGTCACAGACATGCTTATCGGCTTTCAGGGATATGAATCAAGGGAGTGTTTGTGGGGAAGCAATAGCCAGAACCTGACAACCGGGGTAGACAGCTCTGAGTAAGAGTGATCGAAGCGTGATGAAGTTCCTCGGTGTCTTTCGGATCGCTGAAGTTGAGGTTGTTGTGTGATGCGAGCTAAGCTCCAGGATCTCCCAGAGGGGCAGGTAAGCCGACTGCCTATTTGGGCATTTCCCCGCACTGACAAGGATCTTAAGAAGAACCAATCATGCTGATTTACTCAGTACGTACGGAGTAGCAGATATCAGATTCTGAAGATGGGTATACTTCTAATCTAGTTCAAGACTGCCAACATAACCTAGATTAGATCCACAAGACACAGCGACAGGAAAAAAAGTCCGACGGATCTATGATTTGCAAGATATCCCAGAATATGTAGAGTGGAAGTGTCCCAAGACAAGCATAGATTAACATGTATATGAATTTTTACTGCCTCGCGCCCAATGACAGCGGAGGAAGGAAGATGTTTTATCCCGCGCGGGAACGTCGACTATGTATTATATAAGCCGTATTGCGGCTAACGTAATCCACACCCGAGCGGATCACACCACCGAGCGGATCACTCAGCTCCAAGAAAGCGTCTTGTATAGATTTTAAACCTCAATTTTCAACCCGAAATAATAATTATATACAAAAAATTAATTAGTAATACGATTAGGGCATTGAGGCCTTCTATGCCCGAAAATTCCACACTCACTACATTGAAATTGACGGCGTACACGTGGTTGAGAGGCCGGAAGCTCAGGCTCGGCCGGAGCAGTAGTAGGAGCTTGAGATGCCTCAATTGGCCTATTTATAAGTGCCTGAGCATCCTCTCTAGTAATTCCTTGCTCATGAGATATCTGCTTTTTAGATCGTGTACGCTTTCGCTTCTCTTTCTCATGTGCAGCTCGTAAATCGTGAACTTCCTTCCGTATAATAAGAAGCTCGTTAATACTGGTCTCGTACGCCTTTGACATGCGACTAATTGCTTCATCAATAACTTCAGAGGGGCTCCTTGTACGCCGGCTGATTCGTCGCTTAATCGTACTCAATTGGCGTTTGAATTGGCGTGGATTTTGAGGTGTCTGTAAGCATGATGATTGAGAATCACTAGGTGGATTAGGAGGTGGTGTTGGAGTCTTTAATCGGATAGTAAGTTGACTATAAACTCGATCTGGATCCAATGGAACTAATCCAGTTGCTTTGAAGCCATTCCGAATAGTCTCAGCTTTATATGCCATCGTACGGGCCTCTGGAAAAGCAGTAAGAAAGTCGATTTTATCAATATGATTAAAGCCGAGTCTCATCCGCTGCTCAACAAGCTTTCCATATTGTCGCTTTAGAACTGCAAAACAGCTAACATCGAGAGGCTGTAAGAGATGCGAGGAATGTGGAGGCATGCAGATTGGGATAATCTTATTCTCAGTGCATGTACGATCAAATTCGGCAGTTAAATGGCTTCCATGGCCATCGAGAATTAACATTCGATATTGTCCGATTATCCGGCCATTTGTATGAGGAATAAAGTGATTGATGAGCCAATCCATGCTAATCTGATCTGTTGTCCACCCATTATCACTAATATTGATCTTCCAATCATCTGGAAGGGTCTCAAACCAGCCTTCCTGGGAGTATTTAGTAGCTTTAAAGATCACGTACGAGGGCAAGGCCCAGCCAGTAGAGTTGACTGCCTCAATTGCAGTTACCCATTCTCGATTACCAGGCTGTAGTAGATGTGGACGGCCATATCGATCGCTTCCAGTAATAACCTTTGCGCTCGCGCAGAGGCCCATTGCAAAGCCAGTCTCATCAAAGTTATAGATATCCTCCGATAGGATTCCATACTTGGCTATAGCCTCTCGTACGCGATCAAAATATTCCTCAATTATCTTCGGATCTTCGCATTTAGCACGCTCGTAGTTATATCTTCGTGAAAATCGTGTTTTTAGCTCTGAGCGACGTTTGACTAGGTTATAAACCCAGTTCTCGCCAACTGTTTGATTTCCATGTTGAGAAAGAAGAATATTGGCCATATCTCGTACCATAGAGGGTCGGGGAGGTAATCCTCGCTTATCTAGATCTAATATCCATTTAATAAGCGATTCCTCTTCAAATTGAGTCAATTTATGCCCATTTGCACGTATCTCAGCTTTCATTGGGATACCATTGAGGCGGCGCGAGAGAGTTGTATATGGCACATTATAAGTGCGTGCTGCATGACGAATTGATGATAATTTTCCATTTTTAAAATCGGATATAGCTAATAAGATTCGTCCTTCTTGTTCCTGAGAATTTGATTGATTTTTATTAGGAATTGGTGGCATATTGGCGCGTTGAATATAGAGAGTTGACTCATTTGACGCGCTCGGAGTTGAGTGATCCGCTCGGTGGTGTGATCCGCTCGGGTGTGGATTACGTTAACCTGGTTGGGTGAGCTCCGCCGGCGGGAAAAAAAGTGCTTCTTGGATGGAGACAAGGGTATCTACTTTTGGGCATTCCTACCTCCATCATTCTTAGTAGCTTCTTTTGGAACAAGCTACAACACTCGAGCCGAATTCACACGTTTATAGGAAGCCACCAACCATGCCCTCACCTTTTCTCAATCCCGGCGCATCATCGGCCGCCGATCAACTCGCCATTCTCCATTTGCGCAGAGACAACTTGGTGCCAGCCATACTCAAAACACATGATGACGAGAACAGAGGTTACAACGAAGGAAAAGTCGAGAACAACCGGTTTGGATCGTTCCCTCACAGCACTCTAATCGACAAGCCATGGGGTTCTCAAATCGCGGCGTCGCATGTCGACACTGCGAAAAGAGGAAGAGCAATGCGGGGTAGCAAGGCGCAAAAACGAAAGGCGGCAGTCCTTGAAGAAGGAAACGGGGAAGCAGGAGATCAAGAAGATTCTCAAAATGCTGCTACAAACCCTGATGACTCCGCGTCTGCGACGCCAAAGGCTGCGCCAAGCGGATTTATTCACATTTTACCACCAACCCCCGAATCGTGGACATCGGGATTGCCGCATCGAACACAAGTGGTGTATACGCCAGACTACAGCTATATACTCCAGAGGCTACGCGTTTGGCCTGGAAAGACTATTATAGAGGCCGGAGCAGGAAGTGGTTCCTTCACCCACGCAGCCGCTCGAGCGGTGTTCAACGGGTATCAACCGGCTCACAAGAAACAAAGGCTCGGCCAAGTCTGCAGCTTCGAATTCCACGAGACAAGAGCCGGCAAGATACAGGCAGAGGTGAAAGACCACGGCTTAGAGGATGTTGTCAAGGTAACACATCGTGATGTCTACAATGACGGGTTTTTGCTGGGCGATCCAAAGACTGGACAGTCGCCCAAGGCAAATGCTATTTTTCTGGATTTACCAGCGCCATGGCTAGCACTCAAACATCTCGTTCGAGACCCTGAGGATGGCTCGGCGTCACCGTTAGACCCGTCTTCGCCTGTACATTTATGCACATTTTCGCCCTGTATAGAGCAAGTGCAGCAAACCATCAAAACTATGCGGCAGCTTGGTTGGCTGTCAATTTCAATGGTGGAAGTCGTCCACCGACGGCTGGAGGTTCGGAGGGAGGTAATCGGCCTAGATACAGAAGGAATACCGCGCGCCGCTGTATTTCCCAAATCAGTAGACGAGGCGCTGGGAAAACTACGAGTCGTGGAAAAGCGGATGAGAGAGTACCGCAAAATTCAGAAGGAAGCCCAGTCTGCTGAAGGTGGCATTGTCGATGGTGCTGCTGACAAGGAAAATGGAAAGGTGAATGAAGACGATATCACCACCAAAACAGACGGATCGGTTGAATCTCAGTCCTCAACAGTTAAAAGGAAAGAGACGGACAGAACTACCCCCATATATGAACTCGGTCGCTTAATTCACCGCACCGAGCAAGATCTTAAAACTCATACGTCGTATCTTGTTTTCTCTGTTTTGCCGCGTTCTTGGTCGGAAGAAGACGAGCGGAAACAGAGGGAACTATGGCCATCGCGGTCCACAAAATAGATAGGGGGCATATATTGCAATAAGGAAAAGAAGAATAAAAGATCATAATTTTATGTGTCTAAGTCGTTATTTGGGGTTTCGTAATATGTCCAAGATTTCAAATCATACACATATCGTGGGCAAGTATATTTTCGCATCGTAGCGTTTTCCGAAGTGTATGCATATACAGAGCCTTTTTTTAAAACAACCCTTTTCCCTTCTCTTCTCCGATATAATCCATCGTAGATGGATATTAGGCGTTGTTGTTGTTGTTTTCTAGAGGTTATTCTCCTGGCGAAATTTATCCCATGCTTCGTTCAGCGTACTGAAAACAGCACCTGCAATCATTCGTTGCTCGGTTGTAGCGTTTGTTGGAATCTATGGGTCTGTGGTAAGCGCATGTTTTTCTTTTTCTTTTTTTTTAAAAAAAAAAAATACAAGTATATATATTTTAATGCTTACCTTATCGGGATGCACTTTGGCAATCCCTTTCATGTACTGTATCTTGACCTTGTTTGGAAGAATCAATTCTGACATATTGATCTTCTTCCATCCAGACTCTGGCCATAGTACATTATCAAGACTCCCCAACAAAGCTCGGAGATTGTCCTGCTTTCCGTCCTTCCAAGCCGATAATCTCGCATCAACACTATCCGTGAGGGCGAGTTTCTCCTCGTCGGCTCGCTCAGCTGCTTCGTTCGCAGCTCGAAGACGTGAGACAGCTTCGCCTGTAGCGGCTGGCTTTTGCCCTGAAAGATCACTCAAAGCAGATGTACGAGGTGCTGCTACCTGCGTCCTTTTGTTCGGCGCAGCACGCGCTGCACTAGGCCGAGCAACGGGAGGTGCTGGCGGTTTGCTGATACCAGCCGCTTTCTCACACCTGTTTCGGCCTTGAATACTCGTAGTACCTCCATGGCCTGATTCAACAGCCTGTTTCCACACTTGCGCTGCGTCTGCCCATTTTTCCAGATGCTCGAGAGCTTCCGCCTTGCGCATAAGCGCCTTTCCAAAGAAATCTTTCATGGGTTTGGTCGGCTGGCCATTGCCAGGTTCAATACTTTCGCCTTCGCCTTTAGACGGTCCAATGAACGCTATGATAGTGTCTGCGTCAGAGATAGTCACTTTAGGCTCGCCGATCTTCAAAGCAGTCATGGCACGATTGCTAAGCGCCATTATGGTTACGGGGTGATCAGTTGGAAGATGAGACAATGCCTTTGTGAAAGCATCGTGTGCTGCTGCGTAGTCTCCTCTTTTGTAGGCATCATTTCCGATTTCGCGGTCCTTGTGGGATGATAAGAGAGCTGATTGTGAGACAGAGGGAATATTGCGGGCAGGAGCTTTTGGTCGTGATGGAAGGGGCGTCCTCGGTTTTGATACTGGTGGGCTTGAAGTTGGTACGGCGGAGGGCATGGGTTTATATGCTTGAGGTTTCGAGCCATCTAATAGATCTATACCATTGTCTTCAATGGCTAATGATGATTTTTGATCCTGCTGCGGTTTCGTTGCTGGTTGGGGTCTCCTTCGTCTTGCAGGGCTAACATAGGCCTGCGCTGATTGCTCTTCCAATGCGCTTCGTGTGAGCTGGGTTCGAGGATCCCTAGGAGGATCTTGTGGCCGGCGCGCCTGCTGTTGTTGCTTTTGTTGTATTGGAGGATGTCTAGCCTCGCGCCTCTCAATAGGGCCATCGGTGAAAGGTGCTGGCCGCTGTTGTTGCCGCGGCTCTACAGCATCAGGTCGCCGTGGAGTATGGCGAGTAGGCCGTCCGACATCTGATTCTAGAAGCAAAGCCTCATCTGTGATATCGGCGGTGCGTTCAGGTTGAGCGCGATCGCTCCGTACATCTCCTCGTGCGTCTTCTCGCACAGGTTTCGGAGGACGAGTACCACGCTCTTCGCTGGTCTGAATGGGGACGGATTCTCGCATCCACCGAGGTTGACTGGAGTCTGCTTCGGAATTGAAATCGTGCACAGCCTGTTGTACTTTTTTGCTCCCCGTCTTCCAAAGAGAATTGGCAGTTTTGAATAGCTGGTTACCGAAATTAGTAGCAAGTTCGCCCATGTCTCGATCGCGAGGAACTGGAGACCTGCTATCTCCACGATGCCCGGACTGCCGCTGCTCTAGCTCACTTTCTTTCATCCACGAAGGAACCCCCTGGTTGCGTGCTCTAGGATCCTCTCTCCTACGAGTTGGGGGCTCTTCTGGGGGAAGCCCCGCCTTAGCCCTCGTTTTTTGTCTTGACTCTGCATGTGCTTGATTTAGAAGCCACCCAACAGCAGCCTGTACATCTACCCCAGATTCTGTGTTTTCTAGAGCCTGAGCAGCCTTCTCAGGCGGAAATCCCATGTCAACTAGCTCGGCTACAGCCCGGTCCCGTGGATCATCAGCTTTAGGGGGCGGGGTTGGAACAGAAGCATCCATCTTCGGCCGTTCATTAACCCGCGCTGATTCGGACACAGGCTTTCCAAGCAATCCAAGAAAGTCGTCATCGTCATCCTCGCGCTGCGTGGATACAGGTTGAGCCACTGTGGGCTTGGATCGCATTTGCCCCAGACCGAATGGATCATCATCATCATCACCAAACGCTAGATTATGTGAGTTTTGACGAGTTGGCAAATTCGAGGAGCTGTCCGTGGACCGAGATGATGGAATAGGAAAATTGGTGGAGGCATCCACGGGCGCTGCAGCGTCAAACGCAGCCAGTATATCCTCCTCGTCCGGAGAGCTTATGCGAGGTACTGTGGGGGCCGGTGGCGTAGATATAGCACTTCTATCTTGACCCAGAGTATCCCAGAATTGAGCATCCTGGCCTCCAAACTGTGCCTCTAGCTGACGGCGCTTCTCGGCGTCTTGCTTGGCTTTTTGCTCTTGCAACTGCTTCTGCTGCTCGAGCAAAGACATATTTCTGTTATTCGCACCGGACGCTCCGAAAGACACCAGATTGGCAAAGCTGTCGTTCGCTGGGGTCGCTGGTTTGGACGGCGGATTGGAAGCGTGTCCGTTCGATGACGGCGGTGTAGGACGCCCCTGGGTAGACGGTGTGCGCATTGATGTTAGCAGGGACGCTGAGCCCATAGGTGGAGGTCTGGGATTGGAGTCATTGGAGTTGGAATTCCAGCTCAAACCGACGAGGTCGTCCATGGTGGGTTGAGTAGAAGCGGGGGCGCAAAGAGGACAATGAGGCGGTTTGTGCTGATACAACTGTCAGGATAGGGTCATAGAAAGTAGAGCGAATGTGATTCAGCCAATCATTTCAACAACGTTATCAGAAGTCAGTTGCTAAGCCATCATAAAGCGAGAACAAAGTAACGCGCAATTGAAAACAACGTGCATGGTAAATAATATGGAATGATATGCCTCCTGAGGCAGCCACTCGGATGGCTTGACGTGTGTGGCTGACGCATGCGGGAGGTGCCACTGCCACGTGTGGCTGATGCTTGGTTTGTGCCTCAGGCTTCAGCAGGTCATTTCATCTGACTAGTATACATCGGGCTAGTCTTGGTAACGGTGGTAATCGTCTTGGTTTTTTGTACAAGAATTTGAAAATATCTTTACTTACACTTTTTAGAGCCTGCAATGTCTGTTCTTGCACTGTATACAATTAGTAACCTGCAGTTTCAACGATACTGCCTCGGCATTGCTGCTGTTAATAGGTTAGTGATTCCAGGGACTCTGTATTGAAGATATTTCGGAGCTTCGTTGGAGCATCGGAATCCGGGAGGTGTTCCCGTAACGGGTCAACTTCGGGGTACCCACCCAGTATTTTTCGCAACAATTCCCGTACGCGTAGTACCTGCGAGATACATTCGACTATTGAATGCTAATGCCTCACGGTTAAGTCTTGTGCAACAGTCAGTTCAAAATTGCCGGCAGTGTACAAAGCGGTGCATGATATTGCCGATCTGGATGGAGTATTGATTATTGGATATAGTTTAGTAAATTCATAGTATGGGGTACGAATAGCGCCGGCGTGCTCCGTGTGACGATGCGTCGGGATCTGGATGTGACGCTATTCTTTGTTCGCTGTTTTTGGTATTTGTTGCTTACTCCCTTAGCTCAAGAGTACTAAGTCAATTCTCGCTATGTTCGGTTGGGTGCAAAAAAAAAAAAAAAAAAAAAAAAAAAAAAAAAAAAAAAAAAAAAAAGGGGAGAAGGTGTGCATGCACAAGATCTTGGGAGTGCGGGTTGTGACTGGTGGCTTTCCCTGACTGCAACCATGCTATCTATTATTCTATCTATCTCACAATGCTACGAGTAACTCCCATTGATGTATATGATTTCTCCCAAGTCATAATTAGGCTCTAGTATATCATTTAATGATTGCATATGGACAGTGCCAATATGATAGACAGAGCTATTGATGCTCACGTTTTAGTTCCTAGCGATTGCTAGGTAGCAGTGCTAGTTACGTATGCTGCATGAGGGGCAACTCTTTCCCTGTAACAAATGCCACCTACTACCAAGTAGTAACAGATCTGCCCCGTCAAGCTATCGCGTGTCAGCGAGAGCTAACTGAGTCAGTGCCTAGTGTGTGGGTTTGACTGCAACCCTCGGCGTCACCACGGGGCGGGGTGGTCTTGTCCTGTCTGGATGTGTAGTCACATACATGGATAATAAACATGTACCTATCTGGGCAGTTAGTTGTTCGTTGTTATAATAGAAATAAGTTAGTTACAGGCTTCAGGGACGTACAATTACGTACCCCGTATTTTGGAACCGGTAATTAATTTAGCGTTCGTTATCTGTGCGTTAGCCCGCCGGGAGTCCGTGCTTTGGCACCGTGTACCGCGTCGTATCGTATTGTCATCTCGACATATCTCTCACACACCGTGCTAAATAGCCGATGTCGACGCGTATTGCATGCTATACTTACACTCTATGAGCCAGAGTAAGCACTCGGAAATGGGTCTCCGTCAAGGCGTATGATCGCGGGCTAGCGAGGTGGTAAGTGTGCTGCCAGAGACAAGTAAGGGACTGCCCAGGGTCCAGGCTCCGGCGACCCCGGCCATCACCCGGTCAGGTACTAGCTCCCAATTTTTCCATATCACGCTTTCTGCTCGCTGCACAATTTTCCCTTTTCTGTGCCCTGCCCCTCCTTCCGCTGCTTGCACGTGCCTACAGCTTTTGCTTGCGTTGCTGTGTGTGCTTGTTATGTGTCGGTCTGAATGAAGCAGGCTAACAGCAGCGTCTCTAGTCTCGCGTGCCCGCCGATAATTAATTAATTGTCTCTTATTATAACCAATTATTTGTTGTTACTATTATTCCTGCGACTACTCTGGCCATTCTCAACCCCTGAATCGCAGACCGCAAAGATATCCCCAAGATATCTGTCTACCTGCTCGGCGGCGATTTTCCCCTCCACTTCCCCGCCCTTGGCCACACACCACGGGCGCAAAAAGACACAAGAAATCAGCAACACAATGGGTTTGTTCAAGCGAAAGGATTCGAAACCCTCGATCCACAGCGATCAAGATGAGCAGGACGCCGTCTCCGCGCACAGTACGCGCAATTCGACTGCCTCGCTCAGGTCGTCGGCCCTCAAATCGACCGGAACCCTCCCCGTCTCCATTCCAGAGGTGCCTATCGCGAAGCCTCCAGACCCGAGCCTCGACCCTGCTGCGTATTTGCGAAGTATACATTCCGTGCGGGAGCGCTCTAGAATCGTTATGAAGAAAGCAAGAGCGAACCAGTTGAAGCATTTCGATGTCGACATGGGCAAGTTCGAAGTGACGGCATCATATGTGGTCTCTATTATAAAGGTGCGGTGGTCAATTGCTATATCGCCTATTCACACACACACTCTCTCTCTCTCATAACTAACTTCTTTTTTTTTTTCCCTCTCTCTTTTAGAGAGACTACGCCCCCGATTATTCTACAATCCCTCCCCATGGTCGTTGGCAACACTTTGAGGTCGGCGGCAGACCCCGAATTGCTCAGCTCCTACAGTCGTGGCCCAGCACAATCGATGCCCAAGAACGGACTCGAAGGTTAATTGATCTCTTCCTGATTTCTGTTCTGTTGGATGCGGGCGCAGGCAACAAGTGGTCGTATAAATCCAAGGAATCCGGCAAGATTTTCTCGCGGAGTGAAGGGCTTGCCGTTGCAAGTTTAGAAATGTTCAAGAGCGGGTTATTCAGTAGTGATCCTACTGAGCCATGCCAAGTAGACGGCGCGGGACTGAAAAAAGTCACAGTCGAAGCGTTAGCGAAGGGCATGCAACATTCTGAGCAGAACCCTTTAGCTGGCTTAGCGGGCCGAGCTGGGCTTTTAGTACGACTTTCCGAAGCACTGAACAATCAAGAGCTTTTTGGGGTTGATGCTCGTCCTGGCAATATGCTTGGTATGTCTTGAAAGATTGTTGGTAAAATGGTGATTGACTACTAACCCTGCCAACAGATTATCTACTTTCCCACCCATCAACCCTGGCGTCGTCAGTCCCCATTGTATCGGTGCCTACCTTGTGGTCGGTGCTGATGGATGGGCTAGCGGCTATTTGGCCTCCGTCACGAACACAGATCGATGGTGTCTCCATTGGCGACGCATGGAGGTGCTCCTCCCTGCCTCAGTCTCCCCAGGCGAAGCCCTGGGAGGGAATTGCGCCGTTCCATAAACTAACACAGTGGCTGTGCTATTCCATCATGGTGCCGATGACTCAATTGATGAAGATTTACTTTGCTGGTTCCGAGCTCCTCACTGGACTTCCTGAGTACCGGAATGGCGGTCTTTTAATCGATATGGGGCTGTTGACGTTGAAGGGCGAGGACATGGAAAGGGGTATCCAAGCGTACAAGGACAACGCACGAAGAGAGGGTCAGCCAAGCATGGAGGTTGTTCCCCTCTTTTCCGCTGATGATGACGTTATTGTCGAATGGCGAGCTGCCACTGTAGGTTTCTTGGATGACTTGTTAGAGGAAGTCAATGATCAGCTTGGTCTACGGGGAGACGATGCTTTGTCTTTGGCTCAGTTACTTGAAGCTGGCACATGGAAGGTAAGTCGCTGTTGTGTATGCGCTTCTCTCAGTGATCAATCTCTAACCAATCAATCAATTCAGGGTGGTCGCGAAATCGCCGAAGTCTCGCGACCGAATACCAGGGAGCCACCGATCATGATCATATCTGATGGTACCGTCTTTTGATGTCTCCCTTTTATTCATTTCACCAAAAGATTTCTTTCTCCTAGCGCTCGCGCATATTGCCCTTCGACGACATGACATGGACGAGTTGCCTGTCTATAACTATATTTCACTTTGATTCCCTTTTTTCTCCGTGTCCGTCCATATTTCACCGAGACAGACG
The DNA here is from genome assembly GCF_001907595.1 of Talaromyces atroroseus. Classification (NCBI taxonomy): domain Eukaryota; kingdom Fungi; phylum Ascomycota; class Eurotiomycetes; order Eurotiales; family Trichocomaceae; genus Talaromyces; species Talaromyces atroroseus. The sequence goes on from NW_017971432.1 coordinate 936,927, forward strand.
CTTGATTGACGATACCAATGGTTCAATAAGCTTCCCTTCCCCCCAACAGCAAGACTTTAATGCAGTCATGGGACATTGCATGACTGTAGATTCTATCGGAATATCTTATGAAGTGGCCGGACCTACTCTCAAAATATATGATTGACTATAACCATTCTATCCCTCGCGCCAGCCGTCTACGGTTTTCTTTACTTCTTCTTTCCTTCTTGTACACCTTTTATGTTCGTTTGTGATGTATACTTGTATACAGGGCTTTCAGAGAATACAGCCTCGATTTCATATTGCTTGCAGTCAGAAAAAAAGTATGTATATATATATATACTCTCATCACTCGATAAAATACCCCACTGGACCCTCTAACCATTAGCGGCCCATTAGTAATGACGCATGGACATGGGCTTACCCGTCTTGCCGTACTTGACTATCATCAATTAAGCAACGCACACCACATACATAGCTCGACACACCACGCTGTTAATTCGTTTATGCTATAGACAGTTTTGCTCGTCTTTCTCTTGGTCATACCTGTGCATGCGATATCCATATCCCGATCTGTCGGCTGACATGCGACACGGCGCACATTCCTCGTCTGACCGATAGCCTCCAACGCCTGTCGACTACAACCGACAACGCCAACAACCAGTTCCAGCATGGATCTCCGAAAGAAGAAGAGGAAGGTGCTTTTAATGGGCAAGAGTGGCTCTGGGAAGTCATCAATGCGATCTATCATATTCAGCAACTACGTTGCAAAGGATGTGCGACGGTTAGGTGCAACAATTGATGTGGAACACAGCCATGTGAAATTTATGGGAAACCTGACGCTTAATTTATGGGACTGTGGAGGGTATGTATACATGTATTTGTTGAAGGAAGTGGGGAGCTGTCTGACATTGTCTAGGCAAGATGCGTTCATGGAGACTTATCTCGGCGGCCAGCGAAGCAACATCTTCTCCGACGTTGCCGTCCTTATATACGTGTTCGACATTGAGTCTCGTGAAGTCGAGCGCGATCTTGATACATACAATTCCATCATCGAGGCGTTACACCAGAACAGTCCCAGCGCCCACGTGTTTTGTCTAATCCACAAACTCGACTTGATTCAAGCCGAACACCGACAGCGGATATACGAAGAACGGTCGTCCCTCATTCGCCATCGCTCCAAGCACTTCGATATAGATACCTTTGGAAGCAGTATTTGGGACCAATCCCTCTACAAGGCCTGGGCGGGCATAGTACACAAACTAATACCAAACCTCTACGTCATCGAGCGCTTCCTCAGCGCGTTTGCAACCAAGATTGACGCGGAGGAAGTGATCCTCTTTGAGCGCTCGACATTCCTGACTGTCACTTCATATGCATCGGAAGTGGGCAGCTTAAATCCCATCTACGACCGCCATGAGCGTCTGTCCAATATAATGAAAGCATTCAAACACTGTGCTGCGCGCAACACGCACACCACACCGGCCTCCGCGGGATTTTTGGTCATGCACACCAAAACGCCGCAATTCAACGTCTTCCTGGGCCGATTCACTGATAACACGTATATCTTCGTCGTCGTCCCACCGGGCGAAGCATCATACAACTGCGCCATTCTTAACACAATGCTTGCCCGCGAAGGATTCGCGAAAGCTGCTGCTGCAGGTCACGGTGGTGATGGGTTCCCTTTACCAGTCTCAACGTCGTCAAACACAGCCAAGGGAGTACTGAATAATGGATCAGCACACCATCCGGACCCTATGCGTAGCGAATGAAAAGGAAAAAGACAAGACAGACAGTAAGAACAATAAGAACTTTTCCAAGTCTGAAGATCTTTCTGAATTTTTAATTTTTTTTTTAATTCGTGGTCACATTATCGCTTCTCACCCCGATTGGCGGTTGATTTACTTCTGTTGTGTCTATTCAGCGGAGGCGTTTTGTTTAAGTTGCTGCTATTTCTGCTATTATCATCTCATGCGTGAATGAATTTGGATCTATGCAGTGCAGTGCGGTGCATTGCAGCCTTGGGAGTGGTGGTGCTGGACATTGATGATACATTAGCAAGAATCATGTACATAGCATAAATCAATATGCATGAAGAGAGAAAAAGAAAAAGGGATATTTCAGAAGACATGCTCTTATTTGCAAACATATCACGTGATTATGAGTGTTGAATATTTTGGTAATCGAAGTCATCCCGACAGAAACAGACTAGGGAGAGAAAAGGACAAGCTTGTCTATCATTATGATAGAATATCGTGGTTTTGACTACTGATGTTAATATCATAATAATAAATAACTTTGACTCGCTTGTGCTGTACAGTACAGTAGCTGCAACTGTACTCAAATAACATCATTATTGTACATCTGGTAACCGGACGGCGATGTCGCCTGATTGTGTGATGTATCGCACCCAGGGTAGAGATGGGTATTGTAGCTGTGAAAGAGAATTAGTTAGTTATAGTTTCGACAGACAACGGGGATGAAAAAGTTCACCTTCGGTTCGATAATCTTCAGATACCGCACTTGTATACCACTTGTTGTAAAGTACGGTATCTCGAATTTGACGTTTATAGGACGCTTCCCCTTTCCGGTCTGGCCTGCTCCTCCCATGCTGCCTCCAAATCCACCGGTCATACCGCCGCCGTGCTCGTCGTCGCCCTTCACAGAAGGCAAACCAAGCTCGGCACGCATAAGGAACTCCTTCCCACCACCGAACTGTTTAATTTTCCAGATAATTGCCGATTTCTCGGGCGCGTAGTGGACCGATCCTATGTTGGTGCGGAAGCGTGGTGAGTCTGCATCCTCGGGAACTGGGACGAGAATTTCGACATTGTTGGCAGTGCTGCGGCGTTTGAATTGGGCTTTTGCCTGTTATATTATTAGTTATAGTTCATGGTTCATTAAAGAGAGAGTGTGTGAGCAATAGTGTGTACCTTCAGCATGTACTCGATTCTTGAGCCAGAATGCGACTCTACTAAGCATTCAACCCAAATCAACGGTTTCACTTGTGTATTGAGACGATAGCTCATCAACTCAAACTCTCCGTCCGGCGGAATGAAGCTGATTGTTCGGTCGTTCTCGAATCTTGATAGACGGACACATTGATGGAACTTGACATCTTCCATTTCGATCGCTTTGCCTCGAGTCGCACGCCCCGTTGTTTCAAACATGACTTTATCGTTTAGCCCCAAGCGCAGCTCAGGCATTCCGCTAAGATAGCATTTCATCTTGATAGCCCCCAGGATCTCCGAGCGCAGGACATTTCCGCTTGCCGAAACCAACAGATTGAGCGACTCGACAACATCCAAGAACACTTCGTTCTTTCGATAACGGATACCTTCGCTTCTCCACGAGACTGCGTTAGTGACAGCAATGGGTGGCCGCGCCTGCACCTCCAGTTTATGTGACTCTTGTGTGATATATCTAATACTCGTCAGCCAATCCTATATTCCTCCAAGTTCGAAAAGGCTTTCGACTGACTCTTGTAGAATCTTGCTCTCGGTAGTCTGAGGGTATCCAAAGTCCATCATTTCGTCCAACAATTCGTAGATGACAACAAAATTGTCCCGAATACTCTCCTCCTCCAGCTCTTTGAAATATTCAGTGAAGACTTCAACGATCTTGTGGAGGAACAGGAGGATTTCCGTTGCATTGGTGTTTCGTTTCGTTAGCGCGAGAAGGTAGAGGTTATTATGGCGAATATACAAGTACTGTTACGACAGTGTTCCAAGATTAGCTGCAAACTATCTCGACCGCGGCGGGGCAAAGCGAATTATACGCACGTTGATGCCTTCGTGCGAGAAGCAAGGAGGTACAGCTGAACTTTCTTCTTCGGCTTCACTGAGAAGAATAGGGAATTTCTCGACTGCTGACATCGGGATGTCACCGCGATAATTGCGGGCAAGGAGAGCCTGTGACCAGCAAGCGCACACACATACATCAGCACTATTCCGAAACCATAAACTGTCGAAACAATGGCCATACCTTGCCCTTTAGGTCTAGAAAGAAAACAGCCGACGCCATAGTGTGAAAGTACTGTGCGAGGTCCTCCGGGCGAAGTCAGAGGGAGGTAGATAGGGTGTTGGCGCTTTGTGTGTGCACAGCTGTGGTTCACGAATATACCGAGGAAGATTCAGAATCGCATTGCGACAAAGACCCCTTCCCAATGCAAGTTCCCTTTGTTTATAGCACTCAAGTCACGCGGACCTTCAAGGAGACGATGGTCACGATGTTGTTTATCAGCGACTGCGGGCAACTTCACTATGACTTCCAGTTTCCAGAGTCCACATGTGGCCCGTCCGGACTGGACCAATCAGAGCGCTGCGTTATCCGCCTTCTCAGGAGTTCCGCAGCCCAGCCAGATTAGGCCTAGCGCGGGTCTGCAATGCACATATTTTTTCTTGCTTTAGCGTTTCTCTCTTCTCTCTCTCTTCTTTTTCTACTTCAACGCTCTCTATAGACAGTGCAAGACAACACCTGTTTTACTCTGGCTTTCTGTCAGGTGTACTCACCAGGCTTATCCATTGCTGACCCTTGCGATATTGAGGTGCGGAGAGTAGGATTTTTATTTCGGCGATTCCATAAGAGCTGGCTGTGCATGACATCTTTGGACGTCCTTTACGGTTGCACAGGCGGTGTCAGAGGAATCATACATACTTTTGTTGACTACATTCTCACTTCTAGTAACCACTTCTAGCATTAGAACATGTATCAGATATGTATTTGGAGGAGATTGGCCGGGTCAAAAGTTAGGTATATAATACAAGATGCTGTTCAACCAACTCAAAACGTACATCACCCCTTTCTAGTATAACAATGCATCAAACGGCCACATTCAACCCAAAAAAATATAAAATACATGAAAAAAGAAGAGCATTAGCTGAAAAATATAAGTATCTTTTTTCCCCCAGAGCACTGAGAAAACTGATATGAAACGCCGTTGAAAATGCTCCTTCCGCTAACCCCGTTATCAATTCAAGATCGGATAGGGATCATGCACTTGTCAATCCTTGGGGAGCTAATATTCGTTCTTGGGCGAATTTATTTGCTGCAACTCCTCCCCTCTCAAGTGCAAGGGCTCCAACGATGGCATACAACGTGTGTGCGAGAACGACATCGACGCCGGACTGGACTAAGTCATTGGGCTGCGGTTCACCAGATGTCAGCTTAACATGTACAGGGCCGTATAGTAAAAACAAAAGGGAAGGATCTTTTTGCATGCTTACATTTCTGGGTCCCCATCTCATAACCCTTACCACGTCGTATTTCTGCGCGAGCTTCGCCATATTGTTCCTATGCGTAACCCATCCACGTGAGTTATGGGAAAGATTCTCCAGTCCCGCTAAAGCAGGATGATTGAATGCTATCTTCTGTTCTGCCGGGCTTAGCGGAGGCACTGGGTGTTTGTATTTGGTTGGATTCTGAACTAGGCACAACGATGCCTGCAATTGTACTATCCTCTTGCCTGTACAATCGTAGTTTGCAATTAGCACATGTGAAGAGGAAAGAGAAAGAAATATTATGCGCATTCATCTCGTCCTATCCATAACCGGAGACAAGGAGACATACCGAGTAGCGCTAGGCGGTCATTGAAACCTCGTCGACCCTGATCAAAACTCTTATGAGTCACCGCCAACCATTTGATATTCTCGGATAACATTTTGTCTCCATCCTTTCCCAACAGTGAAATATAGAACTTGTCCAAAACCGCCTTGTCTTCGTTGACGGGATAATGTGGGCGTTTACTCTCAATTGCATTCAGACTGAACGGAGATTTTGCACCAGGAGGAGTGTACGACCATCGTGGCTTTTCTACCTGTTCTTGATCTTCGGCGCAAGAGGACGAGCTCGAAAACTTGCGTTGTGAGCACGGAATCGAAGACGGTCTGAGGGAAGAGCGTGCTCGCGACGATAGCACTCGCATCGAGTGACGAGTGACATTTGTGGCCATGGTGTAGCCGGGAAAGGAAAGAACGACGCGGGGGAGAGTTCAACGAAAGAGGAGTTCGCCGTAGCAATGGTGTTCTGGTTAATGAATGATTGGTGTTATGGAAGCGCTCGGCGACGATAATTGATTATTTGGAGGAAAGATTTCTTGTTTCCGCACTAGCCCGTTTTAGTCAATACCTCAGGTGCACCGCCAAGAAAACCCCCTGAACAAGCTTAGCTTCATCTTGACTACCAACGTTGAGTATCACTCTCTAGTTCTATACCACAACATTCGCCAGCTTGAATAGCGACCCAGCCACTAGCATGAAGAATGATCAACTGAGCATCCCACGATACCAAACGCTAACTAACTCATGCAGCACTGAGTCGCCATTTCCTTAAACGGCGGCGCCCAGAAGCCACTCCAATCTTCTTCAATCTCACTGTATCTTTATCTCAAACATCCTCAAGGCAGTCAGCAATTCTTAGGACTCGAGGCAAATGCTGGCAGAATATACAGATGCGATGTTATTTCCGACTGCCGTTACACAAACGAAGCCTCCGTCGAAGGATAGGCAATCAAAAGCATAGGCGCCCAGTGTGACATCAGCTCGGTCCAGTAACAGAAGGCTAGTTTTGTAGGTGCCCTAGATGTGACTAGATTGCGAGAAGTGGACAATTTCTGATGGTTCTATTTTGGCCACTCTCACATCGAAATTAGACTTTTCGCTGTCAGTCCGATGCCTTCGACGCTCGTATCCCGTAGAGGAAATGGATCTCATACAATGATATCCAACTCCACGCAATATTGAAACATAGCCATATCATGGAAACACGTGGTGGCCAATGGTCGGTGGGACATTTGGAATCTGTGGCCGTACACGTTTCATTTCTGGTGATACGAAGACTTCGAGGCAACTAGGTAGATCAGTCTCGAATCTAAGACAGTAGGGTGCTGGTTTCAAATTATACTACATGCCCACAGCCTTAGAAGTCGGGTATATGCAATGCTATGAACATGGTCCAAACAAAGAGAGACCGACATGGCGGATGGGAAGAAAGTCTGTGTCACTCCTTCACAAACAATAATAAGAGCAGCTAACTGCCTTTTCCCCATCATTGCTGGGATGCTGTCACACCGACGGCCAGGATGAGCAGAGGTGAACTGCCGTTGGCCGTTGAAGACATTGGATCCATGCATTCAGTATCCGAAACTGACAGTAACTACTTTTTAGCTGTCAAGTAGTCTCAAAGTGTGTGTAGACATGCTTCTTCACTGGAACTCGTGTATTAATCTCTCGTAATAGGTATACTTCTTTGCTGAAACTAAGTCAGATCATTGTATGATTTCGAGATATCATAATATAAGCTACGCACTAATCACTGTATCATTCTTGGCTGCTCAAAGCTCTTTGGAAATGCGCGCATTGACTTTGTTCGAATTCTTCACACCTGCTTCATCCTTCTTTTCTATGCCCAATAGACGTTGCTCAAGAAACGGAAAGACTGAGTAACTGCCAGACGGCTATAGCATAAGCTATTTGATAACTAGTCTAGCCCTAGAGAGATTTGTGAGATGTACTTTCCATTGAAAGTAAGTATAAGGTAACCAGAGCGACCATCAGCCCTTAAATAATCGAAGCGGTCAAGACAAATAGAGCTGCAGTGAGGCGGCCAAAGCACAATATCTCTATTCCATTTGTACGGATATGAGTATGAGTGCTGCTGCCGTACGACATGGGGCGTCGACTTGACTACACACATGTGTTTCCGTCACCTCGGCAGTCATCCGTGAAACCTGGATCGGTCTTCTTCAAGTAGTTTTAAGCCCTGTTTGGTAGTTACTTGTCCTTTTTGGCGGTTTCCTCGACAAGAACAAACAAACAAGAAAAAGAAGGAAGACGAAAAGGAGGCTGTACGCTATCTGTCCGTTGGGCTGCAATGGAAGAGACAACAAGCACATAACGCTGACTTCAAAAAAGTCTGAGATAGCGGTCTGCAAGAGCATTGATCCAATCAGTTGAAGGTCTTCAAGACATATTAAGGGTAGGTGTTTGTTGACTGTCCGTATTGATGAAGGTATAAAGCAAGCCCGAGATACTCCTCTCGAGGACAATGAAATGTGAAGTTTTCAAGTCTGTCAGCCTATCTCTCCAGTCTCGAGGGGAATCCACTGCACTCGTTTAGATATTTGTGTCTTCTTCCAACTACCGTTCAGGTTATGCATATCATAGCTTCAAATTCTTGCTTCTGTTCAAGTTGAACCACATTTACAATCCTCGCATACTCGAGATATCTTGCCCTAATTAGTCGACGTCCAGTCCAATACAGTACACTTCCAAGAGCATCAAATCATCGATATATACCCTCCATGGCGACACCAGTCTCCAAAGTACACAAGAAACACCAAATCTGCATCATGAAACCGTGCAGCAGCAGCGAAGAAGGCATGGATGCAATGTCCCAATCCGTCCACTATCCACCTTCGCCTCCTCCTTTCCCTCCAAATCCACCTCCGAGTCCCGCTCAGAGGGTTCGTGAGTGCCAATGATGGATTCCCTCTTTCTGTTTTGTCGCTCAGGTATGGTCAATTCAATCGTTTTTGGTAAGGGACTCCCAATCCATTCCAGAACACAGACTCGTTCGAGACTCTCTGTTGACAACAATGTAACTGATGTGATCAGAATTAGAAGGAGGAAATATAGTAGCCAGTCATATTCAAAGTCTGAATCGGGGTTGTCTAATGCGGAAAGGGAGTCAGATTGTTCAAAGTCATAATGTTGATGGACTCAGTGTATTGGCTGGCGGGAAGAAATTCAGACCTGGTTGATCACTCTAATAGTATAGAAATTCGTCTTCCATGTAACTGAACTGTCTACATTAGTATTTGAAAGCCCAAATTCCGATCTTCATATTTGCTTCGTATGTCAAATAGATTTCCATAGTGACAATCTATACCACCTTCATAACCAATTAACACCACGTAACAAAAACTAAACAGAAAGAATACAAAGTAGTCCAGTGTAGAAGGCAGTATATATCATGCCTCAAGATGGTTATAGTTATCTTTTTAGTACGAATATAGCATACACAGGGAAATGTTCAATGACAGACAGAAATATCCAAACACTTTGATTTACAAAGCAAGGTAAAGAGCACTTAGCGTGCTAAGTGCCACCACAGTCCAACCGGTCTGAATAACCTGCTTGTTGGTGAAGAAACGACCGGTATCCCAGATCAAATGTCGCACGCCGTTGAAACTGTGGAAGGTGAAGGGCATGGCAATGCTGAATTTAAGCAAGACCTTAGCTAGCAAAGGCAGAGCGCCAAAAGCAGCTGCAATCGACGCAGACTCAAGATGCCAGCCAACGACGGGCGAAATGAGGTAGGCGGTGGCGAAGACGTAGAGGGCACCAGAGAGAGTCGAACCCGTAATGCGATGCAGACCACTAGCGTACCAGGTGATCTGAGGACGGTAGATGGCTAGATGGGGAGAAACCGGGCGCTTGAGACGTTGCTGAGCAAGGATTTTGGTTGGGTCGGTTGTGTTTGTTGTGGAAGAGGTTGGTCTATTGGTAGTAAGCATATATACGTTAGTCGAGAGCCTTTCCTGCGATCCAATAACAGAAATTGGAGAGCCGGGAAGCAAGTCCAAAAGGGGGAAAGCAAATACCTCAACTGCATATAGCGTCCAGTAGCAATGGCAGCTGGGGACGCGAACTTGGCCATGGACAAGGTCAATGACGAGGGGGATTGCACGGCCACTTGATACCGGTTAGTGCATGGTCATTCATGGAACTGGGAAAAGCAAACATACATCGCCGCAGCGATTGCTGCGCAACCTTCTGGGAAATCATCGTGAACTATCTTTGAAGTGACAGCAACAGCAATTAACCGTTTGCAAGTAGACGGAGAAACGAAGGCTTGTCGGCAAAATGTCGACGAGCGTCACGGACGGAGAACCTCGGGACGCAACTGCGAATTCCGGCTTCCGGCCAATCAGAGAGGGCCCAAATGTCAGGCTCCAGAAAGAGCAGGCGGTGAGTATTCTACTAGCCTCTTCAATTATTAACCACACAATTTCTGGTTTTCCTCTTCTTCTTCTTCTTCTCTTCCTTCTATCACGGGCCTCATGTTCACAACCTGAACTATATCACTGCCATGTCTGTGGACAAATTTGTGTCTCATTGCTTCGGCTTTCTGTCGTGATCGCAGAGACTTGTTTTCAAGGTCCTAAGAGGGATTGCCCGTCGTTAATCGCCCATTCTTTTCTGTCAATGAAATGGAAGGGTTTCATATCAGGGATACATAATGCATACATATATCTTCGATATTGAGTAAGTCTATACCACATAGGTGCCTTATAATTTCAGGTCTGTCACCTGTATTTGTTAAAGCGCGCAAGTAAAGTGACATTACAACGTTACATATTTAATCTTGTAATGTGAATAGACTATGTACACGAGACAAAAGTACTTCTTGAAAAACTTAATTATTAAATATACATGAGACGTGTTTCTCATCAATCATGTCTCCCCAATTCGCGTGCGAACCTTGGAAGATTTCTGGATGCCATGACCTGGAGAGTCCTCGGATCCGGAGTCCGGGACGTCAGTGTTCGCGGAGAACAATAGAGCCTGCAGGTCTGCTGAAATATTCGACACCTGCTGAAGTATGCTCGACATCGACGCTTAGCCTGCGCAAGCCTTGCGGCGAATGAGGCATGATGTGAGGTGAAATGCTTTTAGTGTTCGCTTCGTAGCTTGTTAATGTTCACTGTTTGGAAGCAAATCTTCTGTCGAAATAACGCAAGACACCCATAACACTAGCAGCCTCAACCTCCATTGCCGGCCGCTCAGTAATGGTAGGTCCGAGACTGTCAGTCAAAGAAGGCTCGCGTGGCTTGGGCAGCGTATGCAACTTGGGAAGCCAAGTCGACAATTCATCACTTGCTTGTGAGAAATTTGGATGGCGTGAAAGTGTTGTAAATGCATCAGCGCAGGTCAAAGTAAGAGGCGATGTCTTGCTGGGCATCGAAGTTGAGGGACGAGGTGCCGGCCGAGACTGGCAGCAACCACCGTCGGCTCCTTTCCCGCCACAACATCCACCAGACGAGCCACTAGCAGCTCGAGAAGCAGCAAGTGTTTTGCAGAACAGCGTACTGCGAGGATCGGCTCTGCACTGTGCGCAGGTTCCTGGGCCATTGGCGCATGGATTTGTCGCTTGACTGATAGACGGTAGTGTCAGCTCCCGTGCATCCCCGTCAGATGGCGGTGGCGTGAATTGTGAATAGTTCTGAATCGGAGCCAAGCGATTCTGCTCGTATATATCATGTCTAGACTCTTGGTCCGCCATTTCGGCACAGATACATGCAGTGCCATCTCCACAAAACCCGCAACGCTCAGCAGGCGGGGTCGATGTGGTTTTGTTCTCTACTGACACTACACCTCGGGGGGCAGAGAAACGAGCTGTGAAGTCAATCTCCATTTGGTCTGGGTCATATTTAATTGTCAGCTCGGAGGCTGAGCGTTCATTGTCTTTCTTTTGCTCGGACTCGTCGCTGAAGTTTGTGGCTTGAAGGACATCTTCGACGCACTGACAATGCGTGGTTGAACAACTTCCACAGCCTGCGGCCACCAAGTCGAGTTGCTCATTTGAAGCTTGAGGCTCGGTGGCCTGTGTATTGAGTCTTTTGTGACTTCCTTTACGGCGTATGTTAATAGGAACTGTATCGGGGATAGTTTCATGGCTATATTGTTGGTTTCCTGCTTTTCCTTTCTGGCTTCTCTCGAGAGAAAGCTCCTTCTCCAGTGAATGGCATCGATTTCTCCACCAAGAAATATCGGAATGAGCCTGATCAAGGTCCTTGGTGAGTTGGGTTATTTGATTCCGGAGCACCAGCTCAAGAGCGTCGTGGTCATCTTCGATTTTCTTTATTTGTTCTTCGAGTTCGCCCACTCGTGCAGCTCGCCTCTCCCGGAAAGCACGTTGAGCCGCGCGGTTCTGGGCTTTTCGTTTTGTAGGCGGAGTGTCGGTAGCGGGCTTCCTGCCTGGTTTTGGCCGTGGCGGGATGACCCATTCCTTAGAGGTCAAAGAACCCGATAGCCCCGGGCTAGGAGACATACTACTCATTCCAGGCTTGGGCTGCATGGCAGGAGCCAAAGCCGGTGCAAGCAAGCCGGTCGACACAGCGGCCGCTGGTGGTGAAATGACGGCCGACGACATGCTGTGGGAGAATATTTATGTCTTTAGTGGTGGTGAGGTGGTCTGACCGACGGTCGGAGTAACCTCGGAAAACTGTGCGGTACGTACGTACTCCCGAGCGCAGTCAGCAGGGAGTATCGCGCACACAGCGTCGAGGGAGATCTGGCAGTGGCCGGTGTGTGCGTGCGTTACGATGCAGTCACAGATACTGGCAATTGATTGAGCTGAAGGGTCTGGCGGGAAGGCGAGGGAGCAGGGAGCATGGAGGGAGAGGCAGGATGTGTCGGGCGGGAGGGGAGAGATTTTGATCAGATTAGATTATCTGCTGTGCGTGCGCATCACGTGAGCACCGGCAGTCGTAATGCCGATGTCGCTGCCTGCAAAGTCTGGGAACTGCTTCATCTTATCTGATCGTTGGACGCATCTCCATTGGCGGGAGCCCAGCGCAGCCCCACAACGGACTGTCTGTGGGCGATCCCACACGCAACTGGCCAAGTCGTCCTTGTCCAAATTGAGACAAGCAGAGGCAGAGAATTCTCTTCTGCTCCTCACTTTGCGCTGGCTGACTCACTTATTTGCCGATCTCGGTTCAAACACGTACCTCTCCCTTCTTTTCCGGCATTGGAACACCCAGCAAAACCTGACCTGGGAGCCGGGAGGCGGACGGGCGTTGCACTCGCTTGCGGTATTTGCAGGTGCTTGAAGTACACCACAGGAGGTCACCTCTGCACAATCGGCCAAATCAGTGGTTCATGGGAATGGTATACATAGCCATCCTATCAATGTTGATACTCCTTAGACTGACTAGGACCATGATCTACCGTACGGCAGCTAGAAAGCAGAACGCTGCACCTACGTACTGATATTACTAAATGTGTGGAGTCTAGTAAAAGAGCAGCGGAAAAACTTAATACGTACGGTAGAGTCTGGTTATAGCGAACGGAAGGTCTCCCTATATCAGAATTGATCTCAGCTTAGATTATTTAGTTTGGAGGTGAAGGGCTAGGGTGCTCTTCATATCCAACTGAACTCATTTCTAAGCATATTGACTAGCGCCCTGAGAGGCCTTCCCTTCGTTATAGTCAGGTGACTGTATGTCCCAACCAAACTTGTTGCTTCTTGGCAACAAGTGTGGAGGATGCTCCAAGTCACCATCATCACGAAACTGCTCTCGAGTACTGATCTCGGAGTATAGGCTTGCTTACAAAGTGTTATAACTTAACTGTCTCAATATCTTGAATTGACCATGTTTTATCGATTAATTGATGATCGTAGAACATTCCTGTTCCGCAAAGGCATCCATCCGAGAGATGTCCCTCCTCCAAATACCCATCTCCTTTAATGTCTCCCCTCGCTTTGACACAGTTGCAACACCATTTATATTTCGCATTCAGCGTAGAAAATACATCTGGTGACAATCAGTGCAGGCACGATTTCTAACTACTTAGGGCTACATGATCACGCTAGTCCGTTCCTGTCCATCGTCATTGAGTGATTTGATTGGCGCGACATCAATCTTGGCACTTCTTTGACTCGTTGAACCAGGAAACTGCTTCATTGTCATAGCATACCACTCGCTCGTGGAATACTTGAACCATGTCTATCAAGACCGTGGCTGTTGCCGGAGGCACCGGGTCTCTGGGCGATTTTATTGTAAAGAGCCTTGTGTCGTCGGGATTCGACGTGACAGTGCTCATCAGGAACGCCTCGTCGTCACGAAAAATCGAGTCCCTGCCCGTACAGGTCAAGAAGCGAACCGTTGACTATACGTCGCATGAGATCCTCGTGTCTGCTCTCCAGGGAATTGACGCTGTTGTATCACTGCTAAACGGACCCGGCCTGGATTTCCAGCCAGCCATTGTCGAAGCTGCCATCGAAACAGGCGTCTCGCGGTTTCTGCCGAGCGAATTCGGTGCAAATACCTTTAGTCCCAAAGCCGCGGAGATTCCGATCTTCAAGGGCAAAATTGCTTTTCAAAAGTATTTGAAAACAAAAGTGGATCAAAATCCCACCCTTTCATACTCCTTAATCATTCACGGGCCGCTTTTCGACTTTTGTCTGGCTCAAGGGCTCCTCTGTGATCTTAAGAATCGCCAAATGACTGTTTATGACGGTGGTGATAACAGATTCTCAACGACCTGTATCACTGACCTTGGAACGGTTGTCTCTGGTGTTTTGAAGCATCCGGAAGAAACAAAAAATCGAGCCATCTTTGTTGAAGGGGCAAATTTGTCTCAGAACGAACTCTTGCGTATAGTTGAGAAAGTCACAGAGGGGAAATGGATCACGACAGATGAAAATCTATCAGATCTGAATCAAGCCATGCATACCGAACTGAGGAAGGACAGTCCGAATGCAAGTGTATTTGTGCCAGGATTCCTCAGGGTTGCTATCTTTGGTGGATCGGCGTACGGCTCGAATCTCAGAGAGCATACCCCCGGACTCGATAATGATCTTGTGGGTCTAGATGAATACACCAAAAATGATCTAGAGGAAAGGGTAAGGAGCATTGTTGCTTGATTTTCTTGGGTTAGCCAGCAGATATCACATTTTTGACGCGTATTCGCGCATTGCAATACAAGAGTTTCGGGTTGTAGGGCAGGGAACGACGCAATTAATTTACTTGCTCATTATTTTTTTTTTTTGAAGTCATACAACACAAGTCATGAAAATGAATAACATAAGTCAAGAACGATTCAAAAATGGGTATTCGTATGAGCTAGGAAAGCCAAGAGTTCGACACGAGACCAGATATAAAAGGCCTCATCTAATCACAAGCGGCTCAAGATATTATTAATAAGTTACGTTGAAAATGAAAAAACAAAAAAAAAAAGTGGAAAAGGAGCCTCACGAAAAAATACCATCATGGCATTTGGCGAGTTTCGACACACCTTTTTTCCTTCAAGCTCATGACAACCTATGTAAAGACCCGTACGCATGAATCTGCGCTCCTGTGGCAATAACGCATTGAAACTTAGACTTAGTAGCACCCATATTTGTCGTTCCGTTGGTCGTTTCGGTTTCGTTCCTAGGACTAGGACCACAGCGAATGCAAGTAACAAAATGGTCATGTGCGTTATCAATTGTCTTTACCAATCTCCCTTCCTGAGAGAGATCCCAGCACCGTATCGTTTTGTCGTCCGCAACTCTGATCAGATGTTTCCCGTTGGGGTGGAATACCAGTCCTCTAACCCAATTATCATGGCCGACAAGAGTTTTAATAAGTCTGCCTCGAGCATCCCACAGCCTGATAGTTTTATCTCTACCTCCTGTCGCAATGAATTCGGACGAACTGCTTGCAGGAGGCGGTTTTTTTAGTCCGGCGAGAGCAGCCAGGTGTCCATAGCTTGCTAGTAGCGCAAAGACACAACACTCAATAAAATTCTCATAGCCCAATAATGCAGCTTTCTGTTCTGCTGATGAAATTTCCCACACTGTTACCGCTTGGTCACGGCCACCTGCGGCCAACCATTTGCCGTCAAATGAAGGTGACACATCCCGAATCTAAGAGTCGTTCACCCTAATCACCTTCACGCAATATCCTGTTGAAACATCCCAAATTCGAATTGACCCATCTCTACCAGCTGAAACAATAAGATTCTCCGTGGATGTCAGAAAGCGCACGGCCTACACAGAGTGATCATGGCCGGAGAGCGTTCGAATATTCGCATAATCCTTGCTCGGATCTTAAAGCTTGACGGTAAGATCGCTAGAATAGGATGCTAGCAGTGTATTTCCCTTTTGTCCACCAAAATCAAGTCAAGTAACCGCTCTTATATGGCCCTTCAGAGTTCCTTCCAACTCACCCAATTCCCGGTCCTATATCTTGATTGTACAATCCTCAGAGCCAGAGGCGAGTGATTTGAAGACGGGGTGGAGTGCGATGTATGTAATAGCGCCTCAATGCGATTCAAACGTACGCGCCGATGACGGTCCAGGAAGCCAATTTTCGGGGTCTTGGCCGCTTGGAGACTAGAAACTCGAGATTCTAGATCAAGTATCTGCATACAAAACAATGAAAGTCGTTGCCCGTTGATCGCGGTTTCCATGTCTAACAGCCATGGGAACTTGTACCTTCTTCTGCAGTCGAGCGATTCCTGTCCACTTCTTTTCCAGCAGTCCTTTGTACTTCTTGCAGGTAGCGTCGTCGAAACTATCGCCGATCTGAAGCTCTTCGCGCAGCGTCGCAACACTCCCGGGAGATGCGTCTATGGAGGAAAGGTAGGCAATCATTGACTTGTGCCTGGTTGCGCATCAGTGGGTGATCACTTCAATTCGTTGGAAGCAGCACGGATACTTGCAGCTCCTCCGCTTGTCTTGCGGTCAAGATTTGGCTCATGGCGGTCTATTGTAGTAGAGGCATCTATTATAGAAACCGAGACGCAACGCAGCTGCAGTTCAGCCTCTCAGGTGGTTTCGCAAGTTGTCGCGGAGTGTGTGGTGGTTGAGTCCAAGTGTTGCCAACCCGCACTGCGTCGAACATTTGTTGTGATGCCCCACATCAGCCGTATGCAATCATAAATAGAGAGAGTCTTGGCATATACAAAGCAGTTTTCCCTACATTGGACGAAACAATGTCAGAGTACATAGTACTTCACAGTCCTATACCGAGGTAGTTGTACACTCTGTAAGGCTTCTGCTCCTTCGCGACTACTGCAGGAAGCTCGGCAATATCTTTCTCCCGCACAGCCAATATTCCAAAGGTAAGAGTGATGACCATGGAAATAATCCCTTCCAACACCTTGGATTCAATCCAGATGGATATCAAAATATAACACCGAGAGTGTTACTGCATTAGGATTAGACTGCTGGATCGGCGTAACCTTATTTGAGGCGGGTCAAACGCTAAGCCTTATACAGCAAGAGATTTACGCTTAATCTGGCGGTCTGTTCAGCCGCGTGTCGAGTTTGACATTTGCTATGCGGACAACTACTCTGTGTACTCAAGTAAAAACCAAAAATCCGTTGAATACATTCTTGCCTAATCGAACAAGCCTCCTTGTACCCGAGCCGTCAATCAAAAATATCCATTCAGTGTGGCGTACATTGGAAACAATCAACAAACATTAAGTATTCACAGTTGTTAGGTGTTTTTTCCTCAAAAACAGGGTTGGCACGTAAGTACTACAGCACAATAAGCAGTCTCACAGCTTCGTCAGTTTTGGCGCGCCAGGGGCAGGTGGTGCCGAGTGTCTGGTCTGCACGAAGACCTTCTGCAAGCCATGCTCTCGCTTGTTAAACGAGGCATACACCTTTTCCATATCAGATATGTCGAATCGGTGGGTGACCATGTCCAGTGGCTTTATCGTATCCTCTTGAATCAATTTCAGAAGGTGATGCCAGTATTTCTGGATAGGCGCCTGGCCATTCCCAATTAATCGAATACCAGTCTGCATGAGCGACCCGATGTTGAAATGATTGCACTAGAATCAAGCAGTGAGCAGCGTATCTTTGGGATCAGTGAGTACCCAGGTTATTGAGGGGTCACAAACATATCCAGCATAAACACCAGTTACGCCACAACGCCCAAAGGCGCGAACTGATGTAATCATCTCATTGAGAAGTTCGGATGTATCAGTCTCAATGCCCAAAAGGGTCTCGAAATAATGCTGCCAACCCTGTGCATACTCGCCAGCAGCACACTCAATCGCAACATCGGGGCCTCGATTGTCGCACATGTCCTTCAATTGGCTTGTAACACTCTTGCCCTTTGGTAATTTTGTGAAATCGACGGTCTCAACTTGAGCCACGCGACTTTTTACAAAATCGAGCCGCCATGCACCTGATCCGCCGTCAATCAAGATGACCCGACTAGCTCCATTCAAGAAACTGAATTCAGCTGCCATTTGCCCAACGGGTCCGGCACCCCAGATGGCTACAACATCGCCTTCGGAGACACCTGTGTCGACGACTGCATTCCAAGAGGTTCCCAACACGTCAGATAGATAGAGACCTTTCTCATCGGGCACGTCATCTGGTAGTTTCAGTAGATTCACGTCACCGTAGGGAACTCGCACCCATTCGGCCTGTCCGCCGGCAAAACCGCCGGTGAAATGTGAGTAGCCGAACATCCCTTGGTTTCAAGGCCAATTAGCACATGTTGTTGCTGACATTCTCTGTTGGAAAGACATTGAAGAATGAAACAGATATAGAGGCTTGTGAGCGAGGAAACCCACCGGCAGTTCGTCGACCATATAACTTGTTCGCCAACTCGTTGGAATTTGTCTGCTCACAAACAGATGAGAGCTTTCGCTGGCAATAGTAACAAGTACCACAGGCAATTTGGAATGAAGCAACAACTCGATCTCCAAATTTGTATTTCGTTGCTTTAGGTCCCGTAGATTCAACAACACCACAAAACTCGTGTCCCATAATATCGCCCTTTTTCATCTCGGGAACAACACCTGCAGAGAATTAAGCTGAGCACAGCACCTTCTCTGGATAAGAGGAACTTACCATGGTAAAGATGGAGATCACTACCACATATTGTGCTCCCAGTAATCTTGATAATAACGTCCGTGTCATCAATAATTTTGGGTTTCGCGGTTTCCACTAGTCAGCACCAGTCAGTCATGTTGATTTCACCATATTTAAAAAAGGCATAGGGCTTCCAACCGAGTTTGACACTATATTTTCCCTGCCATGTAAGAGCTTTCATAGTTTGGCTATGATCGCCACGGTCGTCAGCAGCATAGTTGGGCACATTTTCTGTGATGGGCTTCTGCTCATGAGGCAGGTTGATATCAACCACATTGG
The DNA here is from genome assembly GCF_001907595.1 of Talaromyces atroroseus. Taxonomy (NCBI): domain Eukaryota; kingdom Fungi; phylum Ascomycota; class Eurotiomycetes; order Eurotiales; family Trichocomaceae; genus Talaromyces; species Talaromyces atroroseus. The sequence goes on from NW_017971432.1 coordinate 955,794, forward strand.
CAGCCTGAGAAAAGGCCATTGCGCATCACTCGGTTCAACCTTGCGTGTTTTTAGAGTATATGATGGACAGTCCGATTCATGTCGGATGAGAAATTGATGTGCATTATATTTCTATTATCACTTCTTCGCCTGCTGCTGAGTTCAGTGCTGCTGACATCACCGTGTCGTGTATGTTTCAACATCCCGCCCCTCCAATCAAATGCGGCCCAGGCCAACTTTTTCGTTTTCTACGCATATCCATGGATGGTTTGGAAGAGCACACCTTTCAACAAATGATTTGACGTCGTATGTCTATGGCCCACCACAGCTAACGTGATGGAGCCAACTCATTATGGGGAGCTAGCTGCAGCCGATCTTTGGCTATGAAGTTCGCGGCTGCACCTAGAAATCCTTTTGCGTGTAAATTGAAAGAGAAAGATGGAATAAATGACTACAAGTGGAAGCAGAAGGACTGCATAAAAGTTTCCAGGTTCTTCTGGAGATAGTTTTATTCGTTTGCCTATCCCATAGCTGATTGGGGTGAGTGAAAATATGAAGCGTTAGGTTAGCATGTATAAATCAAAAGGAAAAAAAACAATCCCATTGCAGATTAAAAATCCTCTTATTGTACAAGATATCAAATTCATGCGTTAACCAGCCGAAACAACGTTGGATTTGACTATGTTCGACCAGCCATGGCGGACTTCTGGCGGAGGTAGTTGCGGACAATGTTCTCAACGCTGCCAATATCATGCTTGGGTTGCCTGTGCCACAAATGAAACAAAAAGAATTAGATAAGTATTCCAAAGTGACTTTGATCCAGGAAACGGAAAAGTATTGCAGAACGTACCGCATGTAGTAGATACGAGCTCTCCTCTTCCTCTTCTCAGTTCTTTGCACAATCTCTACACCTTCGACGTTCGGGCTATAAGCCTTGATCCACATTTCCACACCGACTCTTGTCAGATTATTTCTGAGTAAAAAGGATGTATCAACGCCTCGAAGTCGGATGGCCAAGCAAATGCCATTGAACGGATCGCCGCTCTTGAAAGTAACCCGAACAATATCACCGGGTTTAACACTGCGAGGGCTGCGTCGATAGTCGAAAAGAGCCTTTCTTTCACCAATCGGGTCTAGAACGGCCATTTGCCTTGCTGTGATAGTTGCGATGGGGTCTTTGCACACATTCATTTCCGACGGAGGAGATGGGACAATCTTCCATTGCTTTTTCTCTGTTTTCACGCACACAGGGTGGTTAGTCAATGATTCAGATAACAAAGTTTTTGTTTTTCTTTCCTTCTTTTTTTGGAACAAAATTGAAACCATTCCACTGCCTTGTGCTCAAAGATACTTACCTGGTTGTGGTCGCAGTCTTTTAGGGAGCTGTGAATAGTATGATTCCGGTAAATTCTCTGGCAGAGGCACCGGACTTGGCTTTGGCGTATATTTCGTAGTGATTGACCGTATGGCAGTTTGCGGCACACCATTGCTTGGCCGTAAAAAGGCCAGCGGCCGTAATTTCTGTAGATAGCCAGCCATGTCTTCTCGAAAGGGCGTTTCTTTGACGGGAATGCCTCTTGATGGCAGCGGAGAAACGAGCGCTGACACAACGGAGGTCGAGGTGGTCCGAGCGTCTGCAGAATTTCCGCCGCTGGCCAAATCGGTTCAGTTCATATTTATGACCTCTCTTCAAGCTGCGACACTCACGCAACCACGAACAATCATTTATCATTCGCTTTCGTCGGATTTTTTGAGACCCTGGTCTGTCTGCCAGACACTTCCGTTGCCATTCACAATGGCGCAAAATGCCTTGGGAAGGAGGCTTTTTCACTCTCGAAGCGGACTGCAACAGACCCTAAGTCCTCTGGTGCAGAAGAGATGCCAGTCTACTAAAGGTATGCTTTACTAACTATCTCTCATAACTGATGGCTTAACTTAACTATTTTTCTCTTTGTCTAGCGGTGCCATCCTTCAGTCCGACATCTTCCCCGGAGTTGGACCAGAAATTGAATCACATACGCGAAAACCTATTTATTCCGATGTACTTGGCAGAGAACCAGAAGCGCCTTGTCTTTCGCCAACGATACCGAGCCAGGCTGAACTTTGAGCAAGTGAATATCACAATTGGGGACGAAGAATTCCCACTGCGACCCGCGGACCGACAAAAACTGCCGCAGAAGCGGGAAATCAACCAAGCTGTAGAGGCAATGAAGACATCGCAAGATTGGAAAAACTTTATCCCTCTATTAATAGGATCTCGCCATTCGAATTATAAATACAAGACGGAGCATTTCGAGAAATGGGTTAGGTTGGCAGGGAAATCCGACGCGTTTGGGAGCATCCTCGAAGCCGCGAAGCAATCGTCGCGGACCGGGTTTTCCTTTTCTCATCGAACTATTGCCTTCCAGTTTGCATATGCTCTGCACCAAAAGGCTGAGAAAGCAAGCTTCAAGGGTGAACAGGTAGTGACTGCACTACGACATGCTGAGCAAGCAGCTCAATTGATGGATTGGCCGGAGCACACAAACCCGCAGCTCGCAGAGGATCCGAAACGGCAGCCATTCTTCATCGGCCTCCTCACAGAATTGAGTGCTGCCCGTGCCATTGACGAAGCCGGCGGCGCTGATGTCGATGGCAAAGTGCGGTCTTACGTACAGAAACTTCTGGCGACCTGGGAGTTTGCTGCTTTCGATCGGAAAGCGGATACTTGGTACGATACTAATGCTTTGCTACTGGAAGCTGCGCTCATCCATTCCGGTCTAAAAATGGCACAAAAAGTGAAGGATGTTTCAAACGATGCTGCTCTAATGAAGACCATTGCAGAGCGCGTAAAGAGGTTGAAGACTGTAGCTTATAAGGGCATCAAAAAGGCACCGGAGAAGGTAATTGAAAACCCAACCTTGGGACTGAGGGAAGCTCAAGCGATTGCTTGAGGGCTCAGTGTCTTGGGTGACTGTCCGTCTTCCCCTAAAGGGAGTGAGTCTATTTCGAAATTCCTTAATTACATCTAACCACGGCGTTTTGTCAATTCAAAGGGGTCAATGGATGGCTGACATCAACTGTGTACTTTACTATAACTTCGTGTACTTATATGTTCGATCTTTGCATGACATATTTACTAGCCTATTGAATTTTTGGGGTATAAGCTGATCTTAGGTCTGAATCATCACATTTCCTATAGTTAGTTAACTGATGAAGAAATCATTGTAGAATATCGTCCGAAAGCTTCCGTGTACTGCCAATTATGGACAAATAGGAAGACATGAAATTTTAGGGGTCTCATACAAGTCGTGATTTGCTACACTTTTGAATCCGCATGATGTCGATGGTTTTATTTGAGCAATTGCAATGTGTTGTCGTCGCGAAATCGTGCACGCACAGGAACTGTCAAAGAATTCGCGACCACAGCCGGTCCCGCAATCGTAAGCTGAAGATGTTAAACATTAGCCGGGTTACATATACGGATATAGCTGGGGATAAAATCTACCTGTCCTTCAACGGCTCGCTCGATGCCGGAGTCCTCGGAGTGTCCGTCAAGGACAATCTCTACGCTGCTCAATGGAGGACCAAAATGCGCGGGTCCGGCGTGTCTTCTGTAATCAAATATATGTGTCTGAGCGACGGCACCAGCAATACCAGGCACGGTCAGGCCATATACGACGCGGGCCCCAGTGAAGACTCGAAGATCCGTCAATTGCTCTGAGCTGAGAAGGTCCTCTGGGGAACCATCCACGCCGTATGAAATAGCAAGCAATCGCAGTTTTGAAATGGACAGTTCAGCAGTCGGACCGATGTTAGCCAGTCGACTAAGCACATTCTGTGATGGCATCCTGCCGGCATCAAGTGCGCGAGCCTGGACCGAGCGACCGAGGGCTGAAAGAGGACCTGTGTGAGGTTTCATAAACTTCTTCTGATAGTCTGCAATTGTGCGTGCTGAGGACACAACCACACTTGGCGATATGCCAACTGTCGCAAGCGCGAAGTCGGCCCCCTCGCCCGCGACGGAGTTAAAAGCAATTGATGAATTTGAGTAAAGAGCAACCAGTATCCAGGCTAAGGGATAGGGGCGAATGAGCGAGTCTATGGGAAGAACCACGTCACTGGGGTTCAATCGTTGTTGTCTCGGTAGCGAGCTGAGAAGTGCACCAACTGCGGATACAATATTCTGCGAACCAGTAAGCACGGGAATACATGACAAAGGAGCCCAGAATTAAGTAAGTCTTTACCTGAGGCTTATACTCAATGAACTCTCCAGATGTTGGCCACAGAGCAGTTATAGAAGGGGTCGCGGACTTGGGCTCATAGACAGGAACTTCTGTATCCTCCAGGTTCTTCTTCTCCTGGACCAGTTCATGCCAAACAGCGACTTTGAGATTGCCTGCAATTTCTGCTGGAACTTCATTCCAATCCATGTGTCTGCTGCCCTCCTTTGCAACCCACACTACACTTTTCAGCTGCTCGTTTCCTGTTGTAACGACCGTGAGATCAACTGCACCGGCTTCCGCAATCAGCAACTGCGCCTGAACCTTTTTGAGGTGACTTCCTAGCTGCTTCGGCTCCAGATTGTGCGGAATTAGTACTGTCTGGAAGCCATAGAAGGCACAAGCTATGGAATTGTTAGAACGAGCTTCCCAGAAGACCTTGGATTTACTCACCAAATAGTGAAGCCAACAGTTCAACAGAGTCGGATAAACTGATAGCGACAACCTTGGCCTCCGAATCGCGAATATGTCTACCGATAACGTTGATCTCGGCCGTGATGTCATCTATGTTATGCTCGATAACATTCTTTCCCAGGACGCTATATAGCTTGCCGCGCTGTCCAGCAGTGATTCCGTCCTCGCCCGTTGTACCACGGACAGCTTGGCTCCAAATGTCCCGTAGATCACCGTTTCGTCCACCGGTCCACTTTGGAGCCTGGGGATCCTTTACATTGAGGCCAGTCTTCAAGGGGAACCCATGAGGGACCTCGAGGTTCCTGAAAGCAGCCGATTGGCCAGGCTGTCTGATGGGAGCCTCGGTGGCCTGTCGAGCGAGGATGTAAGGGTGAACATCCGGGTCTCTCAGAGAGTATAAAGAGTATGCGAGAAAGACGACGATTGTGGTCGTGATGATGGTTGAATAGGTGTCCCATTCGGCGAATATGCTCGCCAGGAAGCTGTCCAGCCTGGCCAGCCCGGAGGCCTCTGCCATCTTGAGGAGCGACGGGTCCTTTAGAGCAGTGATTATGCAAGCGAAGTTGTCGGCCGAGGTGTTGTTCAACTCAGCGCAGATATCCGGGATCATTTGCTCCTAGGATCGAGCATCGGAGAGCGTTTCTTTCGACCTGCTTTGGGAGAGGGGGGGAGTGCAAGACGGAGGGAGATGGCTGGCCTGTGGGGGCCGGCGGATGATGCCAGTAAGCAGCGGCTTAGGTAAACCTAAGCTTCCGTCGCTGGGCCAGCCCGCCAAGCCCCAAGTTCTGACAACAACTTCAGCAATGAACGCGTGCGTGTACGCTGCAATTGTAGTTGACCACAACCAATGCGGTGGCTCGCTGTCACGCTCTGACCCGGTAAGTAGCAGCATATTCTGGTAAGTATTGCTCTTGTCCTCGCCTTAGGTAAGTGGCACTGCACCCTTTGCCCCCCTCCCCGTTCACATTTGACTAGTCGGTCAAACTGAGATAATAGTGCATATCAGCTATCTTCCCCCCTTTTTCACCACCTTCTCGCCTTCGTCGTCGTATCTCTCCCATGGCGTCCACCATGTTACCCTCGACACCCAAGGCTTCGCCTGTGGCCGACAGCCAGTCGCCAGGAAAGTGGCGGCACCCGCGATTGAATGAGATTGTTCGACGACAAAATGCGGCGACATTCGACGGACGTAATGTCAAAAAGATAGCGCTAAACGTCAGTGCTATCTTTGCGACACTGATTGCAGAAAAGCCGCTGGGATCGTTGTAAGAGCATTCATTCATTGTCCGGTTTCGCAGAACATTGCGTTGTTGACATTTCACCTAGCACACACAGTCTTTCTGCGGTCTTCGGCATCACGGCAAATGCAGATGTCATTCTCGTCATACTCCGCTTGCTGTTCATTGTGAACATCCTGACTGCACTGTATCCCCTATTTCGGCCGAAGGATGATCTCTCTGACATTCCTTTAACCCCTACCCAGCGTTCTCTCCTTGGCCTCGAACCCAGCTCTACCCCTCCCGCGACGCCCGGTACGCAGTACGCCACACCACCACGGTATCGACTTGTATCGGGGTCGCGAGCAGGCAGCCCTTCAAGTCGTGGTACATCGCCCCTAGCTACAAGCGGCAGCCCCGCGAGTCGTCGAGCCTCATACTCCCCAACTGCAACGAGTCCTCTTTTCCAGAAAGCGCTGGTCAACGGGAATCGAGAAAGCAGTCGCCGACAGAGCTTTGGATCTTCCTCCCTGAATTCTTCTCTGCGGGAGTCATCCATATCGGTTCTGCCTTCCACTCCGTCCCCATTGGCCAACAAAGGGAATAAGTTGGGATTGAGCAACAAGTGGCTGTACGAGAAGAGCCGCAGACACTCGGCCGGAAACAACCTAATCTAGGGATCAATCGCATACTTGGGCATATGGAGTTTGGGGCATGTTGGGACAAATTTATTGTAATAGGCGTTCTGTTCAGTAAATTTTTTTTTTTTTTCGTCTGTCTGCGTCGAGCTTAGACAATGTAGACGTTGTGAAATCATTCAATTCCTCTTCTATTCTACGACTAGAGTCTCTTGCGACAATTTGTTCTCTACGCTTTCAAGCCTGCGCTGCTTTGCCGCGCGCGTGGTGGGGAGAGCCTGGGGTAAAGCGGATAAGTCAAGTAAGTCATGTAGTGCGAGCTTGCTGTCAGACTTCCCGCAACTGCGTCCAACGTCAAACGGTGTCCCCAGCAAATCGCAAGCGACGACCAACCGTCACAGGCATCTTGTATCGACTCAATTTCTGGGACGCCTTTGTGCGATATCCTGCTTGAATGACGCCCACCCCTCAATAGCTACTTCGCTTCGGAGATGGGGGCCTCGGAGTCGAAGCTCGTTTTCAAGCAAGGCATCTTCCGCTTGTATGAGGACAAAAACATCCCCGCGGACGACCAGTTTTGGCTTAAGGTAAGGTACCGGATGTGTCTTACTTCTAGTTGCCGGGCTTTTGCTGAAGACTGTTCAACTTGTTCCAGTTCTGGGAGCTGCCTGAATCCACCGAGGATGTCTTCAGCTTGTTTACGCCGACAGACATACGGCGCGCCCGCGACTCAGCTCTACCCAACCTTGAGACGCTTCTCCTGGCTATATGCTCCCGCTTGATTGTCCTGAAAAACCACCCTTCGTTTCCGGATCCAGAACTCGCTCCAGACACGGACGCACTTAATTGCATCCGCATTCTGACTAGAATCCTACCCTTCATATACGAAGCAGACCATCTGGAAGCATGGGAGGAACAATTCTTCTGGGCTCCTCGAAAGAGGAGAACGCGGCAGGCTCAGGTAGCCGCGGAGATCTTATTCGATGAAGGCCACGGAGACAATGAAGAGTCGCTAGCTCAACCCAAAGCTGACGGTCGTGAAGACGTCAAACCTTTGGCGGAAGAACTAATTGATACGCTTCTGGACCTGCTCTTCTACGCCGACTTTACCATTCCAAAGCTTTCCACGGCAGAAGGGAAGGTGTCATATGCAATATGGCAGAGCGGTGTCGGATGCAACACAGCCATGGTCTCTACCAAGGAACACGAAAATAACCGCATGGAAATATTACGATTGTTGCTCACACTGACCGGCAAATCCATGTATATGTCTCCAAGTCAGTTCACTTCCTCTCCGGGTATTGTTAAATTCTGAAATTCATAACTGACACGCAAAAAAGCCCTCCTTCCGGTCAAGGGTGTCAAGGCCATTACCTACATCGCCACATGCCCTGATAAGCAAATTGTGCTGACCCTTCTATGCTCGTTGTTAAATACTGTAAGTCCTCGAGCCGCTTAGTTCACAGTTCATTAACCTCACACTGCTTCAGACCATCAAATATAACCCGGCCATCTGGAGAGTGCCTTACGATCATGTCGTCTGGAAAGATCCGAAACAAATTCTAGTCATTTATTGCCTACAGTTATTGCTAGTGATTCTACTGTATCCTATCCCTGAGGATGGACGCGGTGTGCCTCCTAAGAACTACTACCGTCACTATTTCGGACGACTACATCGCCCTCAAGACTTTCAGTTTCTTGTTGATGGCATGACAAGGGTTTTGAATCAGCCGGTGAGTGCACTCAAGACGGTCCAAATAGTTGCATGAGCTGAACTTTTGGTTTCCTCAGATGCAAGTGACAAGTTCATATTTCCCCGGTAGTCAGAAATCTGTCAAATGGGCGCCCGAGATGCTCATGTTGTTTTGGGAAGCCTTGCAATGCAACAAGCGGTTCAGATCTTTCATCATCGAATCCAATAGGTCTCATGATTTTGTCATTCTTTGTCTATTCTATGCGACCGAGCATCGAAATGACCCTTCCAAGCAAGGCATGGTAAAGATGTGCATATTCATCTTACAAACATTAAGTGTTGAGGTCAGCTTTGGACGGCGCTTGAATATGAAGTTCGAAGCTCAAGACACTCTTCCGACAAGTATCCGTCTTGCTGGGTTCCGAGGCTCCTACGCTGATTATCTTATTATCGTAAGTTTGTGTCTGTGTCGGCTGCAGTTGGGAAATCTCGCTAACCGGGTTTAGTCGATACATAATCTGATGACAAGCAGTAAAGGAAAGCTTGACGCAGTTTATCCTGCCCTCATGGCTATCCTTAAAAATATTGGCCCATATGTCGAAAAGTTATCAACGACAACTTGTTCGAGAATATTACAGTTGTTCGCGTCCATGTCATCTCCGAGCTTTCTACTTGCGAATGAGACGAATAACTACCTTCTATCGGCCTTGCTTGAATTCATCAACGTGGTCTTGGAACATCAATTCACGCGTATGTCATTACTTTTCACCTTGCCCTATTTCGTAGCCTGACTGACGGGCTATAAGGAAACCCTTTCCTTGTTTACGGTATTCTAAAAACAAGGAAGAAGTTTGAAGCTCTACGTACATTTACATTGGAAAGTGGGCAACAGGAAATTGAACGCCAGAGTCAACTCAAAAAGGCAGCTTCTTCGACTGATGGACTCTCCAGTCCCGCATCGCAGTCTGTAGAAGATTTGCGGAGGTTGAGTGGCGCACGGTCTCCGTTGAGCCATATTCCAGAAGAGAACAGTCCGTTTGCCATTGGAGGAGACGACTCGGACGACGATGAAGTCGAGGTTCCAATCACCCCTTCACTCTCTTCACCCCCATCTCTACGGAATTCGCGTGCTCCTTCAATATCTTCTTCCCTCGACGATAATGTGCCGCTACAGATTAGGGGGATGTCTGAAAAGGCTAGAGGCAAAATGCCAGCAGGTCAGATGGGATTTTCGCGTCAAAATAGTTTAACCAGCCTAAGTAGTTATTCTGCTGCGATTCATTCCACCCCCGCTTCATTCACTCCGACGGCTGCCTGGGTAAGCTCCCTACCTCTGGGCTTAGGAAATGTCTGTATGGCAGGACTGACGAAGACATAGATTGAATCGTGGGTCGTGGAGCTCCCTCTGCATACCATTTTAACTATTATCTCATCGATATTACCTCACATACCTGAAGCTGCCTTGGAATCGTCCTCAAACCCAGAAGCCAGGACATTAATCGGCAATCTTCCCACTTTCGTCGAAGAACCCAATATACGTGCTTTGATGGCAGAGCCGGCTTCAATTAAAGTCCACTCGTTTGAATGGTCCCCACTTGCGTTGGGTTGGTATGAGTCCCTGCTATGGGGGTTTATATTTTCGAGTGAGATGCTCGTCGGCTCAGCGAGCAATTCCACGCCGGGCTCAGTAGGCGTCTGGAACGGTACAATTGTGAAGCTCTTCAAAGTCCAAGAAACAGCCGCTCAGGGGCCGTCGCTTATGGCGCCCAAGGGCGCTGTTGACGCCGTCGGTAGCAACCTCGTCAGCCGGATAGGCAACTTGAGGCTTCGCGGACGGAATGGCAGTACTCAAGATAGCTCGAATAACGTGCAGTCACCCACTACTCGCGAGGTCTAGAGAGCGAAGCCTTCGAGATCTATATGCTAGCTCTTCTACAGTTGTATTGTCTTTTATATCAGAATCGCCGGTATCACGGTGGTTGGCAAAATTCGCAGCATAAATAACATAGTCTATTAGACAGTTTATTTGAGACATTGCTCAAGCGTATATTCTAGTTCTGTCCTCATTTTCAAAATTTGGCACCATTAGAATGCGTGCTATGGGTCACGTGATTACGCGGTTTGCGTTACGTCATTTTGCAGGGCCAATTGCCCAATCTGGAGCAGAGCACCAGCGACTTCCTTCACCCTGCCAGGGATGAATATCGATCATACCTGAACGCTGCATCTACGTCCTCCGTGGCGATGGCCACCTCACAGCTAGGAGACCTCTTGGCTGAAGTCGTCCCCAAAGACGCCAAAATAAACGCCCGTCACGTCTCAACGACGCCAACGCGCTGTGAGGCGATCTTCTCCGCGCCGCCTGGCGAAGACCCCGAAACCACCTTTTGCGAGTCGCACTTTCTGGTCGTGTCTCTTAATAGAGGCGGTGCGGTGAACGACGAGATAGCTATCCTGGGCGTCGAGGTAATTATCTACACAACCGAGCGACTGACAACACTTTTTGTCTCCAAGGCGGATTCGACGGGTTACTTGCATCTACTAAATGGAGCCCCGGAAGCAGCGGCAATTCCCAGGGCATCGTTACTCAGGCTTTTAACTACTACCTTCTTATCTTATCTCAGCCATTCGTATCAGCGGCCGGGGGTTCGGCTGGTACTTTCGCTGTTTGCACGAGCACAGAGCCAGTATCTTTTCCCGGGTAGCGTTGACAATAAAAGGAAACACATCTTGGATGACCGGGGATTGATAAAATGGTGGTGCCGGGCAGCCGACCCAATTCTTCGCGAGCATGCTGCGGAGTCTCAGGAATCCTCGGATTCTCCACTTGATGCAAAAGTCGAGTGCTTAAAGAGTTCGGCCACCGCTTATTTGCTTGTACCTGGGTGCGACCGATATGAGACGCGAGCGTTTTTCCCACCCACGGCTAGAACGGATAATGCTAGATGGCAAGTTTCGTATCCTCTTAGCCAGATCTGTGGCCACGCGCCAGATGCTCCTCCACGCTGTCTAGTCCCAAGATTCCCAGATGATCCCAAGGCGCGCTTCCTCGTCAACTTGGATGACGAGCTGTCCGAAAATGCCGCAGACTCCGAAGCTTCCAATTCTGGTCAATGGCGAAGCGTCAAGTCGCTGGATGAGTTCTGGGAGATGATGTCTTTCCGTCAGGAGTGCTCTGCGGGAAGGCTGGTGGGTTTCTTATGGTTGGTCATCAATCCTCCTGGTCTGCTCAGCTCGGACAAGTTGGAAATTCAGACATTGAGAACGGCACCTGTCGAGACGACGACAAAGGAAGCCACGGATTCGTCAAGTGCCGGGGACAAAGTATTATCGAACAACGATGCTCCTGCCACCACAGCTGCAGAGGCAAAGTTCGATGACAGGTCGTTGTCTTCGCTACGCAATGGAGCCCAGCAGCCGATTGCAAGTGGCTCGGATGTTGGACGCAACCCCTTTTTCTGGCCTGAAGCAGGCCGGGGGGAGGTCATTCTAAGCGAAACAGACTACAAGAGTGCAAACGACATACTGCTAGAGCAGGACTTTGAGACCGAAGAACTCGCTATGGCGGGCACAATGGCCTGGGTTCGCAAGGTCGCCTCGCTCGCAGATGTCCTATGGTGGGGGGACAATATTACAGGCAAGAGAGAAGTAGCTGTCGCCACGTCGCAGCCATCACTTCCCATACAAACCCTAGATACGGGGCTTATTGTTCGGAAGAGGAAAAAGGGCGTCCAAGAGGCCGCGGACGCTAGCACAAGTGGCAGTGGGCTGGGGGAGGATACGAATACGAATAATCGCATCGAGGCCGGGGTCAACATGCTGAATGCCAGTCTTGTCAGGAAAAGGAAGAAGACATGAGCATCTCCCTCGACAGACAGTCCTGTATAGCCACTACGTGTCCCCCTGTAGCCCATTAGTAATCCGTTGACCTAACTAACCAACTACCACAGCCAGCTGCATTAGTTAGCCAAGTTCACGTTTTAAAAATAAAAATAAAAACTGTTCAAAGAGCACTAGCTGCAAGAAGAGGAAGTAAAAAAAAAAAAAAAAAGAAAAAGGCGCTGCGTTGCAATTTACCGAAGCTTCCGCTGGCCGCAGGGCTCCACCACCGCCTGAGTTATGCAGCTGCTCAGCTTCATAAAAATTACACCCCTTCTGAATAATAGCCACAGCGCCGTTTTGCTATAGTCATATAACATCTCATCGCTTGCTGGATCCTCCGTCCTCTGCAGCCTCCCTTCTCCCCGTTTCCGATGAGCCTATTGCTGCTGGTGCAGTCGCTTTGTTTGCCGTCCCGCCCATGCTGGCAAATCCGCTGAGCTCCTCCGTTGTCCTCGCCGGGAGTTCAACGCCAGCCGACATATCATGGCTGATTGAACCTCTGGCCTGGGCTGCGCTCTGCTGGTACCTCCTGGTTGTGGCCGTCTGTGCTCTGGGGTCTTCGCAAATGTGAGTGCTAGCCAACTAGCCATCTACCCTACCTGACCTGCCTATGCTATGGCCCCAATTGCTGACCTGGCCAAAACTAAACCACGCAGATGGCGACTCTACTCCAACGCTCCGTCCAAGTCCAGGTCTGCAGCTGCGTCAGATGCGCCCCATGTCACCGTCATCCGGCCCGTCAAAGGCATCGAGCCGTTTCTCTACGAATGCCTGGCGTCGACTCTGCGCCAGGACTACCCCCGCGACAAAATGACGACTTACATCTGCGTCTCCACGAGGGAAGACCCCTCGCTCCCAATTCTAGAAAAGGTCGTGGAGGACTTCTCCGACTACTGCAATGTGCGCCTATTTGTGGAAGAGGAAGACCCTCTTCTGCAGCCCGGCAGCACATATCCCTTGGGCCCAAACCCCAAGATCAGGAACATGAGTCGCGCGTACAGAGAAGCCAAGGGCGACATCATCTGGATCATCGACTGTAATGTCTGGGTGGGTACGGGGGTTTGCGGTCGAATGGTCGATAAGCTCTGTGGCTACGGCTCCAGCAACGGGAAGATATACAAGTTCGTGCACCACCTCCCGATCGCAGTCAATGTTGATCCGGAAGAGGCGTTGGCGGACGAAGCTAAGCCTCTACTTGCGAATGGGAATGAGAATGGGCATTGGAGTTGGAATGGAAATGCCAGCCATGAAGTCGGCGCACATAAGACCAACTTAGTGCTCAAGGACGGAGGAGGACGACTCGAGGAGATATTCCTCTCTTCGTCGCATGCCAAAATGTATACCGCCATTAACACTGTGCTCATTGCCCCTTGTATTGTGGGAAAATCGAACATGTTCCGACGATCTCATCTCAACTATCTCACGAATCCGGCTCCAGGTAATGCCACCGCTCGCAACCCGGGCATTGACTGGGTTTCAGACCAGCTATGCGAAGATCATATCATCGGCGATTGGCTGTGGAGGAACAAAGTGCGAGAGGAGAAAGAATTTGGAGAGCGTCTCGGAAAACACGCCATGGTCTTCGGAGACTATGCCTTCCAACCGGTTGCCAACATGAGCGTCAAGGCATATATCGCGCGGCGTGTGCGCTGGCTGCGTGTACGCAAATACACTGTTCTAGCAGCTACACTTGTCGAGCCTGGCACCGAATCCATACTCTGTTCGCTATATGGTGCATTCGGCGTGAGTACAGTGGTGGCCAAATTTCTACAAACTCGTGGCTTCGAAACAATAGGTCTTTGCCTACAACAATGGCCGTCTTTCTTCCTTCTATGGTTTTCCAGCATCATTCTGTGGTGTATTAGCGATTGGACACTGTACGTCAAGCTCCATTCCGCAGCCACCGTTGAAGTGGACCACGACACGCCCCCATTCGCGAAATCCGCCAGATCCGAGACTCAGCTATCTCGTCGACCCTTTCTGCACTGGCTCGGGGCTTGGGTTGTTCGAGAATTGCTCGCATTCCCCATCTGGGCATGGGCTGTCTATGGCGGATCAACGGTTGTTTGGAGGAGTCGATCCTTCCAGGTGTCTCTATGGGACACCAAGGCGCGTGAGGTCAATCGGTCGGCGCGGAGTCGGCTTCTTCGCCATGTGCATGACTCGTCGTATTCGAGCAGCAGAGCTCTGCGGACTTCGTCGTCTTCTTCGTCGTCGTCATCTGCATCCTCTGTTGTTGCGCGGAATGATAAAAGGGGTGATAGACATAAAGGTCGGAAACATTGATCCTATTTTCGCATTTTCTTCTTCTTCTCTTTCTTGTTCCTTTCTTGCTTTTATTCTACCTTTCATATCTTCTTCTTCTTTTTTTTTTTTTTTTTTTTCCTTCCTTCTTTTTGCTCTTTTTCCAGATTTCTAAAAGTACAGTTAGGTGTTCATAACGACGGGGATATAGAAACTGGCATTCTGTACATACGACACAAGTCCTGAAATTCGATCTAGGGCTGTTTTACATTGGATTTAGAGGAGATATAGCTAATCAGATTCCACCGTCTGATTATATAACATAAGACTCATGAGTGAAGAATAAAGATTTATATAGCATGACGCTACACATCAGCCAGGTTTTGCGTCCCCATGACTTTGGCAATGAATAGATTGATATGGGACTGAACATTAAGGGTGGGAAATTCAATAGAAATATACCGCACTGGCCTTGCATTACTCCATACCTGGTGAGTTAGATAAGATTTTCTTTATATTGATACTAATTTTGTAGCTGTTTAGGTTTTAGGATATTTGAAGATTATTTAAGTCTGACAGGACAAACCTAATACTAGAATTTATCGCGAAAATCTTTTATTATTACCTTGGATACTTGCTGTTAGATAAATATAAGCACTTGTAGGCATTTATAGTGATCTGTGGTAAGCTCTGTCTCTGGAGGACGAACAGACACTGCACTTCTATCGAGAGTGAAAAGATTTTTATTGTTTTACCTAGATACATCGCATTGAAGGCATCTTTTTCGGCTTTTGTTGGTCTATTTGCTTCGGGTATCGATAGAAATGTTCTTCTTCTCCTTTTTTACACAATTATTGGGCATCCTCCATCTGCGTATCCTCGCCATTGTTCGCAGCATCAGCTGCAACTGGAGCCTCAAATCCAGCACCCTTATCGCATGCCAACAACCACTCAACAACCTGTCTAGCTTTGGTTGGTGGTGGAGCAGGTTTCCCTTCTTTTTCTCCCTCCTGCTGGTCTTGTACATTAATCTCAATTTCAGTCGTAGTAGCGTTCTCCTCGCCGCCGGCATTACCAGTATCCTCCTCGTCGTCGTCTTCATACGTCCCAGACCAGTCTGCTCGCTCAGCGAGGAAAAGCGCGTCGTGACCGGCATCGTTCTTCAGGCTTATATCAGCGCCAGCTTCGACGAGGGCCTTGACGCAGTCGAGATGTGTATTGAGCGCAGCCCAGTGCAGGGGGGTGTTGCCAGTGTAGTTTCGATAATTAATAAATGACGCTGATTCTTCCGGCGTCGTCTTAAGAATCTGGAGAAGATAGTTCAAGAGTTCTATACGCTCCGCATCAAAAGCTCTTAGTTAGTACAGCCCCCATCGCCCTCTTTTCTTTTAGATGAATGGAGAAGTTCGACCTACCGACATTCCCATTCGCAGCCGGCCAATGCAGTAGACTCGCCCCAGTGCCGCCTTCGCTCTCGTCTTCGGTGTCGAGCGCAGATCTAAGGATTGTCGATGCGGGGATTTTGTGTTCCTCGCTCCATTTTGAGATCTCGGCCTTGAGGGCGTCGATGTCGCCTAGACGAGCGTCGTAGATGAGTTCGTCAATGGCTTCGAAGGAGAGTGCCACTGGGGCTGGTGGGTTGGTGGAATATGACATTTCTCTCTCTTGGTGGTTTATAGACGGCGGTATGCGATGCTCTTCTCTCTTCATAGGGTAGGATAACCTGTAATTGATCAATTTTCATGGTATAAATAAAAAAAAAAGGAGATTGAAACCTCTGAAAGGTCGTCAAGAGGCAATGCCAAATGCATAGCCCGAGGTACATGAATCATATATGGAATGTAGAGATATATATATATATATTTGTCCGAGCATAGCGGGGTGCTTCACAACAAAACAAGCAATGCATATAAGTTGGGTTGATGACTAGACCAAAACAACAGCAAGAATTAACAAGAAGAGATGAACATACCTTTTTATGAGATTAAAAGGGAACGAAAAAGAGGTAGCTTGCTATCACCTCGAGATGACAAGGGGGAAAAAAAGTTCTGGAACAACACAAAAATGCATGTGGCTATCGCGGGTATCACCACGTGACTTGACGATAACTTTTGTATAGCACACTTTGTGCACTTTCCAGACTTCATAATCAATATTTACATACAGTTGATAATATTTATATTCCGTGTAGTAATATGGTATATTCGCATCTAGCATACCAGCACGATAACGGTAAAGAACATGCCGTGACTTGGCAGGCAAGTCAGAACTCCTCTCCAATGCAAAACCATACGAATCAAAACGCCCCAAGATAGTACAGAAATATAAATCATAAACCAAACACAAAGTAGTATCAAACAGCCGCATAGTGGTATAATGTCCATGGGATAAAGAAAGCGCAGAAACCAAAACCAACAATAGCACCAATTTCAATCTCGTAACCAAGCTCGCCGCTTTTCCTCCTTCCGTTCTCTCCTCTTCTCGCGAAAAGCTTTCACTTCTGCCTTGCTGAGCTTCTTACCACTGCGTTCGGCCTTGAGGCTTCTGCCATCGTGACTGTTGGCGGCGGCATCGACGTCGAAGTAGGCGTGCATCTGCCGTCGAGACTTGTTCTCATCGTTGAAATTCTCCGGCGCCAGCGTCGCGTCTTGCCACCTGCCTGTGAACCGATTGAAGGTCCCTGTAGCTGAATAGTCTAAATTTCCACTGGTCACTTGCACCTGTGTATCTGGCTCATATTGCTGCGCATATGGAGCTGTGGGGTCGTAGTCGCCATGGATAGCAGGATTGTAGCCACCCACAATCGCAGTGTGTTGTTCTCGCTGCTGTCGTCCTTCCCCGGCCGCGAGACCTGCCGCCGACGCTGCTGGCACACGGGGGTTTTCCCATTGCGATACACCGGTAATCCGGTTGTAGAAATAATATGCTTGAGCGTTCCCATCCCAGACAGGCTCCCATCCATCATCAGAGCCAGCACCCTCCACCCCCTGGCCTGGAGGCGCTTCATCAGGAAGTGGCGGAACCTCCTCGTCCGGCAATGGTGGCCCTTCAGAGTTGTTCTTGTCTTCTTCCTTCTCTTCTTCTTCTTCTTCTTCCCCTCCTTCCTCAAACCCACTCTCACCTTCTTGCTTGTCACCATCACCATCACCCCGCCCGTCTTCTACCTTGTCCTCGGCAGAGTTTATTTTCCTTCCTGTTGGCTCTGACGACTCGGCGGGCGAGTGGGCAGTCTCCGATGCGGCCGTCAACGGCATATCCGGCTCATGTTCGGTCATTGTTCTAACATTAGTAGAACTGCAAACCCGGGACAGAAGAAGAGAAATCTCAATCTACTTGAAATTTATCAGTATACAGAAGAGGAAAGAAAGCAATCAGAGCTGGATTTAGCCAGGCTGCAGAGAATTGTTGATTGCAGACAGTTCCGTGAAAGACGCCTTCCGAATAAATTCATCGAAGTTCGGAATCCCGAGAACCGCGCTAGTCCGCTTTGAGAATTATATATAACTATTTGCAGATTTCTACGAATATTTGCTCTTTTTCTTTTTTTATTTGCTCGCATCAAATGCAATTGAACGATAGTATGTTCATGGCATTGTGGGGCCCTCATCTAGAACAAGAGTCTCAACCGCGATAATCTTCCTCTTCCAAGCAGCTTTGAGAGTTCGTTTTTTGGCTCGTGATGTATGTAGTGCACAGCTGCCGGCCAACACAGACAACTGTGAGCCGTCAGTATTCAGGACGTCGAGTTTTTCGTGATCGTAAATCGTCAAGGTCAAGGCAGGGAGTGTCACAGAGGTAAATGAGAGACAAGATACAAGTCGATGACATCGACATCGAATGAAATCACGTGACTTACCTTGCAGCCTGAGGCAGCAAATTTGATCTCGACTTCAAATCTCTCGTCAACTTGCTTTCCGCGCCAGTTGGTGTTATCTATGTCGTCTTGTTTACAGCCCAGAAGACATACAAGATGAACCAATCCTACCATTCAAGACAACGAGCATGCCTTGGAGCAACTGCTGGGGCTGCTAGCTATGGACAATGGAGCAAACCCCTTGGCCCCTCAATCCTTTCGCAAATTTCGGGACAAAGCAGAGAGACCTGCTATCCCTCGGCCCAATAATGATACCTTTTCGGTATCCATGGATGATCATTTATCCTGCAACCCTGCATGGCCCAAATCCGTTGTCATAGGTCGGCAAGGCGAACAATTTTCTGCATGCCTATCTCTCTTTTTGCCTCTCTCATTTTGAGACCTGAGGGCCAGGGCATTGAGTTTGGCAGAGAATCTATAACCTGTATTTTCATTCGTCAAGTCCCACGAGGGACTCCTTGTCCCTCGTGTGGGACTCGTGCGTATGACCCTTGCAGGTCGATTTTGCCCTGCAGTGCGTTCCCGAATGCTTGGCGTGCCACGTACATCACAGGCTTGACCGTGATAGCTAGAACTCTAGTAGGAGTCTGCTGGGGTCGGCAAGGCCAATATCGACTATCAACATGACCAGGAGAGAGGTCCTAAGGGCATTGATGGAATTTAGAGATACCGATATACCCACTGTATACGGCCCGCACTACTGTCGGCAGCTACACAGAGGAATCTCCCTAGTATCAGAACTGAGGTTGCTGGGACATTACTAGGCAATGGACATGACATTTCTACCTTAAAAGCTACGGCAATAAGGTTTATATTAGTGCGCTTTGTGGCATTCAGGGAGTTATCGTCTAGGGAAAAGGCAAAAAGTGCCTCGAAGATGGTCCATCAATGTGGTCTCGATCTTGAGGATTGTTTTCGCAGCGCACAAATGAGCATTTCATTATCCACAGCGAGAGGAGAAACAAGGCTGAGATTTGATGGCATGCCTGAGCCTGTCGATATGAGCGGTGTTCCTGAATCCTCCCGAGGGCTCGTACAGAAGGGTGGTTAGAGACCCATCCGCATCCCTTCAAGGGCCCCTCACAACTGCTACAGCACAGGGTCTGGTTGAAATTCGGACGAATGTTGCATTCCAAAGCTAAGGTTTACACAGTGTTTGCTATACCAAACACGGCCCCTTGGATTGAAAACAATCCATGCCCAAGAGCCTCCACTGCTGTCTATATAAGGAGGCCAATTCCGCCTCCCAGTCCAACCTCTCTCACCATCATCATCACAATCACAATCACTCTCCCAATCCTTCAATTCTCTACCGAGCAGTCTTTCCAGACAAGCAACCAAAGACTTTTCTTTACCAACTTCTTGAACAAAGTTCATTCATTTTCTTTTTTTTCAAAACAACAAAATCAAAATGCAGTTCACCACCGCCCTCCTTGCCCTCGCTGCTACTGCAGTTGCCCTCCCCAACGTTGGCCCCAGCCCCCACAAGGGTAGCGCTGTTGGTGCTCAGAATGCTTTCTGGCCTGTTACCGACGGTGTTACCGTCGAGCAGGCCAAGGCTGCCTGTGGTAACGACAACCAAATTGCTTGCTGTGATGACACCACCTTCACTGGTGACCAGGTCGAGGTTGAGTCCGGCCCTCTCGCTGGTGCCCTCAAGGACCTCCTCGGAGGCAAGAATGGTGCCAAGGGTCTCGGTCTCTTCGACAAGTGCTCCAAGCTCAACATTGATGGTAAGTCTCTAGCATTCATTCTCTCAATCTGCTCCATTCTAACATCTTCGCAGTTATTGGCATTTCCGACCTCATCAACAGCCAGTGCAAGCAGAACATTGCTTGCTGCCAGGGTGACTCTGCCGACTCCTCTGGCGACCTCATCGGACTCAACGTCCCTTGTGTCGCGCTTGGCTCTCTTCTGTAAAAAGCCCACTTGCGCAACTATTCTACTGTTTTCTTTCCATTCTCATGTATCGGCCAACAAACATTGTCATTTCTAGACGAATTGTCATGTATCACTCGCAGTTCGATGGAAGGAAGGCAACGCACTATGGGAGGGATTGATTTCGGACTGATCTTGGATTGAAGGGTTCATTTATATACATTCTGTTTCTCCATGTTGCCTTTTGTGCCCTACCTGCTAGCTAGTTGGGGTGGTATAAATGTAATAAACGATTGCTAGGCAAACTTTATATACGTTAAATTTTTTTTTCTTCATTATTATAATCTGATTATCTCTAGCACCATTAACAGGCCATGGATACCTTATCTTCTCAGGCAACCGTCAGATGTTCATTCAGTAAGCGTCACCATCATCAAATCGCAAATTATATATCTACCTTGTCTCAGTTTCTCTGAATAACTTTTATCACAGAAAGTAGGAGGCATGGCCCTCACCTCACTTCTGGAGTTGTATGCACGATTCGACAGTAAGGGACGCCATCGCGCTGGCAAGAACCTGTCACTGCATGTATACCGCCCTCAAATCTACGCTGGATAAAACAGTCATTACTACCGGTGCGTACGGGAGAATGATCCTTTACGCAGCCATACATGGCGAGGCCACCATGAGATCCAAGCCCTTGAAGATGGGGGCTAGCATGGAAAAATTCAGTTACTATAAGGCAGACTATGCCACATTTATCTTACGACATACGTGAAACAAATCTGGTATAGAGAATTTCCTGTTGTCAGCCTCATACAAAGACGCATGCTGGGTTCTGCTTTTCATCCACTACTGGAATCAGTTGCGCCGTGAGCAACAACAACCCGATGGTATCTTCTTCACCGTTGATATTTTGCCGCCAAAGTTGGTAATAAACGCGCGGTCGAAACCATATATCGGTTACTGGAAAGGCAGATAATATCTGCGGCGAGACAGACAGGGCGTTCTATCCTCTCATTCCAGCAGTTCTCGTGGAGGGTCTGGGGTAATAATCCTTATCGATAAGAGGCAGCTTCACATGTCAATCTGCAGCAAGCAGAACTCCTCAGCGTCGAGGTCATAACACATAAACCACCAGGTTTCTCACATGGTATATATGTACGCATGATAATGGCAGACACAGAGACAGACAGACAGGATAAAATCCCGTGCCTGTCAGGTGATGTGTCCGGCAGGCGCTCACAGCCTCGGCAACTTCCCCACGCCGAGGCCTCAGGAGAATCACTCCGCATGCTCATCTTCTCCCCAACAACTTCCTCTTCTTCATGACCGCTTGGATAGATTGAATTAGCCATGCCTTTTAACACAGCCCTTACCCGGAAGCTGGGCATTGCAGGTGAGATGGCACCGTCTTTCCACAGATCCGGACAGAACGACTAACTGCGCCAGTCCCCGTGGTTCAGGGCGGCATGCAATGGGTTGGATATGCAGAGCTCGCTGCAGCAGTTAGCAATGCCGGCGGTCTCGGAATTGTATGCTGCCTTCCTCTTCTCTCACGGCCTGGCACTGACTCTCTTTCTCTCATCAGTTGACAGCGCTCACGCAGCCCACCCCCGAAGATCTGCGCAAAGAGATTCGCAAAACCCGAAGCCTGACAAACAAACCCTTTGGCGTCAACATAACCCTGCTCCCGGCCCTAGTGCCCCCCGACTACGCCGCCTATGCCAGAGTAGTCATCGAAGAAGGCGTCAAAATTGTCGAGACGGCCGGAAACAGCCCGGGCCCCGTGATCCAGCAACTGAAAAAGGCCAACACCATCATCCTCCACAAATGCACCACCATCCGCCATGCCAAGGCCGCAGAGCGCTTGGGCGTAGACTTCCTGTCTATCGACGGCTTCGAATGCGCAGGCCATGTTGGCGAGACAGATATCACAAACTTCATACTCCTGAGTCGGGCTCGGCAGCAGCTAACGGTTCCCTTCATCGCATCCGGCGGGTTCGCGGATGGCCAGGGACTGGCAGCTGCGTTGTCACTGGGAGCTGAGGGTATCAATATGGGTACTCGGTTCATGTGCACCATCGAGGCGCCCATCCACCACAATATCAAGGAGGCGATCGTCAAAGCCCAGGAGACCGATACTGCGCTTGTGCTGCGTCGGTGGAAGAACACCACGCGGCTATTCAAGAACAAGGTGTCGCAAGAAGCCGTCAGAATTGAAAAGGAGAGTCAAACCGGCGAGTTCAAGGAAGTCGCGCCGCTTGTGAGTGGCCAGCGTGGTCGCCAAGTGTTCATCAATGGTGACCCAGACTTTGGTGTATGTCTCCTCTCCTTATATTTCGTCTGATACTAACATGCTTCAGGTCTGGACCGCTGGTCAGGTCATCGGCCTCATTAACGACATTCCCACCTGCCAGGAACTGGTATCGCGCATCGAGAGAGAAGCAGTCGAGTCACTGAACAAAATAAGCTCTCTGTACAAAGGTGGCCTGCAGAGTAAATTGTAAATACCTGACTCGCTTTTCTTTCGACATGTTCGTTTACTATTGAAATGAATACTATGATAATGTACAGTGTTTGTTGGAATATTTGTCTGCCTGTATGAACGGACTAGACTAGAAAAACTAGGTAGTTATGCTCTTTTATCTTGGAAATGCAAATGATGGAAAGATTGCCTTACCGGGGTACCAATATGCATGCTTAGTTCTTTGTCACACCTTTTTATGAAGTACATACATACACCGGTCTAGCCATACATAAGACGAGTGTATTTTAGAAAATTTCAGTCAATGGAATGATTACCACGGTAGGTAGCATAAGTATTATGTAGGATGGTAGTCTGCTTATTAGAGTAGAGTTGGAGTTGAGTGAATCGAGAGGAACGAAACAAAATAAACATGAGCAAGGGACAAAAATCATAATCTGTCCATGCTGTGGTATATAGAAACGGGGGGGAAAAAAGAAAATCGCCAACAAGAAAAAAAAAAACATCCTCGCCTCTATGCCTCAATCAATCAATGTACAAAGAGTCAAACACCGTGAAAAGACAAAGCCGTAAGATAAAGGGAGAGTGCCCGTCAAATAATATGTCGCGTCGAATGAGAGATATGATATCGTATTTAGGATTGGTGGCAGTAAAAAAAGAAAAAAAAATAAAAATAAAGGAGATCAAAAAGCCCGAGCTGCACCCCCCTTGCGATACGCAAAGCCAGGGGTGGATGTCACTATTTCCTCTTCACCGTTGCCCACCACAGCGCCTAGGAAGCCTGCTCCCCATATCCCTGCCAATCCCCACATTCCCATTCTCCAGCCACGATAAAGTCCCTGGATGCCCTGGCCCGGTCGCCGGCGCCGTCGCTGGTGCTGCTGCCTGCCTACCAGTCGGGAGAGTTCGGCGTCTTCCTCGCCTCCTTCGGGAGAGACACCTTCCTCATACACAATGCTCCACATCGTGCCGACAATGCCGCGGTACGTCCTTGGAGTTGGTACGATTGTTTCGATTTCGGTGCTTGTTTCTGTGTTGTCTCTCTTTGGCGGCTTGCCCGACGCCACGCTACTACTACGTTGACGCAGAGCTGGTGATGTGAAAGTGGCAATCTGCGCTCGCCGCAGGACAGTCTCTAAGGGGAACCGCACAGCAAGGTCTAGACCGGTTGATACGAAGCTGAACAAGCTCCAGGCGGAAGGATTGAGAACGGGATCGATTGAAAAGTAGTTTTTGAGGAATAGAGGAGCGCTCATAGAAAGCAAATTCGGCAAACTTGAATGCAGGATCGTGATCGGGACGAGGTGGACGGGGATGGTATAATTTGAAGTCGGGAGAAGCCGTAGCGCTCGAAGAAGCGAGCGAGGGCCGTGTGTGAGAGGGGTGGCGATGAGAAAAGTGCGTGCGGTGTCAAGAGGCGCTAGAATAATGGATGACAGTGCAGAGGCGATGAAGGTTATAATTAATGTAGCACTTGGAGAAGACACTGTCAAGATGTCTTCGGTGATTGATGATGCGCTGCCCATTTCGGGCAGACCGATGATGGCGGATAAAAGACTTCGGATAAAGGTGTTGAGTGTCGGCAGAAGCAGCGAGTACATAAAGGTTGCGTTTGTTGCTTTCCAAACTGATGTAGGCCCACTTGTTGACCATAGCCGTGAGATTACTTCCATCAACGAGGCCGGATTCCTGATCTGCAGGCGGTGCTTAGAAACCGCAGGCGATTGAATATATCCAGCTCGGTCGGTTATCTGAGAACGGGATTTACGAGATCGCGGGATAGAAGGCGAAGGTGTAGTCGGAGCCGTGCTGGTGAAGTAAGTGCTCTCATCATCAGACGACTGTGAATCCTACAGAATGCAGGTTAGCCCGCTATGCTTCGGTCATGGTTTAACAGATTATATTCTATGCAAACCTGGTCCGAAGAGTCGTCCTGAAAGCGCTGGCCCTGCCTTCGTTGAGCACTGCCCACATCCTGGAATTCCTCGTCACTTGGTGCAACGTATATCTGAAGGAGGGTCTTTGCGACATCGAAGGGCTGCGCTAATAGCGTGCTCGAGTATTTCCATACTGCTCGGTCGACAAGATCCCTGAGTCCGTCCGACACTGATGGCGACGCATCCAAATAGTCGCTATAATCCAAGTCCGACAGCAGATCTCTTGCCGAGCCGCCTATGGTCGTTCTTGACGATGCATGAGAGACAATGTGCGCGGCAGACGAAGCGTTGACGCTGTCGGTGGGAGAGAGTCCGATGGGAGGAACGTAGTATGGACGTAATGGGTTTGCTCCCTCGCGCGACGAAGCCATGATGGGAGACTACACTCCGTGTTTAGATGCGAGGCATTCGATAGTTCTTGTGGCGAGCGTTGCAAAGAGACGAACGTGGGGGGAGTTGGAGTTGGTGATGGGAGTTGGAGTTGGAGTTGGAGCAATGATGAAGTTGGTCGAGGTTGCCGCCTTTTTTTTTGGGAGGGCTCCACCAGGTAACTACTCAGCATTTGATATCCGCCCTCTTTGCTTCGTCCGCCGCCGCCCTCGGATTTTCTATACCATTGCACTCCATCCATACTTACCACAGCCTTGCAATCATGACTCTGTGCAGGGAAGCTGCCCAACAGCTCCGACTCGCCGCATCTCGGACAGGCGCTGTTGAAAGATCTTTGCGCACCTCCCGTCGGCATTTCAGCGGACTGATACAATCGACCAAACCGAGACAGAGCATTCCCAGGAAGTCTCATTTACAGAGCTTCGCGCAGTCTCGACGGCAGTTCTCTGCCACGCCTAGTGCAGCTCATGGCCACATTACGCCGCCCAAACCGGGCGAGGAGTAAGCCGGATCAAGTCTTTGAATTACAAACAAAAGGGTTCTCAATGCTGACCGCGTCAGGATCAACGTGACGTTCATCGACAAGGAGGGCGAGAAATGGGATTTCCAAGTATCGGAGGGCGACAATCTACTGGATATTGCGCAGGCCAACGATCTAGAAATGGAGGGTGAGTCAAGGCAGTAATAAATTGCGCTCAACTTATTTGCTGACGTGCATTGCTTAGGCGCTTGTGGAGGTTCATGCGCATGCTCGACCTGCCACGTAATCGTCGAAGACCCGGATCTTTACGATCGAATGCCAGAACCCGATGACGATGAGAATGATATGCTGGACCTCGCCTTTGGGCTTACAGAGACATCTCGGCTGGGATGTCAAGTGAAAATGACGAAAGATCTAGATGGCTTGGTGGTCAAGTTACCGGCGATGACGAGAAATCTGCAAGCGAGCGATTTTGCAGACAAGAAATAGGAGGACGCCTACCTTTCGTTTGGAAATTTTTCAGCTCTCTACTCCAGCAGATGTGATTTGATATGGCTACGTTTGTCGCTCAGTGGCCCAACTTGTATTTGTAGATAGATATACGGACGTCATTTAGCTTGTAACAGAAAAGACTCTACAAAAAGACTTTTTGAAAAAGGGGAAAAAAAAACACCGAGCAGAAAATGTCACTAAACGCCGAAGATATGCACAATAGGGTAATCCTTAAGCTTCCTCAATGTTCAAAGCCTTCCCCTTCTTCCCGTTGATAAGCTCCAAGAAGCTCTGCTTGCTAACCTCATTTGCTGCCTTCTTCCTCTCTTCAATACCGACAGTGCCCTTCTTCTGCTCGGCTCGCGCGGCCTCTTCTCCACGAACCTGTGCGGCACGGACTGCATTAAACAGCTTCACCACACCACGTTGCGCAATCTTGCGTAGCCTCTTTTCCTCTTCGGCCGTCTGGCCAGCTTCTCCACGCTCAATACCAAGCACGTCTCGAACTCGCCCTCTGTCCTGCTCTTCCTTCTTCTCGGCGCGTAGTCTTGAACGCGCTCGCTGCTCAAGACGCTCATTTGCAAGGTCGAACGAAGCCTGAGCCACGGCTTTGCTTCGAGATAACACGGGATCTGCGCGCGCAGATGTAGGTAGTTTTGTCGACAAGATTTTGGACATGGATGTAGAAAAGGCCGAGGGGTCATGGCGTTTCGGAAGTGTCTTCCCACCCGACTCTGCTTCTTCTTCTTCGTCGTCTTCATCATCATCATCATCATCTGGGAGAGAGAACTCGTCCTCTAATTCGTCTTCGTCATCGTCATCCTCTTCGTTATCATTTTTAGATGCATTCAGGTCTGGCTCGTCGTCCTCATCCATCAGGTCGTCATCTTCACTATCGCGATCTTCCTCAACCTCTTTTCGCTTTGAGGCCTTGTTTGTGGGCTTGCTCGTCTTCTTTCCAGTTTTTGCACCTTTCTCAGTGTGTTGTTCGTCGTCCGAGTCCAATAAATCCACGGGAGCAAACGTGGCAGCATCGTTATCGCTCTCTTCTTCCTCGCTGCTGCTGTGGTAATTGGTCTGTTTTCTGACCTTCTTTTTTGGCTGTATCCTCCCGGCCATTCCATCTTGCACTTTCCGTTTCTTTGAAGCCGACGTGAGAGCCATTGTTGCGAATATTCTGCTTTGCTGTATGCAGATTGTTGCAGTGCGGATAAGAAGCTCTGCTATATTTTTTTTTTTTGAGACTCTCTATAGGCGGAGCTGAGCGCGCTCCGATTGGTGGAGAACTCCGCAATCTGGACTTGCCACGCCCACTCACTCCCATCCCACTCTGTCTCGACACCAGCGAACTAGCCTTGCACACGCCAGAAGCACACGGGGCTGCTTTCTCGTTGCTGGATTAGGAGCCCTCGTATACAGACCGGCATGGTTCTCCAAGATTTAGGGCGGCGCATCAACGCCGCCGTAAGCGACCTTACAAGGTCGAACACTGTGGATGAGAAGGTAGCGATCTGAGACACTACACTTGTGTGTATTGCGGACTAACCAACCCTCTTACTATAGGCATTTGATGATATGTTGAAAGAGATCTGCTCTGCCCTTCTGTCTGCAGACGTCAATGTCCGACTAGTTCAGAGCCTGCGAAAGTCCATCAAATCGAGCGTTAACTTTGCGTCACTTCCCTCAGCAGTCAACAAAAAGCGCTTGATTCAGAAGGCCGTCTTCGATGAGCTGGTTGCCCTTGTCAATCCTCATGCGGAACCGTTTAAGCCAAAGAAAGGACGAGTCAATGTGATTATGTTCGTGGGGTTACAGGGCGCGGGCAAGACGACAACATGTACGAAATTGGCGAGACATTATCAGATGCGCGGTTTCAAGACGGCTCTCGTCTGCGCCGACACATTCCGTGCCGGTGCGTTTGATCAGTTGAAGCAAAATGCCATCAAAGCAAAGATCCCGTACTACGGCAGTCTCACGCAGACGGATCCTGTCGTTGTGGCGGCGGAGGGTGTTGCGCAATTCAAGAAGGAACGGTTCGATGTTATCATTGTGGATACGAGTGGTCGACACAAGCAGGAAGAAGACCTCTTCGAAGAAATGACGCAGATTCAAAATGCAGTATCCCCCGATCAGACTATTCTAGTTCTCGATAGCACCATCGGTCAGGCCGCCGAGGCACAATCGTCAGCCTTCAA
Organism: Talaromyces atroroseus; assembly: GCF_001907595.1. Taxonomy (NCBI): domain Eukaryota; kingdom Fungi; phylum Ascomycota; class Eurotiomycetes; order Eurotiales; family Trichocomaceae; genus Talaromyces; species Talaromyces atroroseus. The sequence goes on from NW_017971432.1 coordinate 983,858, forward strand.
AGCCACCGCAGATTTCGGTGCTATTATCATTACCAAGACTGACGGCCATGCTGCTGGCGGTGGTGCCATCTCTGCTGTTGCTGCTACACATACTCCTATCATCTTCCTGGGTACCGGCGAGCACATGATGGACCTAGAGCGATTTGAGCCCAAGGCATTCGTGCAGAAACTGCTTGGAATGGGAGACATGGCCGGATTGGTTGAGCATGTGCAGGCTATGACTAAAGACTCAGCAGGCGCCAAGGAGACTTATAAACACATTTCAGCTGGTATCTACACTTTACGCGACTTCCGGGAGAACATCACGTCGATCATGAAAATGGGTCCATTGTCCAAAATCTCAGGCATGATTCCCGGCTTGTCAAACATCACCGCTGGATTGGATGATGAAGACGGATCTATGAAACTACGACGCATGATCTACCTCTTTGATAGCATGACTACAGCCGAGCTTGACAGCGACGGCAAGATCTTCGTCGAACAGCCGAGTCGTATCGTTCGCCTTGCCTGTGGTAGTGGCACCACGGTCCGTGAAGTCGAAGACCTCCTATCACAACATCGCATGATGGCCGGTATGGCCAAAAGGGTCGGTGGACAGCGTAAGCAAATGCAACGTGCCCAGAATATGCTCAAGGGCGGGAATAAGGAACAGCAAATGGCTGCTATGCAGAAACGGATGCAGTCAATGGGTGGTGCCGGTGGTATGGGAGGTATGCCTGGTATGGGCGATATGGCCAAGATGATGCAAATGCTACAGGGACAGGGAGGTGGCGGTGGGATGCCGAATTTTGGCGGCATGGATTTGCAAAGTATGATGAGCCAGATGAGTGGACTTATGGGTGGCGGTGGTGGTGGAGGAGGAGGAGGAGGCAGAGGAAGGGGACGATGAAGATATTTCTTTTTCTCTTTCTGTTCTTTTATATCTTTATGACTTGCCTGGTTCTTTTCTATTCTTATTGATTCCCACCCCTTTTGCATAATGCATGGCTGGAAAAGAATCTCAGATGTTTGGCATGCCCTGGAGTTACTTGGGCGTTGGGATTGAGTTTGTAGCCTGTACAGCGTACCAAATCAGATGATTCTCGACGTCTTAATATGTAGTAGTATTCTGGTTATAAAAGAGGAATCCTTTGCATAGGTATCAAGGTGCTTTCAAAACATGGATCTCGACACAGATATTTAAAGCCCTAATCAACTCTCATCTCTTTCCGCTCCCAATACAGAAACGGTGCAAGCCTCTCTTTGACATCATCCCACAAAGCCTTTGCTTTCTCTTCAACATATCCAATTCCCTCTTGTAGCCCCCATCCTTGCAAACGGGCTTGATCATACAACACTTTGCCCGGTGGCAAGCGTGTGCCTACCTCGGTGGAATGCAAGGGAATAGACAACTGATACTTCCAGACAACCTTGTCATCGGTGTGTAAGGAATAGGTGAGCACCGAATGCGAATCCTTGCCATCACTATCACTGCCACTGCCACCTTCGATGACGTCCGAAGCACCGCCCGTTCCGTCGTAAAGATCAATATCAATTTGTCCAAACTTGACATTTCCATTTGGCACGTATTTAACCATGATATCCTCGCTATCAGTCTGATAATACGAGCGAATTGGGAGATAGAACATGTTTAATGGGCCCACACTGAATTCATGGATACCGTATTTATCTGGCGTATCCGCAACAAGCTCGTTGGAGCTGAGCTGATACTCCGGGTCAGGGAAACGAGTTGCACCGAATTCATGGCGATCACCGCTCAAAAGGACAATGCGAACGCCGAGTTCTCGCTCAGCACGCCACATTGCCTCGAACACGGTCCGGCGTTCGTTGAGGAATCCTCCCCATGTATCCTGCGTGCCAACGTGCCAGTTCTTGGTAAATGGAACGCTGGATGCGACGATTTTCCACTTGACCTCCGCAGGTTCAGGGCGTGCTATGAAGGTTAGAAGAGAGCTGAGCTGTGCATGTCCGAGGATTGTAGAGTTGGGGAGATTGGCTGTTGTACGATATGTGCGGGTGTCAAGCATGAAGATAGATGCCGGCCCTTGGATGAAGGAGAAATAGGTCGTGTTCTCCGGTGCGGCATGTGGCATTGGTGGGATTGGAGGATTCACGCTGACGTGATACAAAGAGTATGGGTCAACTGCCTCGGGATAAGGATGGGTCATGTTACCCTGGTCCCAATCATTCTCAATTTCATGATCATCTAGTGTATGGATCCAGGGTAAGTCGATGGGCCGCTCGTCCGCGGGCTCGTGCCAGCTCGGAGAGGAATAGACACGCCTGTACTCGCTTCGGTATTCTTCCAATGAGGATCCATGCCGGAGGGGTACGTCGATATAAATGAAGTCCCCGAGAAAGAGCATGAAAGAAGGCCGACTCAGCGAGGGCAATTTCTTGATCGCATGCGAGATTTGTTCAATACCAGCAATGCGGAGGGGGTGTGAAAACGGATTGTACGGGAAATTCGGCTTGATACAACTCGAGGTCAAGAAACTCAGTCTGTTGGCAGCCTGTGTCCCGGATCGCGGAGCAGTAATGAAAGTGCCGGTTTGGTTATTCGAGAGCGCGTAGTGGTATTGAGTTGCAGGCTTAAGGTTCTTCAAGGTCACCGGAACCGTGTAGTCGGTTTCGTTGGTAAGCTTGTATATCTTGCCTTCTTCAATCCATTCTCCAAGATTCGACTGGGCTGCTTCCTGATACTTGATCGTCACGGGGAAATTTGCGACGTCCGGTTCTCTCACGAGTAGATTCGCGGTGGTTGGGGAGACATAGCCAATGCGCGAGAAGGCGAGGTCCTCGGTGGGATATAGAACTCGACCGCGTTGCAGAAAGTCGAGGGTGGAGCCTGTCAATGCCACGTTGACCAGGACATTTAGCGCTGTCGCGAGAACTTGTTTCTTCGACGGGACGCCCGTGAGAAGTGCTTTGCCGGCAGATAGCCAGGACGTTTCTGCCTTTTCTGCATTCAACTCATCGGTAGCTAGAGCGGCTCAGTATGTGTATTCTTGAGAAGCAAGCGATGACTGTCAGGCAGCTCACTTGTTGGTTTGTCCTCGGCTGGCGTCGCGTCGGCCGGCGCAAAAAACAGCAAGGTTGAAGAGAGATAGATTCCGGAGCAGGTCAAAATGATAGGAGGAAACAGGTGGCCTGGAACCTTGACAGACGGTGTATATAGTGTCAGAATGTGATTCAATGGGTCTAGAGGCGAGAGAGAGATGTAGCTACCCATCGCAGGAAAATGAAGCTCGCGATCCGGATCAGCGCGGAGCTGGTTGCCGTTGAAACAGTGAGCCAGCTCATCGCGACACAATCGCGGTCATGGGCTCTATAGGCTTTCTGGAGTAGAAAAGGAGAAAGACAGGGCCTGGATGTGCGTATGTAGTCTGTAGGTTATACGGGTGCCAGTGGTATGCGATGCGGACCGGCAGAGACTGACTTTGATTGGTTGTCTGTCTATGACATCATGATTTTCTCGGGCTTGCGCGTAGTGCTCTACAATCTACTTCCTGTAAATCAGAATTCATGGTCTTGCAATCAATAGGCTATCTATTCATCAACGCTGGCCTCTGCTCTGGCCCTGCATACTATTCAAAAGACCTATGAGCCCGTCTCTCAACGATCCCATGCCAGCCACCATCTGTGCTGTTGTGAGCACACGCTCCATTCCCATACTGAGCGACATCTCGGCCGCCCATTGCCAGGGCTTCTCCAGTCCTCCAGGCAGAGCATTGAAGTACTCCCAGCCCATGACACCTCCGAAATCAGGGAATTGCACTGTCAGAAACCCAAGCACGGGGCCCAGTTCCTCGGAAGAGACCCATCCCTGGCCGCCATTTCCAGGGTTCGTCAGCACACCCATAACAACCTTGCTCGCTGGCCATCCGCTGGCAATGATGGCAGCATATATGCGAGGATCTTCAGCACGGCCCCAGCCGTTGTAGAATTGTGCATTATACCAGTTTATCTTCGGCCCGCGGCTCTGCTCGAGCTCGCGATAATTGAAGCCAGACAGATTGCCCAACCCGACAAGAGCAGCCGCGACTGGAGCTAGAGTGATTATAAAGCCGTCACCGAGGTCAGCCTTGAGCCGGTCAATCAGTCTGATGATGCCCTGCAATGACATGGCCTCTTCGACATCCAGATCCAACCCGTCAAGCCCATACCGGCGAATGATAGCCAGCAACGGCGCGTAGTAGGCCTCGAACTCTTCCTGTAGCCCATCTAACCGCTGGAAACTCCCGCGGGCAGCTCCGCCCAGCATGCCCATGACCTTGACTCCCGTTCGCTGGATCAGAGGCACCTCCGCCCATAGTGGATTGTATATGGGATTGTCGGGCGGGTCATTATTGAGCGTAATGTCCCCCGGCTGGCCATTTATGTGAAAGGCAGCGAGTATGACATGTGTTGCGCCGGTATAGTTCTCTATCAAAGGTAACATAGGCACATAGCCGTGCTCACGAGGCACTAACGTTTGGTGATAAAGCACTATGCGGCGCTGGCTGGGAGCCCCAGCGCGAGGCAAAGGTGGCATTTGGAGTGCCGCTTGGGATACTCTGGAAGAGTCAGTCAGGCTGCTGAACTACTGGAGAAATATTCTTTTCTTCCTGGCAATATCGACGAGGTTGAAGGTGAAGAGCAGAGCTGAAGTTGGCTCGCAGGCTCGATGACTAAGCCGTAGTATCTGGTTAACTAGTTAACTAGTTAACTAAGTTAGTGTGATCTACCTACCTAGGTAACTCTTCTAACTAGTTAACTAGTTAACTAAGTTAGTGTGATCTACCTACCTAGGTAACTCTTCTAACTAGTTAACTAGTTAACTAAGTTAGTGTGATCTACCTACCTAGGTAACTCTTCTAAAAGGATTTCTTTACTACATATCTCTAACTATATATCTACTTTATGTATATCGAAGACAGAGTCTCGTGTATATTGAAAAGAGCAGTGAGCTGTTACCTGGTGGTGCCAATTCAATCTCTCGTTTTGTTCCTCTTATTTCTAGACAATTCGACAAGACGCTCGCTGCCATACAAAAACGCCTCCAGAGACTGGCAATGCTTTTCAATACTACATTGCTCAGGAAAATCTCGACGGCGGTTAGTTAGTAGTTGATGCTGCTTAAACAACGCTGATGAAAGTATGACCGCAGGGTGGCCATGGCTAACACGCCACAGGCAGGAGGCTATAAGCATTAGTTCTGGCGATTTGCGGATGACAAACCTCTTTATAGTTGCATAGCTCGTTATTACCAAACCATACACACGCCTTTGAAATCGACGCTCAGTTGATCGCTTTTCCTGCAGCAATGTCTAGCATGCCTAGTGGCCGTCAGACCTACAAGCATCTCGGGCAATATCTCCTCCACTGCAGAAAATGTTACCTCGGAGCAGAGCCCACTGCTTCCTGGTCTTTGATTACTCCCGTCCGTGCTCCTGGTAGCACGGGGAAGAGGCAATTCGGCACGACGCCGCAGCCTCGTCGCCCTCAGCATCCCAACCCAGGCAACTTTGTGAATCGTCCTAAGGATGAGCTCCGCGAGATTGGCAAAAAGGGCGGTCAAAAGGGAGGACGAGCTACAGGCAGCGGAGGGTTTCACGACATGGATCCGGTCAAGCAGGTAGGCATTGGCATTCTTCCCCGAAGCAAGTGTTGAGTTGTCGTTGTTGTCTCGGTTTGTTGAGAATAGAATATGCGATCGATTTAGAACCAGACTGATGAGTTTTTTTTTTTTTTTTGAACATGGAATCAGCGCGAGATAGCAGCGAAAGGTGGGCATGCGTCGACTGGATCGTTCACCAAGGGAAGCAAGCAGGCTCGTGATGCCGGTCGAAAGGGAGGAAGAGCGCGCAAAACCAGCTCCCCATCAAGGGAGGAGTACGAAGACGTCTTTGTGTAAGCATGATGGTAGACATATAGTTAGTTGATCTGAAATGTCATAGCCCTGAGAATGTTGTTTGCTTGTTCGCGAGTCTTCCGTCCAGTAGTGTCAGATTGTATGCAGACTGCACCAGTTATTAGCCCGTGCATGTGCAGGACATCACGTCCTCACAAACAAACAAAAAACCATCTCCGAAAGCAGTTTGCCTGTTTGGTCGAATATGCTGCATTGGGATGACGAAGTGCGGTGGTTCAAGTGGAGGAGTCGACTCGAGACTCCAATCGAGACGCGATCGCACTAACCCGATTAGGTGCAGCGTAAACATCTTCTCGTGGATCTCTCCTCAGTCATTCCTTGCAGCTTATATCAACCAAATCATTAATAGATGAGCTGCACAGCTGCTCGCCTGATAATCTAGTCGCAGCAGCAGAGATGCGCCACTGATTGCAATTGCACGCCGATATTCGTCCAAACAAGCCACTCTTTAAGGCACGCTCCGTGCCCGTTTTTTCAATACCATGCCTATCCACACGTCGCCGTTCCCAACTACGCACGATACAATCGGCGCATCAGCTCTAGACAGTTCTACCCGCATACCATCCTCGCCTCCCTCCGCTCAGTCGCCTCAAAGTCCAGACAAAGACGGTGGGAAATCGGAGAGCAACGGAAACGCCGAGTCGGCTCAAGTAGTGGCGTCACACGAACTTGCCATCACAGATCTAGACAAGCGCCTCTCGCAGTATACAGTGGACTGGAATAAGTTTGCAGGCGGAGCTCACCAAGATATTCGGGACGCGGATGACGAAGACGATCCCGAGCCTGACTTTGGGGGCCCCGAAGATTTCACATTCAACATAGACAAATATTTGAATGGATCAACGCCGCTGGCAGGCAGAGACAATGACGCAGATGACCTAGACGCAGAAGAAGATTTGCTTCCGGATTCACCGTCTCCGCGGCCCCGCCACCATCATCACCATCACCAGGAGGAAGCTGAAGAAAGTGAGTTCGGCCCGCCTGTGGACATGTCAACCCCCTCACATTTGATGTGGAGGAAAAACGCCACCTCAGGAAAGGGGGAAGAGACGCGCTTGGAAGACATTGAGGAGAGTCTTCCTAGTTCTCCCGAGAAGGACGATAGTCCTTCCAAGCACGGCAAGGAGGGTAGTGGTCTAGAAGAAAGCCGGACATTTACAACGGTGCTGCGAGAGATTGAGGATTTGCATGAGCAGAGACGTGAACGCGATGAAAAGATTCGTGAAAATGAGAAAAAGCTGTCCTCCGTTACCGAGGAGATTGAGTTCTTACGAGACGAGCTACAGCGCAAGTCCTCGCTGCTACTAGAAGCTAACGCCAAAGTGGGCGAACAATCCGTGCTGCGAGAGCAGTTAAAATTGCTGAATGAGCGAAACGAGGAGAGAGCCGCAAGCGATGAAGACAATGCAAAGGAGCTTGCGACGCTGCGACGGGATCTGGAGGATGCGCAAAATCAGTTAAATAAGAGAGACGAAGCTCTAGAAGAAAGCAGCGCCAAACTACGCGAATTGACCTCCAGCACTGAGCTGCAACTGCGTCAGAAGAATACTGAGATTGAGGACCTCAAGGCCCAGCTCAACGAAAGGGAACTAGAGATTACGGACGCGGAGGAAGAATTAGCGGAAACGCAACGCCAGTACGATGCTTTGAAGGGCAGAATTGAGTCATTGGAGACGCGAAATAGTCCACTCGAGGAAAAGAACATTTTGTTGGAGAAGGAGTTGAATAGTGTGAAGTTAGAGCTTGAGTCACAGAAAAATGCCATGTCGACCATGGCCACTGAACTATCTGTTGATGCTGAGGGAAAAGAATATAAGGATATCGTCAGCAGTATTCGACGTCTTTTCCAGCAAAGAAAAGAGTCCGACCAAGGAAATTTTACTGAAATCGAAGAACTCAAAGGCAAACTAGACAAAGCGCAAGCCTCAATCCAACAGCATGTCGCCGAGAGGCAACTCACCCAGGCAGAATGGAAGAGATCCCAAGATCTAGTCGGCGAATCTCGCAGCCTCATTACAACGATTGAAGGCGAGAATACTCGGCTGTCAGCACGAATCCAGGAACTCAACTCGAGTCTCACAAAAGCACGCGAGGAGGTTAACCTCATAAAGGAACAACAGCAACAGTCTGAACCCAAACCGCAAACCAACGTTTCCGAACAAATAAACCTAAACGCACTACACGAATCACACCGAGTTGAGACACAAAACCTCCGCGAACTTCACATGAACGCAACCCGAGATCTCCACACATCCTACAACGACACCATACGCCATCTTCGCGCCATGCTTTCAGCCACAGAGAAGCGCGAAACCGAGCTGCACAACCAACTCCTCGCCGCGCAATCATCAACATGCATCCAGACCAACGAAATCTCGTCACTCAAGTCCCAAATCCAGCAGCTGCAATCTACCCTGGCCCTGAAAGAAGAGACTTCCGCCGACATGGACAAAATGATTGCGCGATCTATCGAGAAGCGCGAGCGGGAATGGGAGCGGAGGATGGAGTTGTTGCTTAAAGAGAGGGACAAAATGAGCAAAGCCTTGATGATGGCTTGGGGCGAGAAAGAGGTCGGAAAGACTTCTTCGTCTGCTTCTTCTCGTAGTACGAAAAGGGGCGATGGTCCTGTTGCTGCTACTGGTGCGTCGCATAATGAGAAGCCTGGCCAGGGATATCGATACAAGTATGTCGTTCGGACATGAGTCATTCTTTACACAGTTTTGCCTTTCCTTTTTTTTTTTTTTTCTTCGTTGTGCATTTCATGCGTGCGTGTTTGGGAGGAGGGTTTATGGGACTGGATGGGATGATTTTAGGGCAATTCCTTTGGAAGGGTGTTTGGCTATTGACATTGACGATCGTTCTTTTTATCTACTTTTCTTGGTTCTTGGTGTAAATGTGTTTCTATTTAGGGTTGTTTTGAGGCTAGGTATGAATCAACGAATTGCTTTCATTCTCATCTCCGTGATATAAAACTTGCAAGTACAACAAGCAACGGATATCCAAACGCAATGGTGGATAATAATACATAGATATAAACAAACAGTCAAGCGTAACATCGTCAAGCTGTCCAAAGCACCGAGAGCAGCCCTATGCGTAGACATGATTGGTGGCTAAACAGCACAGATACTCGTCCTCTCCGCGCCCCTATACGTATTCTTCCTCTCGACAATATCTCGATCCGCCTCCAGCGCCACGCCACCATCAGCCAGACTCAGGGAAGTGCGTGCATTTTGTCCCGTGACTTCCCTTTCTCCTGCCTGGATGCTTTTGCTGCTTTTATGCACAGGTCCTGAGCTCGTACCAGGGCTACTAGAGGAGCCCCCGTATGTGGAGCTGCGCGGTCGTCGTGTACTTGGATACAAGGTGGCGGTATCGTCGCTGCGCGGGATAGGCGGTAAGGTTCGTGCAGGGTCAAAGCCTCGGCCGTCATTTGAATGGAAACGACGCACATAAGCTGGTCGGGCTGGTAGATGGGGGTGGAGATGGCGTGGTTGAGGATAGTTCATGTGTTGTTGGTGTTGCGGTTGGTAATGCTGATGATGCATTGGCGCATGCCGAGGCAGTTGAGTATTTCGAGACAATGAACTTGATGTATGGAATCTCCGTTGTCTTTGTGGGTGATCTCTGATGATTATGGAGCTATGGTTTGACAATGATGTCTGAATACGGGGATGATGAGGCGGATAATGAGCTCGACCCATGCTGGATTGGCGATGAGAAGGGCGGCGAGTAGCTGGTTTTGGAGTGGTGTGAGGCACGTGGGATTGATGAATGGCTCGAGGTGCTGGATTGAGATGTGAAGTGCGAGACTTGCGAACCGTCAGAGGCACTGGAGGAAGGACAGGAGGAGGATTTCCTGGCGCTGTCATTGATCGCCGTCTTGTTTGGGCAGGATTTGATCGAGTCGATTGGGAATCGTTTACTCGTGCAGGCGCTGGAGGTGTAGGCAGCGTTGAATGCGACAGTCCGGGGTTACCATCTTCTTTCTCCCTCTCGTCTAACTGCTGCACTGGTTCAGCAATTTCTGGGGACGACGGCGGAGATGCGAGAGCCCGAATCTGCGGATCCTCCGAAAGAGGCTCGAAAAGATTCAAATCCTTAGGAAGGAATTTGCGGGACGAGACCGAAGATTTTTGCCTCTTGTGCTGCTGCTGCTGCTGCTGCTCTGCTTGAGACTGAGATTGTGGTGGGATTTCAGGAATATCAGGTACCCTTGGCACTGGCGGTCTGGTGAAAGCAGCCTCGGTGCCCATCTGGAGAGTCGAAGTCATGGAGGGATTTCGCGATAGTGGAGATACATCACTCCGCGCACTGACCGACCCAGCTGCCGTTTCATCTACTGGGGACACAGCCGGGGATGTACCCGAGAGTGAGGTTGTAGCAATCGTCGGCCTTATAGAATTTGTGTGCGTGGTGATGCGCAGCTGAGGCCGAACTCGCGCGGGCCCTGGATATCGAATGCTGGGCGGCCGCACGGGAGTTTCGAAGAGGGAGCTGTCGTTGGGCGACCAGTAGAGCTCTCCATTGCCGGGCCCGGCATCAGGATGTCGACAGAGATAAAAAATCTCATTCTTGAGCGTCTCGCTCTCCCAGCTCGATTCTGAAAAGATACTGCCATCCCGCGGTGGGCGTTGTGGTGCATTGAGGCCCAGCAGGGAAGCGTCGTATGGGCGTTCACATACTTGAAAGCAGAAGAAAAGGGCTGATGATATAACACTACATAGCAAAAGTCAGCTATTTCCTTTAGTCTGTTGTGCAAGACCAAAAAGAACTTACAAGGCCAGAATACTTAGGATGACTGTGCCTCTATGAATCTGACAGCTCATGCCGGCTTTCCAAAATTGCTGAGCTTGGGAGACTGGCACACATGTTACCTGCTTCGACACAAGAACCAGGCCTGCGACAGATGCTGCGAGCCACATGGCCACCATAATGCGAGGGAGATGCGAGCATGCCATGTGTAGCGCATTTCGGGGCATGTTCAGTCCGGGAACTCGGCGATACTGCCAGGAGAGTATTGTATGAATGACCACGAAGGGAACAGATAGAAATGACTGTGTGCGTAGACAAGCAAGCATTAGCAGACTCTTAGAAAAGGAAGGGTGATGTTCTACGGGGATGATAAGACACTAACAGCTACAAGGCCGATAATTAAGCTGGGCGTCTCCAAGTCATCAACCTGCGCACTGCCATACAGATAGAGGACAAGAGCACACTGGGTGAAGGACAGTGAAAGTATCAGGTAAAGTCCGACGAGGATCACAGCACGTATCCATGCCTGCTGACTCCGGGTAGTCTGCATCGTAGGGCCGAACGTGGTTGATGTAGGACAGTTCGGGTCAGATAGCAATAAATATATATATATATATATATAAGTGTAGCGGAAACCCACTCAATGACCGCTACCAGGGACCATTGCACGGAAGAAAAGCAGACAAATATTGGTTACTTTCCTCAATCACAATATAGGCACACAAAGTAAACCCAAGTATCTAGTAAAGCAAGAAAATTCAAGACTGTACGAGGAGGAGGGGGATCTCTATCCTATAAACGACGACAGCGCACGCGTAAGACGCGGCGGATTATGGACTGAAGGGCGGAGAATGCATCGTGCATAGTGAGTGGCGGGTGTAAATTGACGTAAAGTGCTTAAATCTCTATTCAGGCGTCTGACAGGGTGATGGAAAAGGTGAAGAATGCCGGGCGAATTCCAGACTCGTAAAGGGGCGCGCGCGTTCGGCCTCGGCGCGAATACACCTGTGTTATACTGAACCTAGACAGGTTTTACTGTATAAAAAGAAAGGAGTTCCCTATAAAGCCAACGCAGGCTCAGTTATGACATACTGGATTAAAACATCCCAAGCCTACCTAAATGAAGGGTCGGCTATCTAGGGGCGGCGGCGCTCCTAGAGTTTGGCACACTCTAGGAGACCCAAGGGAGTCGATGCTGACCTGATAGTTGAAATAGGAGGCAAGATAATCTTAGATTGCTTTACGCCCTACCTTGTTTTTATTTTCCCCCATTTATGTAGGTATATGCTTGAATGGTTGAAACATGAGGTTATCGCCGGTTAGGGCTATTTAGGCTTAATCCCTTGACCCAAAATTCTCTCGGGTAGCTCCAAAATTACCCCGTATAAAAATTTCATATAGGCTCATGAACATAGGTTTCTTCATGGTTATGCCCTAGTAATTCCACTTTAAATACATCAAAGTATTGCATGATGGACAATTCTAGATTCTATAGAGAGAGTTCAATATATAATATCAAATATATTAGGATAAGAAGAGATTTATAAGTTGTGCTCACTTCTTAGAGTGACAGATTAGACTTTCACTCACATTAACAGAAATATTCGTGAATAATTTGAATTCCAAGAACTTGTTGTGAGTGAATTTTTGAACCAATCAATATATTCATAATACTTTCTCACATATAATAATTGGTATATAAAACAAAAGATTTGTAGCGTATTAACAACAGCCCTGGTGGTTTAGTGGTATAATTCACCGTTAGGGTTCATCTTTTCTTAAAGATCACCGCCTCGGTGAGGTCCCGCGTTCGATTCGCGGCTAGGGCCTTCTTTTTTTGAAAAATTTAATTGCGGTCCGGGAAAACCACAGTAGGAAGAAGTTGCTCAATCCATACGCAAATTGTCGGAATTTTTTTAGATGCCCTGGAATTAAGGGGGAGAATAGGTGAAGAATAGAGAGCGCTGGCGCAGTGCGGTGTGACGGCCTGGCTAGAAATAGGTACTTAGAACAAGAATACACAAGAATGGGGAAAAGAAAGAAGGAAGAAATGCATCGTGAGGACACCCCGCGCGCATTTATGCGCAAAGGCTAATCCTCCTTAGTCGCCGACATGAAGCTATCCCCAAGTCAGTACCGCTGAGCAGGGTTGGAAACCTACTCACGGGCTTCTCCGAGTAGCTTCATGTCTTCCCGATTAGGAGGGATTGCTTCCCGCACGCGGGCACCGAGGCGCCGTCACATGCGGAACACATGCTGTGTGTGTCCTGCTATTTTGTATGTACCATCGATTCATCTCGATATGGAATGGGTTATATTTTACGGAGAGTCATTGAGCCCCGGTGGTTTAGTGGTATAATTCACCGTTAGGGTTTATCTTTTCTTAAAGATGACCGCCTCGGTGAGGTCCCGCGTTCGATTCGCGGCTGGGGCCATTTCTTTTTTTATCACTTCTTGAGTTTTTTTCATCTTCCCAATATTTGTCACTAGAACATTTTCCATTGATTCTCAATACACAAGAGAGAGAGGTAAGGATCTCCTTTTGAGTACGCCTGAAAGGAGGATCCTTTCAAAGCCCGGCACCAGCTGCATATAATTCGTCCAAGGAAGACAGCCAGCGGATATCCTCGCAGAGCCGCACACCACCACATATTAATCTTGGCAAAATGTTGTATAGGCTTGTCAATATATCAAGTCAGGGAATTCTTTTGGTGTTTTCCTCTGCGCTGTCGGGGATTGAAGTATGATTCATTGTAAAACATTGTTGTTAGGCTTGTCTCCTCTATGCATTGCTATAACATAGGACAGGTCCCATTGCTGTTGAATAGTAGAGTAGATAGAATAATACCCGAACAATCTGGCATTGTTTCGAAGCAGTGTCAAGCTCTGGGTGGTTGTTCAAATCGGCGAACATGTGAGTTTCCACAAATGGCTTTATATGAGAGAAAATAAAGGCCTTTGGCATGCTTCTAAAGAATGATGTATGAGATCTATCTGTCTTGAATAGATCTTATGGAATGTAGCAGGACATCATTAGAATGTAGTTCTTAATACATTAGAAGTTATGAGTTACCCAGAATTGTCATATTTCCTTGCTTCGATCCTCAGGGGTATTTCAGGGCTTCTACAATCACTATACTTTGTTGAATCTCAAGTTAGATACTATTAGGGCTTGCTAAAATAGGTTATCGTAGAGCTGAACAATCGTGCATACCAAATTGACCAGCACCTTGGCCTCCTTTAGCAACCTCCACATTAGTTTGCTTGTCGAGTAAATCAATCTGGAATTATACTGGCAGGTGGCCATCCGTGTCTTCGCCAAAAGTTGCAAAATTTAGAATTAGATCGCATCATTCAATCACGATACGGCCATTTTGCAGTGCGAGTGACGCGCATTCTACGCGCCAAAGGCAAGCTAGATATACATGGTCTACAACGTTTTAGCCTGCTTCCAACTCAACAACTCCAGCAATTACTCAACAAAATGCCAATGGATGGATTTGTTGACTTTCAAGAGATACCTACCGGCGAACCGCGCAATGTACATGGCATAGTTTTTCTTTGGTACTTTGAGCCCGACAGAGTTATTCGGAACCTCCTGGAGGACACGTACAAGGTCATGTCGCGCATGCTACAGCGCAGGGAGTTCGAGAAAAGCAGGATACAAATCCTTCTTGAGAAGGCAGAACGAAGCGAAATCAAGGGAAACGAGGAGAAGTATCTTACCGAGTTTGAATTAATGCATTTGAAACAATGGAAAAAAAAAAAGGCATTGTTTTGGGCGATGGTAAGTCGCTTGGATTATCTCGTAGCGGTATTCCGAGATTTCTAAACTTATTCCCAAGCTAGAACCCTTAGGGGCTTGCAATTTGATCTCTCTTTCATTCTTTTGTATTCTGATATTGAAATTTCTAGATAGTGCAATTCTCAGAAGTAGTGCTGCGGTCCTTATAGGCTAAAACTGACTGAAATACATTGAGCACCAGACTCGACTAGAGAGAGCTCACTCATTTAACGGTTGGTGTTATTCCACCTTCTCACCATCGTATTCCATCTCGAAACCTAATCAGTCCCATGCAGTTTTTGATTATTCTCAAAATATACCGAGTTCCCCTTCACCTGTTTCCAACTGGTCCGACCAGGTTGTTGCAACGACAGCTCTAAAGGTAGTCCTTCCAGAATATCAACGAAAGTATTCATGTAACTGATAGCCTGCTTGCTGCCGCTGCTAAGGAAAAAGGAATGCTCTTTTTGATCGTGTGCGGTGGCCTTCACGAAAAACAAAAGTCTACTGCAAGGATCCCCCGGGGAGGCTTTCCAGACATAACGCAGTGGGCTAGGGTTGTCCATCAAAATAGGCCGGACAAGAACCGTCTGGCCCTGTGCCAAGCGAAACCCTAGGTTGTTAAACGATTGGACCTGCAGTTTGTATTTGCCACGACATAAAGTAGGGTGTCCTTGCTTGTTGATTCTAATTGTGCATTCTTTCCCGTGGCGTAGGTAATTCCCATACTTTTTCTCTGTTTTCTGCATGAGGGCATTGTGACCCGTCTGCACAAAGTTTTCCATAATCAACTGCCTCCAATACTCGCGCTTTTTGGGATCCGGAGAAGACGATAAGCTATGAAAGACATCACGTAGGTGTTCGGCCCACTGTCTGACAAGCGGGTCGGTGCTAAACAGGCATTCCGTGAAGGATCTTGTCACAACGGTTTCATCCATGGCCTGGTCACTGAACCCTTGCCATAGAGGCAAGGCGAGATTCAGATGTTGGTCAGCCCAAGGCTTTGGAACATTTGTCGGGAGATACTTCTCAAGATCGTTCGGCCGCAAGGTTTGAAAGATGCAGCACGCGAACATCTCTATGATGTTCAAGAGATATGCCATGGACCTATGTTGCTTCCCCTGAACAGTCGCAATTTTGACAAAATTTGACTTGACATCATCGATAGAATCCCCGACCTTGTAATGTAGAGATGGGTGTTTCCGGTGATATTCGGGATCATTGTGATCACCAATGCATTCTCGAAGTTCGAAAGATTGACCGACATATAGCCAGAAGACTTGATCTGTTTGATGTCGTTTCGAAATTCTCAACTTAGTACAGGTTTGGTTCCGACCTCGGAGTTTATTTTTTTACTTACCCAAGGATGACTGTGTAGTCGTAATGATGTGCAGATAGATACCGGCATCTTTGTCGATGGCAGGATCTCCAGATATCTCCATGAGTCTACCATCAGTCAGCAGTCTTCATCAGGTACGAAAGATAGGTATACATTCACTCACTCCTCCAATCCAATTGAATCAAGGTCCAAGATGGTTTGCATTCCCGGTGTGAAAGCATCGAAGACCATCTTTTCGATTCGATCCATTCCATATTCTTCGAAGAATGGACCATATCGCTTTTGATGTAGTACGTTAGTTCTTGAAAGAAGATGCGAGAGTATGGTCTCGGCTGAAATCTTTCTCAGACACCCCATAACTGAGCGTGAAAATGGCAAAGGTTGTTGGCCTTGACTCGCTCGTTGCTGGGACTCTCTCATGAATCTGCAATAATCTCCAAGAACCCTAAAGCTGTCACTGTTGTCTGTGAGGCCTAGGGTATTTCACTTCATCTTTTTGAACGATTCCCTATCACCAAGTTCCCCATAAAATGAGCCAGGAGGGAACGCGACCTTGGAATTTCTGCTGCTTGCTCCCAGAGGAAAATCAACATAGGTGCGATGATAACAGTGTTCTATTTCTTTTGGAAAATAGGGCTCATCATCGGTGAAGGAGTCCTCTTCCACGTTCGTTGTGCTGTGTTGCATTATCTGCTGGCGTACTGGCTCCATGGAAGGCTCATTGAGATACCAATAAAAAACAAGAGTGAAAATATCATGGTCCCAATCTTCGTCGAAGTCCACAGTATATTTTCCACTCAAATAGAATTTCTTCATGATCCTGAAGATGATCGTATTCTGAGCGACCATCCGTTCTGGACTGTTAGCCTCATACCAGCTGAATTCAGCTGGATCATTGCGGATAGTGAAATCATCAACCAAAAAGCACAAGAGCGGATTAACGAGGGGGTAGCACTGTTCGTAGAAAACCGGGGTGCATTTCTTGAACAGCTGGATTGTCTCCAGGCAGTTTGACTCGATTGGGCTTCTGAGCCTAGTGAGTTGGCAGAAACAGGCGCCATCTTGAGGCTTAGAGAGAAAAAGTTTAGAGACGGAGCGTGATATGATCAAGTTATGTTATTTATTATGTTGTTGTTGCTGCCGTCTAGACAAAGGAACAAAGAAAATATCCATATACATTCCTAGCATCGGTATTCTAAAGGGATATCTGGAAGAAACTCATCCTGTGCAACTGGGCTAGTGTAGTTACACAACTACTATTCGTGACATTAGTCTCTGAAGACAAAACATAGATTTGTCCATGTCGCTTCGCAGTAAAATAGCTCAAGTTCCCACAAGTTCTAGGGGGGTATCTAGTATAGCAGAGTAGCTGTACGTATGTTCGGCTGCTGGGAAATAGTAGAATCTGCTGTGTGACGTATAGAGATGAAAGGGGGAAAGAAGAAAGGGAAGCAGACAAGTAATTCAGAATTTCATTGCGTTATATGACTATTCTGCATCTATGAATTACGTAGACCGAGATTGCGGCTGAAATGGCATCAGTCGGGACTCGGAAGTTGGAACGAACTGGCCCTCCAGGCATCTTCGCTAATCTCAATAGTACACAGTATGGACTTTGTACTAATTGGATACGAGATGCTACCTCGTTATTTCGTTTATGCCAAATCGAGTAATAATCTCGAGGGGCAAAGCCCGCTAGATTCATCCGAGCCAATCACAGCGCGCGGGGGTAGGGGTACGCTCTGATTCGACAAAAGGCATTCCACGCACATGCTGCGATTGGCTGGCCGCCCCTCTTAGAGGCCGGGCCATGTTTGGTAACGTTCAAAGTTACGAAGCTTACCCAAAGGGAGAATTTAACCGAGCGCTCCGTGGTATATATAAGCTTCAACATCCCAGCGTTGTTTGTCGTCTGTTTTGATCCTAGGAGGCTGAGAAGCGATGGACATTGTGCTCTCTGGCATCGCGAAGGCAAGTAGTGGCAGCAACTGTTTTGATCACCACGATAGGCAGGCGTGATAGGCGTAATCGATAAAGCAACAACGTGGTCTCAGGAACAGGAAGGCGGGCCGCTGATCCGGTACGCCCGGTAAGCATCCAGTACTGGGGTGGTTTTTTTTTTTTTTTTTTTTTTATTACGCTGCACGGTCTAAACTAGTGCAAAGCATCGCGAGGAATTAGTCTGCCAGGTTGAGGCTCTGCTGCCCTACTAGCGACTCACGAGCCTCGTTTTTTTCTGGTCTGCGTCCTAGGCCCGCAGGTCGCCTTGCCACTCAGCCAATTGACTCCAGACATAACCACAAAAAATATCACCATAGGACGCCGTGGCGTTCTACTTTCCACGGTTTAAGATTAAAAAAATACACTGCCACCGTAGTATCACGGTATCCGGCCTCTGCATCAGCTTATGTACATACAATTACACACTTGCAATGCATTATTACGGCCGGATAGGAGTCAAGTAATCAAACCATCGTATTCATGCGTGGATAGGCTCTTGCATTAGGCTGCTGCTCTCCTCTTGCCTAGGGACCTAGGTAGCAGCGAGGGAAGGTGCGTGCTGCTTACTAGTTTGGTAGCATGTTGGCAGCGCCTGCCTGGCTGGCACAGTCAGCCTCTAAAACCCTACCGAGTCCTTCCTTTCTCTCTCCTTTCTCTTCTTCTCTCCTTTGCACGCTCTCACTCCACGGCCTCACGCTCCTTTAGCAGACACTTTGTCTGCGTCCTTTCGTTCGTTGCTCGCCAATCGCCTTCTCTGGCTCTGCTGCCAGAATTCCATTCTTTTCTATCTACGTGTTTTTCTTTCGTTGTAGACTGCAGCCATGTCTGCTGCTACAACGTCCGCGGTGACCTTTGCAGGTCTTACCCAGGTTTCTACATATTATGTATGTCTCATATCATCATCACTTTGCCCGTGTTCCAAAGCTTGGACAATAAAAGGCATGCTGACAACTACATCTAGGGCCAAGGAGCATACCAGCCCCGTCTGAGCACATTCTGTGCCGAGTCGTCTCTGGATATCATCAACATCGGCTTTGTTAATGTCTTCCCCGACGTGGGCAAGGGTGGATGGCCGGAGACCAACTTTGGTAACCAGTGCGATGGATCTGTGTACGTGAACGACGGCGTGACCACCGGTCTGCTCGCAAACTGTCATCAGATCGTGGAAGACATCCCAATCTGTCAGGATGCTGGGAAGAAAGTCTTCCTTTCTCTTGGAGGCGCTGGCCCTGCAAGTGGTCAAGTTATTACCAGTGACGACTCAGCTATCGCTTTCGCTGACTTCCTTTGGGGTGCCTTTGGTCCTGTGGATTCGGCCTGGACCTCTCAGGGTCTCCCCCGCCCATTTGACGATGTCGTCTTCGATGGCTTCGACTTTGATATTGAATGGGGCACTGACATCGGTACCTATACTTCTCCCCGTGTGTCAACATGCATTTTACTAGGCTAATCGGAAGACAGGCTATGCCTCTTTGGCAAATCAATTGCATTCGCTCTACGAAACTTACAGATCCAACAACCCTGGATCCAAACAATTCTATCTTTCCGCAGCACCCCAATGTGCCATTCCTGACGCACATCTCGCCAACGCCATCAAGAACGCCCCTTTTGATTACATCTGGGTTCAATTCTACAACGATCAAAACTGCGCAGCTGCCAACTATGTCGAAAAACTTGGTGGCTTCAACTTCGATGACTGGGTAAATGTTGTTCTGGCTGGCAGTAACCCGGACGCTAAGCTCTTCATTGGCCTGCCTGCAGAAGAGTCGGAGGCCAACGCTGGATTTTACATTGACTACACGGATGTGGTGCCCATGGTCGATGAGTACATGACCAAGTACCCATCGACATTCGGTGGTATTATGTTGTGGGAAGCCACTGGTTCTCTCAACAATACTTCCCCGAATGGAAACACCTATGCAGACAACATCAAGGAGGTCCTGGTCAATGCTGCCACAACTATCGTTCCATCGCCCACTCCCACCCCGACTCCTAGTGCGACGCCAACGCCAAGTTCTTCTTCTTCTTCGTCGTCGTCTTCGTCATCCACGTCCTCATCCTCTTCATCGTCCTCGTCTTCATCCTTGTCTACCAGCTCAAGCTCCACCAGCAGCCCCAGCTCAGTCTCCACACCGAAGTCCACGCCGACCCCAAGTACTTCCGCTTCCTCTTCGTCGTCTTCGTCCTCGTCTAGCGGGTCCAGCTCAGTCTTCACACCGAAGCCCACGCCGACCCCAAGTACTTCCGCTTCATCCTCGTCTTCGTCGTCTTCTTCCTCTTCAAGCTCCAGCTCAGCTTCTTCAAGCCACGTGGTTTCTTCAAGCTCAAGCAGCTCTTCTATTCGGTCATCTACCCCGGCTGTCTCTCCTAGCCCACGGCCTACGTCAATCTCAACAGCCTCATCCCACTCGGTTGTTCCATCAAGCTCGGCTGTCATCTCTTCCCGCCCAACTGTTTCATCCTCTTCCACCCAGTCCACTTCCAAGCGGCCTTCTTCGACCCCTTGCACTTCCTCAAGACGGACTACTTCAGTATCTTCGTCAGCCGTAGTCAGCACTCATACTTCTTCGCCACTGATCTCGTCTGCTAGTCACTCTTCAAAACCAACGACTAGCTCCTGCTCCAGCCGTTTGTCTACGTCCTCCTCGCACGCTGTCTTGCCGTCATCGTCTGTTCCCGCCGTCGGCTCGACTCGTACAGGCAGCTCTTCCTCGACTTCTACCGTCACCGGTGAGGCGTCCTCGACTGGAGTCGTTTCTCCCGGAGGTCCATCTTCATCTAGCGCAAGCGGCTCTACTGTCTCAGCATCGTCCAAGACTGGAGCTACGTCTGTTGTTGGGGGTACTACGACGATAACGGCGTCTCAGACATCCACCGGACCGGCTGGATCTTCTGGAAGCAGCTCTTCCAGCTTAGGATCTGCCTCTGGCTCTGGTTCAACTACCTCTGGTGTTTCTGTTCCAGTCACGGGTACTATCACAACCACAGCCACAGCCAGTGCTACCGCCACCGCAGCTTCAACCAGTTCCGAATGGACTACTACAGTTGTGACAACTTCATACGTCTATATCTGCCCAACTGGACTTGCCACTAGCACCATTACTTACACCGAGTCGTACTGCCCATGCACTGCAACAGCCAAGGCATCCACTGCCTTGCCCACTGGCTGGGCCACTACCACCACCGTCTGCACAGTGTGCGGTCCTGAGCCAACCACAGTGACGCTGACTCTGCCACCCTCTGTGAGCGCCACTTCTACGTCGCTCCCAGGCTCTGGCCCTGGCCCTGCTCCTGGCTCTGGAACTAAACCAAGCACTGGTTCTGAGTCGGTGGCTCCTGGCAACGGCTCTGGCCCTGCTCCTAGTTCTGCATCTATTCCAGGCACTGGTTCCGAGTCGGTAGCTCCTGGCAACGGCTCTGGTCCTGCTCCTAGCGCTGCATCTACAACAAGCACTGGCTCCGAGTCGGTGGCTCCTGGCAACACCTCTGGCAACACCTCTGTTGGCCCAGCTGGCCCGTCTCAAACAACCAGCAGCATTGTTGCTCCTGCAACTTTGACTGCCCGTCCAAGTGCCTCTTCCTTCCCCACGTCGCCTAGCTACACTCAATCGGGTGTCAGCCCAGCGTTCACCGGGGCTGCTGCTGGTGGTCGGGCGAACTTGAGCCCGCTCTTCGGCGGCTTGATTCTTGCTATTTCTGTGTTTGCGCTCCTGTGAAAAGGTTGATCGATATTTGAACATCTTTCTTTGCTTCTGATTATGGCGGATTTTGACTGGACAAATCTAATTACAAAACGATATGCTTGCGATTAATTATTATGTACAATTTTGTCTATTTTTCTACTATTCTTATACACACTCTTTCGCTTTCTTCTGAGCAGTCTTCTTTGTACATACCAGATACTAGTAATGTTTACGTGTACGTATATACATTGATGACACGCTTTATAATTAACATTCCCATGCAGCATATCAATCAATGTCAAATGTTATGCAATAAAACATGCCAATGTATTGTTAGTCCTAACTATAGCCTAGTCCCGGCAACGGCTTCTTAAACAGCGACTGCTCATTCATTTCTGTGCCTAGGGCTAAGCCCTGACTTGTTTTAACCATCGTCGGAGTGGCAGAACAAACGCCGAGTATAGTATTGGATTGCGTTCTTTTTATGCATCCAATAATCTTTTTATGTATGCATGCCATGGGGGGTCAGCAGCTACTCAGTTACGGACTGCATGGCACGCACACCGAGGGGTAAGTTATTGCCCAATGAATTCAGCCATCCATGCCTGGACATCAGCCTGTTTCAAAGAGTGTCTGTGTCTAGCACCTCATACTCGGCCGCAAAATAATTGATTGGTGTGGATTGAGCCGGCATTCACTACTACATGATCCTAATCTATTTGCAGCGGCGGGGGTGAGGAGGGGTGGCTGAGTCTCTGAGCTGTCACGGTCCATAAGTATCTGAACCTTTTTCCCCCTTTTCTTTCGTTTCGTTAGAATAATGTTTATTTGATTATTTATATATATATATATATATATATATATATTGCATTTCTCGGCGCTTTGTTTACTTTCTTCTCCGTCATCAGTACCATCATCATCATCTTCTTCTTCTTTCCTAGTTCCCTGCCAAAAAGGAAAGAAATAAAAAGAAAAAGATGGACTTTGTCGAAGAGCAACAGGTCTACTATTCTGGCGGTGCAGGCGGACCTCCTTCAGTCCCTGGTCCTTGGGTAGCCCAGTGGGCCGAGCAGGAGAGTACGTGGATTTATATAAACGAAGAGACCGGCGAACGGAGCTGGGAAGCGCCCTTAGCCGGAGGTCCTGGTGGATACCAGCAGGAAACCTTCCAGCAGAATACCTATGTGGAGGAGACCTACCAGCAAGATACTTATGAGCAAGATACTTACCGGCAAGATACCTATGAGCAACAAAATGAAGGCTTCGCGGAGAGTGCTGCAGCATGGACTGGCGAGAAGGTATGAGTATCCATACCATACATGATGTACAGAGAATTTACGCAACCACCTGCTAATATAAACAAACAGGTCGGCGAAGTCGAGTACGATGCGCACGAAGTGAAGGAAGACGTGGAGGATATCCCCGAGGATATCGCTGGTTGGGTAGGAAGGAAAGTGGGAGATGTCGAGCGGTTTGGTGACGAGGTGGATGGCGCCTATGATGTAGGCAGAGCTGAGGGCAGGGATGGATGGTGATGATCGATATTCTCTTAACATACCTAGGAAGGTAGCTTATCGGCTGGGTGAGAAGGGCTGTTGTTCTACGTGCCACAACGATGATTACATTGCGTTACACTTTGTTGCCTCAGATCTGATTGCAACCTCGGCAGTTGTTTGTTCTACAATCTTGATATAAATATGGCCTTGTATTTATTGTACACTCTTATGGAATACCTTTCTTAATCTACCTAGATATGGACAATAACCCGTTCCGGTGCGTGGTGCGATATAATCTGTATCTTCAGACAGTGTTGCGAAAGGCTGGAGTGTTATAGCTGCCTAGGTCGGTGTCTAGACTCTGATCAATTGCCCACGTGTAGCCAACTCAGAATGAAAATAGGGTCACTAACGAACGAACCCTCCTTCGATATCACGATAGTATCCATTCTCCATGGCCATTCCCAACGAGACAACTCTCACTACTACTACACCCACATCCTCTACGGTCGGGGACTCAGGAAACGTGGCGGTCATATCTGTCGTGTGCGTGATTACGGGCTTCATCATGCTGGTTCTGCTGGTGGTATGGTTTCGACGACGAAGGGCTCGTTGCGATGTGAACTATGATACGAGACGCGAGGGCTTGGAAGTGCGACATGGCCAGGTTTTGCTGTGATGTCCTCATTGTGGAAAATATTTAAGTTGTCTAGTTTAGATGTTCCTTGCTTTGCCTTGCTGTTGTTGTTGTGATGATGTGAAGTAGAGCGCTGCCTGAGGCTACAACTAGCTCCGTCGGCTCCTCTTGCCGTGCGCCGCGGCTTCTTCAATACTTATGATTAGATGCATCGTGCAACAACCACCACGTAGCGAGCGAGCTGTGCTGGTTTACTTAATAACTGCCTTTCCCCTCTTTTGAAAACTGCTATCTTGTTTGCGAGATTTAAGCAAGCCTGTTTTATCGATAGGCTGAAAATGCATTGAGCACGGCTGTTGCCAGCATGCTCAAGGTGGGTGACTATATGTTCCGATGCTTCAACATCAATGCTGACGCGGATATTTCTAGACTGCTCGTGAACTGCTTCTTACACCTATTTAATGATTGATTTCTGAACCCAAAAAGCTGCAAGCATGTGGACGACCCATCCATTGAACGGCGTCAAAGTCGTCGAGCTGGCTGGCCTAGCACCTGGTGTGTGATTCTTTCATATCCAGTGCAAATGATAGATAACTCACCATTCTGTTTGCATACTTGTCAGGCCCCTTTGCCGGCCTTCTGCTTGCCGACTACGGCGCCTCAGTGCTCCGCATCGACCGTGCACCCAGCAGGAGGAATACCGTTGGGCCTGTCGGTCTGACTCGCCGCAAGTCCTCGATCTACCTCGACCTGAAGAATGCGCGGTCTCGAGATCTCCTTCTGTCCATCCTGCTCCAAGCCGATGTCCTAATTGACCCTTTCCGGCCAGGCGTGCTTGAGCGTCTCGGCCTCTCACCTACCGATGTGTTACTCAGACATAACCCGCGCCTTGTCGTCGCTCGTATGACTGGTTTCCGCCGTGACGGCAAGTACAAAGATATGGCAGGCCATGATATCAACTACATCGCTGTGTCCGGTGTTTTGTCTATGCTGGGACGTAGCGGTGAGACTCCCTACGCGCCCGGTAATATATTGGGGGATTTTGCCGGTGGCGGGGCTATGTGTTTTATGGGCATCCTCCTCGCGCTCATTTCGCGACAGACAACGGGCAAAGGCCAGGTAGTCGAGGCCAATATGGTAGATGGATCGGCGTATTTGGCAACCATGCCTAGAGTAGCACTCACTACTCCGTTATGGGACGGGCCCAGGGGCACGAATACGCTGGATGGCGGGTGCCCCTGGTACGATACTTATGAGACCAAGGACCCGGGGAAATACTTTGCGGTTGGTGCGCTCGAGCCGCACTTTTATTCGGTGCTTTTGAAAGGGCTAGGGTTTGAAAAAGGGGATGTCCCGGATCGAGACGACAAGGGAAATTGGCCTGCTATTAGGCAGATGTTTACGCAGAGATTCAAAGAAAGGACACGCTCAGAATGGGAGATGGTCTTTGATGGCAGCGATGCTTGTGCTACTCCTGTCTTGGAACAGGCTGAGCTGGAAAGGCAGGGGTACGAGCAGAGACTACCGGTTGACCTGGTCAGTACGCCGGGCAAGCCGTTTGCGTCGGAGGAAGCTGGAAGAGGAGGAGGAGGAGGTGGTGGTGGTGAAGGCAGATTGAAGGAATGGTTTGGGTGGACTCGGGGAACGGAATATGAGGAACGAGATAGAGTTTTGGTTTCAAGATTTGAGACCAGTAAGCTGTGATAATTCCTTCTAGCATAACATATATTATATACAGTGATATATAGTGAATAGGATGTATTGATTTCGCCGCCACACGGCATGCTTCGGTAGCATCGACTCGTTTCAGCGGGGGATCTGACTGCAACGGTAATGTGGCGCAGAGTCTTCATAGGCCTCGACTGTCTTGGAACAACGGTCCCTAGTTATTTGTTGTGATGATTCATAGACCAAAGGCCAATATCTTGTTGTCTCACATTCTCGCGCCGTCCTACTATAAGTTGGCTGGCCATCTCACCTGATTGGCCAGGTTGCATGATAGTCAGGCACGCATAGTCGTCGTCGTCGAGTCGCACGTGCAGGCGGGCTGACTAACACCACTCTGTAACTGTTGTCGCCTTTTAAGACGTATTATAACTAGTTAACGACTTCGTACTGGCTAGTCAGTGAGCAGCGCAGTGTCACCCGGCCCCTGACTGATGAGGACTCCTTCTTACGCATCGTTATCGCTCTGAAATAAAGCCGACCTACTACTTAGAGCATCCGTTACATCCGCGACATCATCGCGGCGATACTTCCCCACCGGAACCACCGGGCGTGCCTTGCTTTTCAGGCTGACCCGCTGAAAACCTACTCGCCTACAACACCGTTTTGGACAACGACGCTGCTCGAAGACAGAGGGAGAGACACACAGAATGGCCGCCAGAGTGCAGATGCAGGGCAATAACATGGCCGACTATCGCATGTACCAGATGCCGCGCAGACCCGTAGGGGGCTCGCACCATGCCGGCCTGCAATTTCAGCCGTCTGAGGCTTCCAGTCCGCAGCAACATCAACCACCACCACAGCGACTTGCCCCCAACTACGACCAGCCGGCCTATGCCCAAAGCCAGCCTCACCAACGCAGCGCCCAGTACAGTCGCAACAGCGACAGTTACCAATACCACCACCACCACCACCCGCACGCCTTTCACCGCCAAGCGCAGCATCCCCAGCAGCAGCAGCAGTACCACCACTACAACCAAGTTCCTCTCGCCGCGGGCCCCGTTCCCTCCCGAACTCTCTCGAATGCTACAACCTCGACTTCTTCAACGGGCGGAAATCGTGTTACCAATACCATGTCGACCGCTTCGTCTGATATTCACCGCAGCGCCTCCTCGCGCTCGGCAAGCGCCCCGCTAAGTTATGTGGCTCTCATGAGACGCCAGAAGGGCACCGTCTGGTGCGACCGCGCACAGCCCGAGGATCCTCGCCTTCAAGCCCAGAAGCGAGCCGCGAAGCAACGCGCACACCTCGAATTGCACGGCTCCTCCGGGCGCTCCAGCACTTTTGCGAGCGGCAAGATCCGGCACAGCGGCAAGGCCGGCCCCAGCTTCTCGCCATCTACGCTGATCGGTGCTACTGTTCCAGTGCGACTCAGTGCAAATGAAATTGGCGACGACGACGGAGACGATCATTCCAGCGAAGGTGGCCCGTACCACCGTCGCACTGGCAGTGCCAGAAGTTCCTTGGGAAGCATGCAGCGCTACCCAAGCGGTTACCAGCGTCCGCAGGGCAAGACGCCGCCAAACGAGCAGGCCGATATTCCCGAGGTCGCCGAAACTGCTGCTGCCACCACAGGAGCGGCCGGTCCTGACGCCGCTCAGAGTCTTGATAGCGCAAACGACAGTCTGACGTCCTCGCTGAGAGACCTTACGACAGAAGACCAGGACTTACATGACGAACACGATTTTGGCAATATTGGCGAAATGGGCGCCCCGGCTGCCGCTCCTACGGCCATGCAAAAAGCGAAGAAGGCAGACGATCTTCGACGTCGCGGTAGTGTCGATGACCGGACTACGAGCTTGACTGGTGTGAGACTATTCGTCGCCAATCCGGATGCAGACGATTGAAAATTTCTTTATGTATTTATTTTTTTTTTCTTGATTTGCGTTTGTTTGGCTCCGAAAAAGTTTCCGTCGGATACCCTTTTGAGATACATTGTTCTCAATTTTGCGTTGGCTCGGATATATTTTTATTTGGCGGATTGCATGGCCGGTTGGCGATAATTGTTCGAGATATTATGGGTGTTTTTGTACTTGTTTTCGCTGCGGGAATGTGCTTCTTTTCTCTTTACTATTTCATGTATTCACTTCCTACCTAATAATAATCTCGTGATAGTTACAAATCTTTACCCTGACCTTGGGTTGAACCTTACTCGTAGGAAGAGCTTTCCCCAGAACGACAGCAATGGCTTTTGATGAATCCTTCCCCATCTTGCTATTATTCACCTCGAATTCACCTCGAAACGAGTGACACTGCCAAGGCATATCACGTGCCTGCTTACTAACGGCAACGCGTTGCACGGCGCGACATTTCAATTAACGCGTCTAATTAAGCAACGGCAAGCCGAACATCACCAGAACCTCCAAGCATTCCTCCCCCTTCCGTCGCTGACGTCTGACACGGCTCCTCATTTACTAACGAATAAACCCATGACCACGATCTATCCATCAGAGAGCAACCTGTGGCGTCGACACCACGCGAACTTCTCTATTCGACACTCATCATGGAAGTCTCAGTCGAGTTCAAGCCATCTACCACACCTGCCGCCACTGCATCCCCCTTCTCACCTACACCATCCTCCGCATCACCGACTGTCTCTTCTTCCCGGAAGCGAGCCTTTAGCGAACTCGAAGACGGCAATGCAGTACAAAATCCCGAGACAAGTAAGCTCCAGAAGCGAGACGATGACGGCGCTGATCTAGAGGATCGCGAAAACCGGGATCCTTCAATATATGAATCACAGAATATGGAGATCGACAAGCCTTCCTCAAATGTGATAGTACCTGCTTTTCAGAATACGCCTATTATATATGGGCCCGATGCTTCTACTTCTACTCTCTCTTCTAATGCCGATGCGTCATCGATGAATAAGGCTCTCGCTGCCCTTCCTGCGGCGTCTCATACTCCTCATAATACACAGCAACAACAAACTATTCATCCTAACCAAACCGTTTCCTTACCCGATAGTAAGAAACAAAAATTGTCTCCAGCCGATAAGGAAACAAAACGACTAGAGAAAGAAGAAAAGGATCGGCTCAAGCTCGAGGAGAAGGCGAGGAAAGAAGCAGAAAAGCAAGCGAAGGAAGAGGAGAAGAAGAGGCGGGAGGCTGAGCGCGAGGAAGAACGTAAGAAGAGGGAAGAGAAAAAGAAGATCAAAGAGGAAGAGAAACAGGCCAAGGAAGAAGAGAAGCGAAAGAAAGAGGAAGAAAAAACGAAGAAAGAACGGGTGAGTTCTTCTCATATTTCTGCCCCGTTAGGGATTGACATGCGTATTCTGACCTTTCTATAGTCTCAAATGAGATTGAATGCGTTCTTCGCAAAACCCACCGCTAGCACTGCGAAACCGGCCAATATAGGGCCCCCATCTCCTCAGAAAGGACTGACCCAGGAAACTGCGAAACCATTGTCGCCAGGAAAAACGCGGGAAGCATCGCAGTCTAATTATCGCAAAGAATTCCCAGCCTTCTTTCTCCAGAGCAATACTCATCTTTCACCTCCCCACCAGTTTCAGCGTGACAGCGAGGCATTGTACCACATTTGTCAGAAACTTGATGGGTTCCTAAAACAACCCACCACACCTCCTGCATACCGTGGGTCGGAATTATTTGATATGATTCCATACCAACGACGGAATGGACGCAATATCAAGTCTGTCCGGACCATCGTAAACAGCGCTCAGAATGAGAGTAATCACATCAACCTTGCCGAACCGAATACTACTTTCCTGAGAGATCAGCTGAAGAAAGTGACAATGAAAAGCCTTAGATTTGGAGAAGACGTTCGGCCGCCATACTATGGAACATTCACCAAGCCTCTATCTCACAACCAAGCCCATAAGCTCTGTCGTGCTCCATATACTCGTATAATACCCGGGGTTAATTATGACTACGACTCCGAGGCTGAATGGGAAGAGCCCGAGGAAGGCGAAGATTTAGACTCGGAGGGCGAAGAAGATGTTAGCGATGACGGTGATGATGATATGGACGGCTTCCTTGATGATGAGGAGGAACAAATAGACGGCAGAAGGCGTCTTATTGTTGGTGACCTAGAACCCGTTAGTACGGGAATCAGATGGCATGACGAGGGAAAAGTCGACCCCGACATGGAGGTGTACCGCATCGAGGCTCTGTCAGGTATGTATTATGTATAAATATTGACAAATAAGGCGAGATGTATGGCCTAACACCGAACTTGCAGAAACTATCCAGTTCCCTATTGACCCATTTTCGACGGCACACTGGCCAAAGCCAAAAGCCGTGGAACAGGCTGCGTCGAAAGGGCCGTCTTCCCTGGTTCCTGCTAGATCTACTCTTCATGCCTACTCTACGAATACATCGAGCCACACACAATTGCCTCTTGCACCACCATCACGCCCCGTTGCAGCTGTGAAAGGAAAGCCCTTTCCGGCCGAGCATCTGGTAGAATTCAAGGAAACTGTCGAGGGCTGTGATTTGACCAAGGCTGGTTTGATCGAGGTTCTCAAGAAGCGGTATGTACTGAACAATGAACCGACCTTTCTAGGATGTTACATACTAATTTTTTATCTGTGATGCATATAGCTTTCCTAAGATTTCGAAAGACACTCTGAAAGACACCGTGAATGCTGTCGCCGTACGCGTCGGTCAAAAAGAAGCGGACAAGAAATGGACTTGCAAATGATTTCCCCTATTTTCCGAAGAAAACGAACCTGATCCATTGAGTTGGCCGCTGGTTGTATCGGACTAGAGTGCGAAGAGGCGCAGTTATGCACCGATTGAACAACGACAACACCATCAGCCACAGAGAAGTGTGATTGGCGGACGCCGGGCTTACAGATCACCGACAGGGTAGGTGTTATTCTACGAGCTACAGCTGGCTGTTCCTTATTCCGGGGATGTGGCTGGTTCCTGGAAACGTGGCAACCCGCCAATCCGGCTACTGCCGTGTACAAGTTGCCTGGCTAGTATTTCGTATGCTACGTGTTCAGTTGCCACCAACGAATGTATGGAACAAATGCATGTTGCGGAGGCACTCCGATGCATTCCTCACCACCTAGTAAACCTGTTGAATCTTAGAAATGGGAACAAGAATAGGAATAGGAAACATGGCATGATCCACTTGATCGTAAATGCCGATATGATAATACTACTCCACGTTTTTCAGCCGGCTGTGTGTGAGACTAGGCTCTTTTAGTACGAACAGTTCTGCTACTATTAGCTGGCAGTGCATGGCGTATAAGCGAACCGCCAGGACATGCCTCTTTCAAGTTGTATGATATAAATACTAACATTCCACCAGACGTACTCCAAACATCAGTTACATCAGTTACACCAGCATTGCTACATGTACGTACCTCCAACGGAATATGTATGGACGGGTCAATACAGCGCTTCGCGCTTACTAGTAGTAGTTTAGCCAGGCCAGCGCATCTATAGTATATACTATATAGTATTAGTATCCATTGATATGCACTGCCAACACATACCTTCCGTAGTGGATAGTGGATACTCTAATGGGATGCCTGCATCTATGATTTCTGAGCGGTACGCGCTTTAAGCTCTGGGTGGTTGGCTGGTTGAGAAGGAGGAGTAGAAAAGACGTGGCACCGTGAAACCACGCCGCTCGATGGAGCACTGCTTTGGTTGTATCTTGTTCTCTGTGCTGAGGCTGTTTGTGAGTTTGTGAATTCTCAGCTGGAGCTGGGGTTTTGCCTCTGGCGACGAGGCCAGAGACAGTGGTTGGTATAAGTAAAAGCAAGCAGAGGAAGGAGCGGCCCTGTGACCTCTCCCTCCTGCCTTCCCGTGATCCTTCTAGCGTTGCTGTACAACAAACCGCGCTCAACCTCCTCATTCGTCCAGCTTGCGTGCCCCCGACCTACTACTGCTACTACTGTGCCAGCGGCGACGACGACGACGACGAACGACGTCTTCCGATCATTTTCCGCATCGAGGCCTGCATGCCCTGCGTGTCCAGCCGATAGACACTGTCTGCAAATCATCTTCCAGCTAGTGTGCTGTCCAGTCGCCCCTCACTTCCCTTGGTCTACCGCCATCTCATCAGTCGCTTTGCCGTCATCGTCAAATCACCAACCACCTCACTCACTACTGCGAGTCTAATAACCGCCTTACTCAACGCTACCTTCGCGGGCTAAACCCCCTCGAGCAAGGCAGCCCTTAATTTACACTTCACGTACTTTCCCCGCCACGATCGACTGACGGACTGACTCTTCCACTCTCTTTCTCTGAAGTTGTTTACGAAGTACGCGAAAAAAAATAAAAAAAAATAAACAAACAAACACCAGCCTCCCGACATTGCATTCTTTCTTTATTGTTGCGCGCGCCAGCAATAAATAATGCGATAGACAAATAATTGATTTGTCGCTCGCCGCGGGCATTGCGCATCCGTCCCGGGAAGGCGCCAGGAGGTCGCCCATGGCAAGATGATCGATGCCCAACATGCCTATTCTCCACCTCTGGGTCTGGAATACACAATCCGTATGTGCACTGCTTTCTTTCTGCTATCATCTGCTTTGTTGTTGTTTCTTTGATCTTCATATCTTGTCTGATTTCCATACCCTCGCTGTTCTTGTGCGTGTGTGCGTGCGTGTGTGCTGGTGGACAGATTGACAACGGCAAACCCCCCCAATTCCAGGGTTTCTGTCGCAGCGGCTAATTAGCGAACCCGGCTTGAAAACTAACACAACTTCAGCTCTACCTCCTTCGCCCGTTGCATTTTTGATAAAATGTGCGTCTTCACTTGATCTGAGCGAGGCAGAATGCTCTCCTCCCGAATTACCACCAGCGCCTACCATGCGCATTCCTGCTGGAGACCCTGGCCCAATGCCGGAGGAGAAGCCTGCCATTGTATGTGAGCCCAATCCTGAACCACCCGTCGTTCATCCAGACACTCGCACCATTTTGGACTCGAAGGATCATGAACAGCTACTCCCTGCTGCCCATATACCCTTAGCCGTGATCCCGGGGCCCCGGTCCCCGGAGCCCACAGTTTCATTCGAGCAATTTTCAACCCAGTACCGACGCTGCCAGCAAGCAGAGATTGAAAAACAAGTCTTGGAGCATCGTCTGATTTCCACCAAGGTTTCAATATGTCTGTCTTCGAGGCTCTTGAGAACGGGAGCCACCGTGCAGCGTGGCCTCGTCGATGCTTTCAGACATGGAGATAAACCCGGCTTTGTGGCAATATATAACACGATCCATGATATACAAGAGGCCTGTGAACTTGGCTCCCACCGTTCTTCCCACCGACAACAACCCTTATCAGAGGAGCCTATCTTATCTTTGCATTCCCAGAGGCCCCGTGCTGTCAGTTTCATGCATCAGCTTAGTTCCCAAAGTAGGAAGGATCTCCTGGAAATTATAACATTGGTTAGAACAGATTCCCAATTCCTAGCGGATTGTATAACCGGCCTACTTCCATCACAACTCTCTGCGCTGACTGCCCCCGTTGGTTTCTCCGCTTACGGGGATACAATTTCGTCTCATTCAGCACGCTCTCGCAATTCTGCCTCCTTCGCTAAACGTGTTAATGCAAATCCCATACCATTCAAGGATCATGCCTGGGCCCTTGAACGGTCTGATCCGCTCTCTGCACTACTTTTCAATGTTTTTGCTGTTCCCTTGGATTGGCACCCCGGAGAATCTGAACTACGCCTGGATGTCTGGTCTTCCACGTGTGCAAAGCTGCTGTCCTCTGGAGATAGTAAATATTCCAATTTCGTTGGTCAGGTTTTGTCCTACTGGTCTACTACCAGCGACTGGCAGGCCCGCCAGAAAATCGAACTTTACCTTATGGACGTCTTGCAGAAAGGCGCATTTCTCCTGGAGAATATTGAAAGCCCCGTAGCCCATTCCCTTGGTACCGAACCTCCGGATCCTCTGCGAACAGACGCCGCCGAAGAATTCTTTGACTCTGCAGTTCAAACTCTGTTTGAAGTTCTTGATGATACCGACTCTGGTCTTCCATCTGCGGCCCTGGAGTTTTGCAATGCTGTTTTGAATAAACTGGTCGATTCTGAGACTCGGGACCGCTTCCTAGAATTCATCTTTGTCCAGTGGTTCTTTTCTAGATACCTTTATTATGCTTTGACTTTTCCAGAGGTAGGCGAAAGAGAAAAAGCAACAATGATATCGAAGTGTGCTAACGACATTCACAGGGCCAGGGTCTGTTACTTGATTTCCACATCAGTAAGGAAGCCCGAGAGAAACTGTTGAGTCAGATAGCTCTGCGCGCCCAGTCTCAATTCTATCGAGTTTTGCATTCTGTGTACGCCCTCGCTCTGTTTTTTCTCTTGTCGGGTTCTATTTCTACTTACAATAGCTGACGACTCGCAGGCCACAATTTTCAACCGTAAACTCACAGGTGAGAAAACACGTCGACAGCATGCTAAGGAGATGTCTATTTTCTTCTCCCGCACAAGCATCGAATGCAAAACCACATATGCCAGACAGCAATGCCGCGGAAGTTGAAAATCCGTCGTCTAGCTTTCTCATGCTGTGTGCCTCGGATGTTGTTACACTTTTGAATGCCCTATTTCCAAAGTCTGTTAACAGTCCGGCTGGTTCTCCTTCATCTAATTCTCCCCACCCGGTTTTGAGCTATGCGCAACACAGTGGTCCCAGGCGAGCAACTCTGCCTGCTCACTGGTCTGGTAGGATTGAGACAGTACTGGAGCGGCCGAATCATCCGGAACCAGCCAAACCGGAGACAACTCAGCGAGCAGGCTATCATCGATGCGCAGATGTCATCCGGTTTGAATTATCTGACATTGGAGAAACAGAAGATCACCCTGTTCTGGACCATCCATCTACTGAAGATTGGACCCTATTGGATGTTTCTCCAGATGGCAAATCCTTGACTTGGGACCCTCCTAGTGGAAACCACTCTGATGGCGTGTTCGACGGTTTATCTGACAGTGACCATCACTCTGGAACCGTGCAACCCGAGGAGGATTATGAAGCACTCCACACCGCTATAAAAAAGCTGGCCAATACTTCTGAAACCTTCAGCCAATCCAGAGGTCTGCGTACGTTCCGTGCTAACAAGAATCATTCCTTAGAAGAGAGATTTGACACTGCACGGTCAGTCTGTGAGAGTCGTTCGGATTTCCTTGGCGCTCACTACTGGTGGACTGCATCAAATCATCTCAGGCAGAGCGTCGCGAAATTGGCAAAGCTACCGCAAAGTGATTCTTGGATCTTGGTTCCCATGCTTAAATCATCCAATGAATCCTTCCTTAGGTGTAGCGCAGTGATCCAGGAGAGTGAAGAGGGTCTTTTCACTCTGAATCCTTTTGTTGAACAACTAAGGGAGTCCAGCAAGAATAGTATTGCCATTATGACTAAGCTAAGGAACAAAATGTGGTACATGACTGATGTCAAGAACTCTATGCGGTATGAAGACGCCAAGCATGTGGCTCTTGCGTTGAAGACTATGGTATACCCAACACTACATCGAGAAAGCCCCAATGACTACCGTTCCCGCAATGGATCGAGGTATCTTGGTGGAGGCCTACTTCAGAAACCAGAAGTGCACGTCATGAACGTCATGAAAGCCACGACCAGCCAAGGTGGCCCTAATAAACTAAGTGACGAACAGGTTGAACTTACACGGAAGTGGATCTCGCATCACGGCATTGATAATTTCTGTCGAGGGGAAGAGCGAATTCATAGATTTTGCTACGAGGTCAAATCAAGCATCAATAAGCTAGTGGGTGATTCAATGGCGGAGACCCCCGTGCTTTGGGCGAGCGAACTATTCCAGAGAGAGCGTGCCAAATTTGAAGGACCTAGCAGTAGGAATATTCCAGGTATTCACACGACGCCTGGAGCTCGTCCTTCCAGCATCAGCAGTGAAGATGCATTGTCCAACATACCATACGCTAGCCCAGGCTTACGAGGTGCAGAATCACTACGACCCACAGACTTACCACCATTAATACGGAAGTCATCACACCAGAGCTTGTCCTCTGAAAAGTGGAGATATTCGCGAAATCTTGATTTAGACACTGTCTCCTCATCTGGTGGTTCTTACAGCAGAGCTACGTCTAGCTCTACAACTGAATCTTATACACCGTTTTGGTCACCGTTTCAAACACAGACGCAATCTGCTGCTAGCGCTTCCAGTTTCCAGTCTCGGCCGCCGTCAATGTTCAGCGACGCACCAGTGCCTCGTCGCACGGAGCGTGCTGCTGTCTACGGCAAAACGGTTTTTCTGGATGATCTCAGACAGACTTTGACCAGTCTGCTACTAAGTGACTTGGGGTCTCCTGTGTGGAGCTGTGGTAGCGAGACTGATGCGTGGTTTATCAACTATCTCAACCAGACACGAGTGCAGAGGCAAATGGACAAGCAGGCCAGGATCCAGAAATTCCTGGCCGAGTCTGACGACGCAATGCATCGGCGTAGCGGCAGACTGGCTTCTGGCACATCTCATCTTTCCCACCAGAGGAGCCATTCGGCTGATCCCATCCTCATAGGTAAACACGAATCAAAACCCGTCACTGAAGTTCCGTTCGGTAATTCATTTTGTGAACAACCGGCAAGCGAGCAGCCGGACTTCAGTTACAAATCTGCGTTTTCCCAGCTACTAGATGTGTTTTCACGCAATGCCAACCCTTATGTGAAACTCGGGGCATTGAGGGACCTGAGGGCGTTGATAGTGGCATCTTTAGACAGAGTCCGCGATATGTCACCGACACCTAAACAAAAGTCAATCCGATCTCAGGGTATGTCTACGGAAAGAGTCAAATCTAACCGTCATAGCTTCACAGAAGAGCTATTATTATACCAAGAAGAACTTCTTCGAACACCCACATCCCCGATGCCGGAATCCGTCGACTTTGACTCTCACCCATCTTACGATATTTTGAACACTTCTGAAAGCCGTATCATCACGACGATTAAGAGCATTTTGAAAGAATTGCAACCCAAGACATTGTTCCGGGACTTGCAATTTATAGCTGCCTTTCTGCCGAGCGACACTCTAAACAAGACAGATAGCGGGACTGCATTCCTGCAATTTGGACTCGCAGCATTGTCACTGAAAGAGGATGTCTGCGCGAGCATGGTCGAGTTGGCCGATAAGATTGTGTCTCAAGAGCTGAATCGGCGACACACACAGTCATTTGATTTTATTTCCCGCGCGCAGGATCCGATTGAGGATGCAGCAAGGATGTGGATCATCACAGCCAAGGAAGGATACCCCGTGGCACAACGCGAGCTCGCCATCTTGTATCTGACACACCCGGAAATTCTTCCTCGCGTGACACTCCCTCTAACCCTTCCGCGGGACACGTTCAAAGCGGAGATGATGTATCGTCGGGACAGAGACTCTAAATTTGATCCGCAAAGTATGTGCTTGGCCCTGCACTGGATGCAGCTGTCAGCCAACGGCGGAGACGAATTAGCAAGAAACCGTCTCCGAGAACGCGAGGAGTTTGAGTCTCTTGTTTGATTTTGAATTGCAGATATTTAGTTCTCTGCTTGTTCTTTTATGCAATATTTTTTTTTCCCTTTCCTTCCTCCCATTTCCTTTTATTATTTTTTATTGTTCTCATGTTGCGCCCTTACCTATACCCCAATTTTATATCCATAGCATATGTCTGTGTGTTAGTACGTTTCGTTTTTCTAATTGTTATTTTTACCCCTTTATCATTACAATATAGCTTAGCATATGAAGCGAGTCAGTTGTAACTGGCATGGCATTTGTTGGACTCTTGCTTATATGTGAACGGTCACTACTTGGACTCGCGGAGTTTTGTTTTGTTTCTGTTTTTGCATTCAGGTCGTAGCGTTGATCGCCGATCAGATATAGTCTTTTCTCTCCCTCTCTCTTCATTTTTTATTTTGTTTACTATTTTTCCAATTGAATGTTACTGAATCCATGGAGTTGGAACCTTTTCTTTTTTTCTTTTTTCAGGAGGCGCAATGCAATCAGTCGAAGGGGCAGGCAGGTTACTTTTCATGGCTCTTGTCATCTTCGTCTCTATTCCCCTGTATCCAATATCCAAAGATGGCGGCGATACGATGATAGGTACGTATTGGGCTTCGCTTTTGAGTGATATATATTTGTTTCTGTTGGTGCAGGCTTGATTATATACCAATTGTCACAAGTTAGTTACTTCTCTTTACAATCAATCATATGCTGTATCAGTCAAGACCAAGTCCGATGGAATATTAAATAACCTGGCCATATGCTTGCCTTTGGCCAGCTTGCATGTCTTGTTCTTTTTGTAGGCAGCAGGTACTGGTAGTAAACTTCGCAGTGAAGTGTGTGTGTGCCTGAAGAGTACCTAGTTAAGTGCCTGAGGCGGCGCATTGCGTCATACCTTCCGCCCACCTGCCGGCTGTCCCTCGCTGACCTCCAACTCTGTTTTCCCCCAGCAACGCCGGATTCATCTCCCATTTTCGATTTCATTTGTTGGGAATACAGCCCTGGAGTCACAGGGGGAAGTCTGCCTGGAAAGACAGAAAGAAAAGCCCCTCTCGGTCTCAGATTCTGTGTCGCCAGTCTCTGTCCAACGACAAAGGTACATGCTGCAGGTGCTGCATACCCAAACCAAATATTTTGACTACTCTCTCGTCTTTCAGCCCAGCTGATGCGAAAATTACTAATAGTGTCTGACCGTCTAGAAAGTTTGACTTGACTACTGTCGTTAATCAAGATTTTCTGCCTCGCTCGTCCGGCGTCCGACACATTTAAAACTACCCCGCCGCGACTGGCTGGCTGGCTGGCTGCTCTTTTTTTTCCCGTTTCTCTTTGTGATATCGTCGTACTGTTTCTGGATCAACATGACTTTGTCTCACGACACAACGGGAGCCTCCCATAGCCCCGAGGAAATGCCAAAGAGACCTAAGGGTATGTTTCTCCCTGTCAGACTAGGGAAGTTATATATATCGTTTTTTTTTTCCTAATATCGTTAAGGTATCTTGAAAAACTCTACTTCCTTTATTCACCAACAACAGCAGCCGTCTTCTCCAGAAAAAGTCGACATCTCGTCACCTTCCCTGCCTGCTGACCCAGCCGAAAACAAAGAGATCACTCTCCAGAACACACTGCAAAATGCCGGTCGTCGCTCGTCGAGCGCAGCACGTCGCACTTCAGCGGGGAGACGCCTATCGGGGACTCCTTCGGCATTCGGTAACCGGGACGAAGAAGATCGATCTTCTCATCTGAAATGGGACGAGGCCAATTTGTACCTTGCCGAGCAGGAGAAGACATCCAAAATGAAAATCGACGAACCAAAGACCCCCTGGGCTCCGAGTTACGACCCCTCACACGACGAAATGGAACTTGAAGCACAGAATCACACGCTCGATGCGCATGACCTAGTCGTCGACGAACTGGATCAGGCTCGACAAAAGAAAGCCTCTGGCACGGGATCAGTGCATGACAACGATATCCCTGACTTTGAATTGGGCGAGCCCGAGGAAGATATTCATACTCAGCAGCAGCATTTGGCCGGGAGCGGAAGCCGAATTACTCGCGAACGCAGCCTTAGTCAGACTTCAAACCGTAGTGACAAGCATGTTGATGTTATTGTCGATGATGAGGAGCAAGGCGCTGGTGGTCACGGTGAAGAGTTGATGACAAGCGAAGAAGCGAGGGAGAAACATCGCAAATTCGAGGAGCGGCGGAAGCAGCATTATGAGATGAAGAATATCAAGGATTTATTAGCGTATGCTACCTTTTTGTTTCGGCTTTATGATAAACAACAAGACTAATTTAATATCTCTTAGCCACCCCGAGGAACTCGACGAAATGGATGAGGACGACAACGAGAGTAGCGAGCCGCCAGAAGTGCCGGCAATCCCCAAACACCTGGCCTGATCTGATTATAGAAGACTATAACTTTTATTTCAAGTACAGGGCGGCACGATATGCACGGTTCGTCAAGGTTATGTATGAAATTAACGAAACGTTTGGAATAACTTTCCTTTATTTTATTGTGAATGTGCCACGGATTATTCTTTCTTGTTTATTTTATTTGACGCCAAACTTTTACTACTCTCTACGTGACCGACATGAAAAAGGCACCGGGCGAGTTGGATACCCCTGTACATTCCACAAGAACGAGTACAATGTCTATGTAGCTTACATTGGGCTTTTCTGATTCTTCACAGCATGTGTTTAGCTATGTCTAATTAACATATTCAACTTATTTATGCATCTTTACGAACGAGTAAAAGGGAGAGAAGATATCATGAATAGACATATATACACAATCATATTGGCGAGCTTCTATGTCAATATCTCTAAATACTCATCTTCGCATATCGACGGCGCATTAACCGGATTACATCTCGCCGGGCCAGGCAACCCGACGAAATAATCACTATTATACCTCGCGCTCACACCAGCACCCGCCCAGTCGGTACTGACTATGTGAGCACCACTCGCCAACGCCGCCTTGCGCATGGCAGGCGCATCCCCATTATCGCGCAGAATCATTTGTATGGGCTCATCGGCGCGAGTGCGAATAAAATACCCCTTTGCAACCAAATCCTGAATCTCGCGCTGGTTGTTGCCCGCGATGGGGTCATTACGCTTGATGAATGCTGCGTCGGGTTCGCCAGGCACGGAGTTGGTGAAGATTACTCGTCCCTCGAGGTTTGGGCGTCCGCCGCTGCGGTATGGATCGCGTATTTGGATCGGGTGTGTCGGCTCGTTGTCCATCACGAAGAAGAATTTGCCTCGTGATGAGGCTAGGGTTGGCCAGCCTCCGCCGTGCTCAAAGGAGAGGATTGCATCTTCGAGGGTGATGGCTGGGTTGTCGTTATGATTATTATTATTATAATTAGCGTTCATATTTTTATTAATGTTATGTTGTGCTTGCTTGCGTATATCGTCCGGTGTGATGAGTTGGTCGTCTGAAAACACCGAGCGGATCTCTGCGTCTACTCTATCCAGCGCCTCGACCGTCCAGTCCTCCGCGCGAACGCCGCCTTGCTTCTCAATGCCCGGTTCTGTCTTTTTGAATTCTAGTAATATCGGTATAGGCACGTGCTGGCCGTGTTTGGTCTCGGACCATGTCTTCACCTGCGTCAGACATTCGACGAGGGTATGACATATTGTGCCCACATCCGCGTCGGCAATATGCAATACTTTTGTGCCTGGTTGTCCCATGGCGGACTTGGGTAGGCCGTAATGCTGTTTGTCGGCATCAGACATGTTTGCCAATCGACGGATGAGCGGATCCGCAAACAGGCCGCCGTGGGTGTCGACGTACAGGTCGAATTCGAAACTGCGCACTTGCTGGTGCTCGAGTTGGTCATGCACGGAGGCATGGGAGTAGTAATAGTCTTCAACGCGAGGGTCGACATTGGCCATGAGAGACGGGAAAATGACCCGCTCTGGAAGCGAGACTTCGCGGTGGTAGCTGTTATGGGTGCCGATGACTTGGAGGTTGTTGAGTCGGAGCTGTCGGTCGTGTTCTCCCTGTTTCTGTTGTTTGTAAAGGTGCGAGGAGGATGTTGTTGATAGTGATGCATGTTCACCTCGAGATAATGATTGTGATGAATTCAATGTTTGATTAAGGACGGAGACTGTAGTTCTTCTCGTAAGAAAGCTTTCATTTATACACCACGGACTGTAGTGTAGCATACATACCACCGATAACAAAGACCAGAGCTGTGCAGAGCACAATCTCTCGCATGGTCATAGCCATGGCTCTGGCTTTTCATCTGAGATATTGATTTGTTTTTGTCTGCATCGTTTTATGACGTCTAAAGATGAAGAGGGCACGGATGCCGCTCGACACATGTGATTGGCCTATCCCGAGCAGCCAATCAGCGACCCGCGACTCTCTATATGATATAACCCTAACCCTAATCATCCCTTATCGGACGGCCGGGCGGCACGTGAAACCGCGCTAGTCTAGATATAGCCCGTCTGCTCCTGG
This sequence comes from Talaromyces atroroseus, assembly GCF_001907595.1. NCBI lineage: Eukaryota > Fungi > Ascomycota > Eurotiomycetes > Eurotiales > Trichocomaceae > Talaromyces > Talaromyces atroroseus. The sequence continues at coordinate 1,025,087 of NW_017971432.1, forward strand.
GCCAGGCTTGGCGCTGGTCCCGTGCTCTCCTTATCGCTCTGTTTTTTTTTTTTACAACCACCTTAGCATATTCCTTTGTACTGCCCCTTTTTATCTCGAATAGGAGGTGGGCTCGACTCCCTGTGTCCAGACCGGACTTGTCTTATTATAATAAGGTGCGTCCAATACCTCCTGTTTCAGAGTCTGCTCCGTTGTACTCTGTGACCGCTGTCGCATGTCTCAACCTGCCGTCCCATTAATATAATCTCGCTCGAACTTCCCATTCATTTCTCTTTCACACACAATAACAACACTGACACGATTACTCTTTATCAAGAATCCCTACACGTGTAACAGTACCGCGTACATCCGCAATGTCTGCTGCTGAGCCTGCTGTTGAAGCTGTTCCTCAGCCCGTCGCTGAAACGGAAGAGAAGGCGCCAGAGCCAACCGCAGCCGCAACCCCTGCTGCTGAAACCACCGCCGAGCAAAAACCAGAGACCCCAGCTGAGCCCGCTGCGGACAAGCCTGCAGAAACTGCTGCTGAGTCAACCGAGAAGGATGACTCCGCCGACAAGAAAACAGAGCCTGAAGCCCCAGCAAAGCCAGCTTACCTGACCAAGGTACCTGGCCTCGGCCAATTCTTCGACAGTCTTCCAGGCATTCTTGAGAAGTCCGGCCACCCGGAAATGTGGGGAGTGACTTTGAAGGACTCCGATGACATTCCCACAGTCAACGTCCTCATCAAGTTCCTCCGTGCCAACGAGGGTAACGTCAAGCTAGCCGAGGAGCAACTCACCAAAGCCCTCGAGTGGCGGAAGCAAATTAACCCTCTGGAACTTGCCAAGAGCGCCGAATTCAGCGCAAAGAAATTCGGTGGATTGGGCTACATCACTTCCTATGTTGATCCCACATTCGGCGAGACAGTCTTTACTTGGAACTTGTACGGTTCTGTCAAGGACCTGTCGGACACATTTGGCGATTTAGACGAGTATGTTTCTTGTTTTTATTTAGGTCCTTTGACCGTTGTTGCTGACTGAGACGTAGATTTATTCGTTGGCGCACAGCATTGATGGAGAAGGGCGTTCAAGAGCTTAAATTGAACGAGGCGACCGAGGTGATTGAATACGATGGCGAGGATCCGTATCAGATGCTGCAAGTGCACGATTACAAGGGGGTCTCATTCCTTCGCCTGGACCCCGCTGTCAAGGCTGCTTCCAAAAAGACGATTGAGGTGTTTTCCCTGGCCTACCCGGAATTGCTTCGAGAGAAATTCTTCATCAACGTTCCTACCATTATGGGATGGGTGTTTGGCGCCATGAAGGTGTTCTTGAGCAAGAACACTATTCGCAAGTTCCACCCAATCTCGAATGGCGCCAATCTTGGCCGAGAATTTTCATATGTTGAAGATCTCCCCAAGGCTTATGGAGGTCAAGGTGCTGACCTTAAGGAAGCTGGCCGCACTGTTCCACTGATTGACGACATCCCTGCTGGCGAACCTGAAAAGGCACCCGCTGTGCCAGCAAAGGATGAAGCTGCCAAGGAGGAAGAACCTACTGAGCAGGCTGCTAAGGAAGAAGCCGGATCTGCAGCTGAACAAGTCCCAGCGGCCACCGAGGCCCCCAAGGAAGAGGCTCCTAAGGAAGAGGTGGCCAGAGAAGAGGCCCCCAAAGAAGAAGCGACCAAGGAGGACTCCGCCAAAACTGAGGAGCCAGCCAAAGAAGAAGCCGCTGCTGAGCCAGTCGCCGAAGAGGCGAAATAAGTCATACCCCCAGATATACCCCGTGATTAATATCGAGATACCCGGTTATTGCCAGCGTGGCTGGATTGATTTTGTGATTAATATGCATTCATATTCCTTTGTCGCAGTTTGTATATTTTGTCACAGCGCTGCATGAACGACTGGCCTGATAATTGTGTTTTTCTCGTGGTCACCAGTCGATTTTATACCCAGTTGAAGCGTGTTGGCATATTGATGTTGCGAACCCCTGTTAATATAGCAATTGCAAGTATCATAGTAGTAGTGCTATTCCAATTTTCTTTTTTCCTTCCATTTTTGTTCATTATATAAATTTAATGATGCTGTAGGATAAGTAATGCCTGAAATGTCAGGCCTACTTGCCGCTGTCTTGGCGATTAGATTGCGATTGGCTGCCTTTTTCCGACAAGCTCAAAGTACAACCAGCCTTCGACACTTTCATCTTACGTTGTCGCTCACAGCTCAAAGCAAGCTCACTTTGGACGCAGAGCCACAGTATGCGCTCAGGTTTTCAGCGTTGACATTTCATTCTCGTTTACCCCGACCATTGAAATCGCAAGTCAAGTCCGTTGGATTGCGCTCCGCCCAGACCTAAGGGAAACCCAACCTCCAGTTACTAGTTAGTGACCATGTCTGTGTGGAATCCAGACAACATCCGAGACGTTGCGGAATCTGTCGGCATCTCAAATCTGAGCAAAGACGTGACGGAGAACCTTGCCCGAGATGTCGAATACCGCATTGCCCAAGTGCTGGAGGAAGCTCTCAAATTCATGCGACATGGCCGGCGTACAGTACTCACAACACAAGATATTTCTCACGCTTTGCGGGTGCTAAATGTTGAGCCGCTCTATGGTTACGAGTCGACGCGTCCGCTGCGTTTTGGGGAGGCATCGCTGGGCCCTGGACAGCCATTATTCTACGTTGAAGATGAGGAGGTGGATTTTGAAAAGCTGATTAATGCCCCATTACCAAAAGTACCACGCGAAGTTACGTTTACCGGTATGTCTCCTGTACGGTTTGGAATAAGGAAAGCGGGAAAGACTGATTGAATGCCTCTTGATGATACAGCACATTGGCTTGCCGTTGAAGGCGTGCAGCCACTGATTCCGCAAAACCCTACATCTAACGAATCACGCAACCTCGAACTAGTCTCCAAAGGCCCCAATGCGAATCAGACCCTGGCTGCGATGAGCGGCAATCAAAACACCGCCGTTAAGCCTCTCGTCAAACATATCCTATCCAAAGAACTACAGCTTTACTTTGAGAAAGTATGCAGCGCTTTCCTCGACCCGACTAGCGAGGAGTATAGGACGTCGGCGTACTCAAGTTTACGCGAGGATCCTGGACTACACCAGCTTGTGCCGTATTTTGTGCAGTTCATCTCTGAGAAGGTGACGCATAGTCTGAATAATATCTTTGTCTTGACTCAAGTGATGCACCTGGCTGAAGCGATGATTCAAAACCAGTCTCTTTACATTGACCCTTATGTAAGTCCCAGGGCTCTTGCTCGGAAAGACTAAAAGTGCAAGACATGAAATACTGATTTATATATCTTCATAGATTTCCGCTCTTGTCCCTCCGGTGCTCACATGCCTCGTTGGACGTCAGTTCGGCGGCAGCAACACTGAGCTGTCGGAACAATTCGCCTTGCGTGACCTGGCAGCTTCACTGCTAGGCATGATTTCTAAGAAATACTCACATGCCTCTCACACCCTCAAGCCGCGGATCGCACGATCATGTTTGAAAAGTTTCCTCGATCCCGCAAAACCATTTGGCACGCACTACGGAGCCATCCTTGGACTAAAAGCTATTGGCGGTGCGGACGTGGTGCGCGAACTAATCTTACCAAATCTCAAGCCGTACGAGAAGCTGCTACGAAACGCCATTGCCGAGGAGGGTCCCAGACGCCCCGAGGCCGAAAAGGTACTCCGTCTGCTGGTTGCTGTTCTTTCCACCCTGGTCGAAGACCACGTACACCTGACCAATGGCTACGCGACTGAGGTTTCCGGAGAGGTCCTCAAGCAGCTCACGGAGAAAATCGGGGAACTGCTGGCAACTAGGATTGCGGAGACCGGGGAGGTGCGGTTGGCGCATGCTATTTTGGCGCAGTAGAAGCAAACATTCTGTACATACATACCCTGCTTGTGCATCTTCCCTTTCGTCAAGAGCGTTTTCGTGTGGGTTATTTTCTTCTGGCGTTGTGTGTGGATGGGCGGATTCAGAATGGCCGGCGGTGGGCTTGTTATACAGCAGGCGTTTTATGTTACGTATTTTAGTTAAATGTCCTGCGGCATTCCTCGAAGAAGCGCATATATCTAGTTAAATAGAAATAAATAACATTGAATTTCAGCAGTGCGGTGTACCTGGCAGTATACATGGTAGTAAGGCGCAATATTGCAAGTATTGGCGGAGAGTGAAAACTACGTCACTTGCTGCCCGACAGGTTTATTACGCGTATCCTCGTTACGGGCCTGTAATTAACCCTTCCGTGTCGAGTTTATCGCAGATCTCTATTATTAGTTAGTGAGAGCTAGTCAGTAACTACATGCTACTTAACTACGTAGTTAGTACGGAGGAGTATGGAGACTTCACCGCTCCAGCTTCTGCTTGTGCCGGTTTCTCGTTTTGTGACAGGATGCTATGCTAATGCTCTGCTCTGCTATGCTAAGTTCTGAATATGTACTCTGTAGTAGACATACATCATAAATACATGATGTACTGTATTGTTTTATATTCCGCCAATTTCTCGGTCGTGTGGCTGCCTTCCGCATAAGTTGGTATCGTATTGTCCGTAACAATAATACGAGTGCCCCCGCGTCTTTTTTTTCACGCAGACCCAGCTGGACCACACAAACAACGTCGACTCTGCTCTGGCTTCACTCCCCCGAAGAACCTTCCTGCACAAGTCACGATTCTTTCTATAACCAGTTTTCCTTTTTTTTTTTGAATAAAAACCTATCATCTCTCCTGTGCAACTCTCAGAACCCGCTACGGCCCTGTTAGTCTTCGATGCTGATGTGCGCTGCTGCACCCACCTCATTCTAAGCAGACCCTTTGCTTGCCTTCCATGAGCTCGAAGGATCTCTTGCGTTTCCTGTCTAAACCTGCAAAGTGAGTGCTTTTCCTGGAAATAGAGAGGAAGAGCTGGCCCCGTCTCAGCCTCGCAATTGACAATTGACCTTTGTCGTCCATGCACGCGAAAATTTTCTCATTGTTCTAACGTCTTTTCCAGGCCCCGATAACACCCCTCGTGCTGCCATAATTTTTCTGTCTTTCTCACGCTCTTCTAAACCCAATCACCTCTCCTATCTGAGCAGATACCCTCGTCTGCTAGACCCGATACTTTGACCGGTATCGGTATCTTCAGTGCGAGGACGACACAGATCGCCACCATTTCGTTCCATCTGTTCTTCAACCTCCTGTCCGCGCGCCCTCCCTAACATCCCTTGTCAGGGAAGTATTTCGATATAACATCTCTCCTGGCTGGCTGATTAGCCAGCTCAACTCGTCTTTCGATAAACGGGCCTTCTCCTTCTCAGGCGGACACCGCATTGTCCCCTGGGTGGCAGATTGTGCTTCAACGGCTCTCGTCGTCCCAGCCTAATTAACGTCGTGCTCATCTTCGTCGAAGAGAAGTAATCTCAGAAAAGAAAAGAAAATACACAAAAAAAAAACCACCAACTTCAAGGAAACTCCTTTCATACAAGACCAGACTAGTCTCGCTTTTTCTTGAACAACGAAAAAGAATATCTATTACAGCCAGACTTTACGGATATGGTGTACATTGGAATCCCCAAGAATTATACGACTTCACCGTCCTCATTTATCGGGACCCCGTCTCTGACTATCAATCATGAAGCTGTCGTTGATCTCGACAGTTCCAATGCATTCGAAGGTAGGCTGCATTAATCACTGTTTCCCCTAGTTCTCAACGACTGATTATTCTGATTATTTATGTGTATGATAGGTCCCGAGAAATTACTAGAGGTCTGGTTCGGTCCCGCCGCCGACAATCTACTCGGCGGAACTGAACCTTTGGGTCTCAAGGCCGTTCCTACCGAAATATGGAAGGACATGCTTGACTTGGTGAATTGTAAGGTGCTGTCAATTGTTGAGTCGGACGATGTCGATGCCTACCTATTGTCCGAATCCAGCATGTTTGTCTGGCGCCACAAGCTTATTTTGAAGACTTGTGGCACTACGACCTTGCTGTCAGGTCTCCCGCGCATCCTGGAGATTGCTGCCTTGTTCGCTGGATTCCCCAAGTCCACCGCGCCTTCTTGTCGTGGCCTCACCGTTGCGGCTGCCCCCTATCGTGTCTTTTACAGCCGGAAGAATTTTCTCTTCCCCGATCGTCAGCGGGGCCCGCATCGAAGCTGGCGCGATGAAGTTAAGAGTATGGACAAATTGTTTGCCAACGGCAGCGCTTACATGATTGGCAAAATGAACGGCGAACATTGGTATCTTTACCTGACCGAACCTCATACATCGTTGACACCACCAGCGAGCCCACCTCCTGAAACCCAGACTCGGGTCATCAACATCCCGGAGGATCTCGATAGCAAGCGAGCGAATTCTGAGTCTTACGAACAAAACGACGAAACTCTCGAAATTTTGATGACGGACCTGGAAGAGGAGAATGCTGAGCAATTCTACCTCGACCATGCGAGTGCGGTCGCAGATCTCCGTTATCGGAAAATCGAGAAGGAAAAAGATGAGCTTGTTGACGTGTTTAGCAACACGTCTTCAGACATGAGCGATATAGACTCCGACGGGGAGCAGCAACGCTCCCTGCCACCAGAACTGACAACCGAAGGTCACGCCCTGGGCACTGTCGTGTCGGAGTCGTGCGGTTTGTCCGATGTCTATCCGACTAGCAAGTATCCTGAGTCTCGCATCGACGCCTACCTTTTCACGCCATGTGGCTTCTCTGCCAACGGTGTGGTGCCCGCGCCCGACGGCAAATCTGGCACTCACTACTTTACCGTGCACGTAACGCCAGAGCCTCAATGCTCCTACGCATCCTTTGAGACTAACGTGCCTCATTCCCAGAGCGGAAGGGAAACGGCAGACATTGTCAAACATGTCGTGGACATCTTCAAACCCGGCCGTTTCACTGTTACTCTATTTGAAGCAAAGCCGGGCTGCCTCTCGGATGATGCTCTGAGCGCAAGCAAGTACGACCGCGCGGCTATCCTCCGGGCCCAGAAGATGGAGAACATCCCTGGATATCGTCGTGTGGATCGTATTGTCCATGATCTTGATGGATATGACCTGGTCTTCCGATACTACGAGCGAAATGACTGGAAGGGAGGTGCTCCACGGATTGGAGAACTATGATCGGATTTTATTTTTCTCTCACATCGCCAGTGATTATTGTTTTGCATTGACCGTCCCTACCGCTTACTATTCGTTATATTGCTGTTTCGATTTGTGCATTTTCAAATAAAGGATAGTCAATACTTGCCTGTCGCCACCATTTATTCCTCATTTTCGAGGCAGTCGATGGTGAACTGTCGCACCTTGTACTGGCTTGTTTGCCTTCCTACCTGTTATTACGTTGCGGTAGTCTGTCTCTACTGCATCATGCCGCATCAGGCTGCCTACAGTCTGACTGCCAGTAATATACAAGCTACCTTCGCGCTTTATGACTTTGAGTAGCGAGAACTGTCTGTAGAGGCCCAATCGTGATCGCATTGTATTCATCGTAATGTCGAGCTTGTTGGCGCGGTTATTGTTTGATTGTTCCTTGAGGCTTCAAGAATATAAGGTTCCCTCCCTAAATAGGCATGGGATGCATTGTGGAGACGCCGATTGGTGGATCCTTCCATTCGACGCTCTCATTTTAGATTCACTCTCACTTCTCACCTCCGCATCAACAGCTGCATTCATCCACGATCCAGCCCTGTTGTTGTTGTTGCTGCTGCTCTGGGACTGAATACAGCTTACGGACGATATCTTCAATTACTGCTACTTCGTCGTGGGCATGCAGCTGAGTTCTCTGAGCGCGCGACGGACTCGGATTCTTCCACGATCATAAAAAAGACTACCCAAACAACCATCCTACGACCCAAATTTACATAAGATCCATCTTAATTCACAGCCTATTAAACTCCCATATCATCACGAACCGAAACACAAAATGTCTTCGCCGCCACCTACCACCCCTAATCCGCTCAACCCGCGAAAGCGGGCGTCCATTTCATCTACGGCATCCGGCCAAGCAAAACGGCCGCGCATGCATCCCCTACGGCAAACCTCATTCCCAACGGGGATGGGCATGGAACCGGAGAGTGCGCGTAGTCGCGCTCCCAGCGATGCAGGTAGTGTGACGGGCAGTTTTACGGGCAGTCTCGGAGGAGCAAGTAGCGTTTTGGACGGGCCGAAAAAGAGAGGGCGTAAGAAAAAGGCCGATAAAGATCGGGAGGATGCTTCCACAATACGAGGTGCGGATGGTCGGAGTACGAGGGTTGGTTCGGCAGATGTCGATGGGGCTTCTGTTAGAGGAGGCGCTGGTGGTGGAGCAGGAGAAGGGAATGATGAAGCTGGAGAAGAGGATGAGGAGCAGGATATGGAAGGTGATATGCTTGGTGCGACGGAAGGTTTTCTTGACCTTGCGACGGAGAAGAAGAATCTTGCGTATGTTTGAATCACTTCTTTCAAAAACAAAAAAAAAAAAAATCCGGTGCTTTTGGTTTGGTTGCTAATGATTGACCTTTATTTTTCTTTGGGCAGTGTTTTGACCGGTTCTTTCACACCACTCCAAGCCGATCGTTATGAGAAATGGAACCGCACGAGGCTACGGAAAGAAACACTTCGACGAATTGTTAACCATGCTCTTTCACAGTCTGTTCCGCAGAGCGTCGTAACGGTGGTCAACGGTTTTACAAAAGTTTTTATTGGCGAAATTATCGAAAGGGCGAGAACTGTGCAGGAAGAATGGGCCAAAGCATATGACTTGGCTGCCCGGGACGCTTGGGAGCAGGAGCAAGCCGAGATTGAGGCCGCAGCCGCCGCAAAGGCGCATGCAGAAGCACAAGTACAAGCCAAGGCTAAAGAGGAGGCTAAAATCAAGGAGGAAGCCACGCGGAATGCAGCAACACCTTCAGCGGAATCCATAGACGAGGAGAAAAAGGCAAACGGATTGCAGTCTCCTGCTCCGCCTCCCAACATCCCAGCCATGCTCTCACCAGCAGGCTTACCTACAGATCATCAATCTCCTTATGCATCAACGACCAGCACGGGGCAACAAGTCAATGGGTTCAACCCGGAATCCAAAACAACCCACGCAAGACGAGAATTTGTGCCGCCCGTCAATCCACACCGCGGCCAGCTTCTTCCAGATCACATCCGCGAAGCTTTGCGACGTTATAAACGTGCCGGTGAGGGCGGCGGAACTGGGATGTCCGGGTTGAGTCAACCGAATTTGGGAGCTAGAGGTGCTTTTACATTGCATGCTGGTGTTGGAGGGCGGAGATTGTTTCGATAGCATGCTGCACATATTTGATTCTGGGAGGCGGGCTATTATCCACATACGAGCGTACCCCTGTTTCTTTCTAACAAAAACTTTATTTTTGTAATCTCATATCATGCATTAGATGGAGTTTAATGGGCCTCTCGCGCTGAAATCGACAGGATGAAAGTCATGAAAGTCATGAACATGGAGCTTTTTGTATTTCGCCCCCTTGTTTACCTTTTTGATTGCATGATACCACTGAAAATTTGCCAGCACAGAAAGATAAGAAGACGTTAAACTGTTCCTCATTCATTAGCAGATTGTTCTCGACAAGTTCTGCTTGAAGTCAGTGCTTACCGAAGCACAAATTCTTAATGTTGGGGACAAATTAGACATGCTATGAACTGTTCCATTCCCTTGAATTTGTTCGTGTACACATGCCGCTCATGCGAATACTTGCCTGGAGTCGAGAGACTGTCGTTAGAGGATATGAATCTTCTGATATGGCTGCACGATACCTAGACATATCCATCCGGACCCTCGAAGTAAAACTCCATGCTTTCAACGTGTGCTTTCTCAGCCTCAAGACAATCAAGTCTATACTGAACATACTCGTACAGATCGTCCTTGTTGCATCTCCCCAATCTCTTTGCGTGTATGTGTTCATCGAACCCAATCTTTGCAGTCAGGGGGGCCAAGAAGCGGAAATTCGACAGGCTGCAATCCTTCATGAGACGCAGCTTTACATCTTCAACGAACAGATTGAACCGTCTGCTAGTGCAGTTCACGAACTCTGATTCCCATTCTTTGTCCTCGTCGTCGTCCAGCAATGGCTCGTCTTCATCTAGTTGCTGCTTGGCGTGCCAGTAATCTTCGACATAGTCGATCTTACTCTCGAGAATGTTGGCTCGTTCCATCTTGATGACGTTGAAGGCCTTTCGCTGCACGTTCTCTAGCTCAGTGTGCGGGAACATAACCCATAGCACTCTATCTTCATCTTTTGTGGAAGCAGACCACAGCCACGACCAGGAAGAGGATGCAGTTGCTGGTGCAGGTGCGGACGAGGACGAGGATGCGGACATGGATGCAGATTCAGCCCTCTTCGCCGATTCTGATAGGAGATGCCTGATCCCAAAGCCCTGAGCAGCCTTTTCCAACAGGATCTTTCGACCAAAGTGCTGGCGAAAGACTCTCAAAATGTGCTTGATCTCGTCGACTTCAGCCAGGCACACAGCCAGCCCCTTTTCTGCATAGGCTTGCTCGACAGTGAGTCCATCAGCCGGGGTGAAACATCTGGCAAGTGCCTCTTCACAGAACTCGAAGTACATACAGATCATCTCATCTGCTTTGAATCGGTTTTCGTGGGCCTTTACGAGAGCGTCGATGTTGTGGAGATAAGGGAGGATAACTTCGTCGATGAGCTGCGTGCCGAGCGTCCGCTTTCGCTCAGTATTATTGACCTTGTGTGCTGCCCACCATATGTCTGAGACAACCATGGATTTATTCAGGCAGTCTTTCATGAGCTTGTACTGCTGCTGCAGGAGCCGGAGACGGGATGCGCAGAGAGCTTTGAATGTCTGGGCATCTTGCTCTTCTTCCTGTACGTCGATGGTGGTAAGGGCCTCAGAGGGAGTAGAGGAGGAATCTGAGTCAGGCATGACTAATGTCTTGGTTTTAGTCAAGGAAAGTCGCAGACGTAGAGAGAGAAAGAGAGACCAAGTCAATAATCAGTAGGATGAGGTGGAAAGTTGGGATTCTGCTGGCTGCTGGAAGCAAGAATCAACTCGACTCGATTTTAGGCAGAGAGACGGACAACAGAGGAGAGATCAAGCAAATGAGTACCTAATGAAACCTTTGAACAGAGAATAAGAGGGGAAAGAAGGAATACACTCAGTGAATGGGGTCTCACACTATGAGGTCCACGACATCATTCAAAGGGCGGCTGGAATGCACAGTGCCAGTGCTTTTCACCTGACCATGGTGTTTTGTGACTTGGTATGATTGTGAGTATAGAGCTACAAAGCTATGAAGATGGGTTACAGACAAAGGTACTAAGCATAGATTTATTTCTTGAAATGGCCATTGAAATCACTTATTTTAGGCTTTCTTTATACTACAGCCATGTATAAGTAAATCTTAGCTAGCATTACATACTTATCGACACAACATAGCTACTACCACCTAGGCATATATGAGATACGAAGTTGCTTTAGGAAGATTATATCCAAATGTAGGTTTTGGGTACTGTCTTTTGTGCATGTCAATTGCCAGCAATACCCGTTAATGACAACAGGGATTACGACTTACCACTGTATAGTTTTACACAAAACATATGTATAATTTACTATATAAGTCATAAAAATTTAAATCTATAGTTGCAATGCCACAGCAGATAGTGCTCAGGATGTTGTGACAGCTATTCATCTGATGCAGTGTGCTTGAATTCCAGAGACATCTGGGCGTCTCTTATATTTCAGCCTTAATCATTAACATAATCTTGGAAGCAATGCAGCATTGTCTCTCATCATCTGAGCTCTGTAGCCTGGCATTTGCCAGGGGTTGTGTACGAATGATCTCTTTCAACCTCCCGCTGACAAGGGCTAGCCCTAATGTCTGACCAGAGCTTGCAGGCATTGAATACTCATCCGGTTATCGGATCAAAACACCTCTATTTCAGCTTTTTTAAATATAAGAAGATAAATGCTAGGGAATTAATCTACTTAGGTGATATTTAAGAAGACACAGGCCATGAAAAGACTGACCCACTTCTATTGACATGGGCACTTCTAGTACATACCAAATGTCAAACGTAACTGATTATGTCTTTCCAAAAGACCAAATAGCAGAGTACTGGTGTTAAAAGTTGATATGTTGCCTAAGAGTTGGAGACGCCATGGACATTGCTAGGATTACAATGGAAAGGAAAGTTGCCATGTGGGCCATTAGGGATAGAGCTCCATGGTATATTAGGAACAGATCATAATCTGCATAAAGCAGGAGTGGCAGTTGTAAGAAGACAGAACATCATTCGCACAAAGGAAAAAGACAATCAAAAGCAAGAGATAAGACCGAGACTGCATCCCTCTTTTATTGATCGATCTGTAGGCAACGAACATGAGATTGACGGGTCATGACAGCAAGGACTTATCAAGGTTCTGGGAATCAAAATGCAAAGCTCAAAATTCCGAGAAAGAGTGTTATATGTATACCTAAGGGGGCAATCTCATGCAGACAGGGGCTAGGGACTGTTCAAGCCTTTCATTCGAGGATGCACATACATGGACCTGAGCCCAGCACTGTATGAATGACACCTGGTAGTAGATGCTGCTTTTCTCTGGGAATTAAAACAACCCATCAGGGAAGTTGCCGTCTTCGAGCATATGATCCTCAAGAACGAATTCCCCAAATCTGAAGGATTCATCAAACGAGTACAAGGGAAAGTCTTCAGCATCATTAGAAGTTTGTGAGGTAATTCCACGCCCTGGGTTGCTGGAAGGAACTTGTTCATTCCATCTTGCCTCATGAACTGCCATTTCTGCTGGAACAGAGATTTCCGTAAAATGCCCTGCATCTCTGATCTTGGAGTTGTAAATTTCCAGCTCCCAGAGGTCCTTGTCAATTGCCTGACCCAAGGCAGTGCAATAGTACTTTTCATCACCATTGTTCTTCTTTAAGCATTCCAGCCGCATAACGAATTTGTGATTGTAATGAAATAGTGTTTTGAATTGAAGTTTATGATAATCCCCAAGTGATTCTGAGAGATGGCTCATCATATGTCTCTCAGCAACTCGTGGTAGTATTCCTTTTTCCTCACAAATGTTGCATAACCCCTTGTATCTAATGACAGGGTTATTAGGTGAGCTGTTGATAATTTCATCATTTCTGTGTTTGGGAAGAAATAGACAACTATTCTTCTCAACTGAATGTCCACATTCATTGTATATGTGACATCGCTCTTGGTTAATATGTCTGGCTTTGTAATCCTCTTGAGTCAATTTTTGTGGAGGCATGCTTTTAACAGATCCAGTCAGACCTCAATAGTTGACGCAGGGTTCAAAGTCTCAGGTTTGATATTGTGAAAATAGGTAGTTCAAGATAAATTCAAGTTTTGTGCTTGAGAAAGAAGAGTTTGAACAGAATGTACTCAAAACAAAACTTACTCTTTTTATATAGAGATATGAGCAGCTTCTAGGTATGGCTCATATTGCCTAGTCATTGGCTTTATGGCTCACAATTCCCAGGCATGAAGTGGCAAGATATCAATGAGTATTCACTGTGACTGGAGTTCTTTGTATGGGATACCCAGTCATTGTCATATGGCTTTGCCAACAAGATGAGATGACAATCAGCAAATGTAATTAATCATTAAACAATACTCAAAGCTTATTCATGTCGTTTGCACTAATTATATAGGGGCCACTCACTTACCAAACCAACAGCCAGTATATGCTTTTCAAACAGATAGATCTATCAAAAACCAAAAAAGGAAGGGCATTGATATAATGATACCAGTCCCCCTACTGTCATAAGATAAAACAGTTTTATAGAAGATGTGGATTGGTTTCCAGCTTAGCCACTTCATTAAGCAGAGAGATCTGGTTCCTTGTCTAGCCATGTTTAAGAGTAGACTTGTGCAACATATAGCAGCCACACATTAGAAGCACATTACTTAGTCTTCACCAGTTATCAATGTGATAAAACACAAATCACATGAACACCTCATTGATTGGCATGGAATAAGGGGCGAAATTCTTGTAGATACCTTAACTGGAGGCTAAATAAAACTAGCTGGCTTCATGATGCTGAGAAGTAATTTGCACAGATCCTTTTAGTCAGAGAATACCTCAGATTAGACAAAAAGTATCAAGCCCACTCATCCTCTGAAAATAATCAGAGAAGGGGTCTTTCCTTTATGACAGCATGCATGACTAATTATTAATAGTCATCGTTGTATGAGTTTTCAAAGTCCAGCATCAAGATTCCCAAGCCAGAAACCATTCTGACTATGTATGCCTGAAGGCATATTTCTCATTGCAATGAAGCTATTCAGGGCTCCTGGGAATCGATTATGGATGCCCTTGAATTTCCTGATTTAGTTTTTATAGCGTATTGGTTGGCATTCAATGCGTAGAGTGTGTATACTGCGCTGATTTCACTTGATAGTGGCATATATCAACGATATGACTGGCTTCATTCAAGATCATTCCTTGATGTATGATGATTTTTTGTTTTATAGTCAAGGTACTAAGTACCTGGCTTTACTAGCCATGTCCAAATCGAGCAATCTAGGGCATATATTTGATCACGTGGGGAAAGACTGTCTGGTTGCCCTCGACGGCCAGAGAGTGCTGAGTTCTTTCGTATTCTGCTACGGTTGCCAGACATTGCCATACGATAGATGTCTAGTCTTTTTATACTTGATGATTTACATCGGATAAATGATTTTTCCCTTGAAGATAGCGTTGTGTTACCGTTGTTTTCTAGCGATTGAACCTATTCAGTATAGATCTTCAGGCTCTTTGTCATTCGCTGTCTTGTTCAGAATAACACGTAGACGTAAGCAATCTCTGCTGAAGTTTAGATCATGATGGAATGGCATTCTGTTAGTACCTAGACAGTGTACAGAAAGATTTCTTGGATCAAGATAATGCCACTTCAGGTAGCACAGGACAGGATCTTTTGGATGAATCATAGATGCTTGGGACGGCCTGTGCTACAAGACCATCCATGACATGACACGAGGGCCTCTGGATACGGCCACACTAGTACAGCTAGCTCTGAGCAGCTCTCCAGCACTTGGCTGTCAGTCTCCAGAGAGAGATGCCGGTATACGCTGAGCTTAGCTTTGGAAGTTGATAGAAATGGCGCTGTGTAATATACCATGCCCGAATAGCACTAGCGGTACTCGGCTTGTTTGTGCCGGCCGCCTACGGGACGATCACGGGGTAGGAGGGCCAATTAGCACGCAAGGAAAGCAATAGCCCTGGATGGCGGTCAATACGGTGACAATACGGCGTGTTACACGGTACAGCTTTCCCCCCCGTGCCCCACCAGCAAGAACATCGATCGATCTGCATTTCTTCCTGCGTCGACGCCAAACTCCGAAACAAACTCTCATGCATCGTCATCGACTGCATCCTGACAACAGAGTAAATTGAACTTAGCCACTCTGTCTCTGCATGCCATAGTCCGCAGATGGAGTCGCATCCTAATGGCGAGGCCAACGGCCGCGGTGTCCGTCCCTCAAACGCTCCCGTCCGCGGGCGGCCGCAACTCTCATGTACCCCGTGCAAGCGCAGAAAGTACGTCTATGCTGTTTCTGTCTCATCTCGTCTTGGACAACATTATGGCACTTACAGGACACTAAACAATGTATTCATGGAGTAGACTCAAATGTGACAGGGCCCGGCCCTGTGACAATTGTGTCAAGCGTCGAGAAGCAGATACATGCGTGTATCCCGCCAGTGGATCTGCTCCCCGCGACCAGACGCGCGAATCCAAAAAAACAAAAAAGCGCATCGAAAGACTTGAATCGCTCGTTATGGAGCTTCTGGACCGGGGCGCCCCGAACCATGAATCTTATTCGGACGGTCCCTCGACTAGCGAGAGCGAGAGCCAGGTCCATTTTCACATGCCTCACCATGCATCGGAGAATGGCCACGATACTGACAGCTCACCTGTCCAACGAGACGTCCCTGCGATGCGGCGGCCATTAGATTTGGCTGCTAGCAGTTCCTCTTCGTCTTTATGGGAGAGCGTTCTCCAGGACGTAAGTATTCTTCTTTCTCTTATCGATAACGAGATAAACTAACCCCCTTTTTTTTAAAAAAAAAAAAGATTGGAGAAATCAAATTATATTTCGAAGAGAATGAGAGTGAGTTCAAGAAACAGCTTGGAAAGGTAGAAGAGGCGAGAACTCCAGCACTAGAGCCTTACGCTCTTGAAGGCAACCCAATCCATTGGGGCATCGATACATTCATCCCTTCTCTGCCGCAGCGGCCGGATGTTGATCTCCTGGTTGCAAATTACTTCAGCCCAGGAAGTTTTGTCAGACGTGAGTAGAGCTTGGCCCCTTCTGCATATTTATGACTGACTCCATCGCAGCTATTATTCACCCCAAGAAGTTTCTCCGTGAAGTATGTTTAGCTGTTTTCCCTAGCTGCGTATCTGCCCAAGCAACTAACAATTCGTGCAGTATGAAAAATTCTGGGATGATCCATACAGCGTTTCAAAACTCTGGTTAGGTGTATTGTTCACCATAATGAGAATGGCAGTACACGCATCTCGAGAACATGGTAGCGATCTCCCACCCACCCTAGGGGACACGGACGAAGCCATGACCTTGTACCGAATGCGTGCTAAACAAATCTTGATGACCGAATCACACGCCAAACCTTCGATAGAGAAACTCGAGCTGTTAGCACTACATCTTGATGCCGAGTTTATTCAGTGCCAGGATGCTAGCACAAGTATCTGGGTCAGTGGGGCTACTGCAGTTCGCATGGCAATGGAACTTGGTTTGCACCGAGATCCGAGCCTCCTAGGCGGGAAACTTTCACCTTTTGAATGCGAGATGCGACGTCGTTTATGGTTGGCAATCATGCAGACTGATGTGCTTATGTCATACCAGGTGGGACTGCCGAGCATGATTCCCAGGGGCCAGTGCGACACGATGCTTCCCAAGAACCTTCACGAAGAGGACTTTGATGAAGACTCTCTTTCACTCCCGCTGTCACGGCCATGGAACGAAATGACCAAGATCTCACCTTTCCTTGCGAAAGCCCCGCTTCTTGCAGTGTTTACAAAAGTAGCGTCGCATATACTAGACATCCATCCCAAAGACTCAGAAATTCCAATCCTGGAGCAGGAACTTTATGCTGCACGAGACTCGTTACCTCCTATATTCAAGGTCCGTCCGATGCACGAGTCCATTCTCGATCATCCAGCCATGATTCTTCGACGCCTTGCAATCGACCAGTCCCTGCATAGCGGCCTATGCATTCTTCATCGGCGTCATTTGCCGCTTGCTCGCTCCGACCCACAGTACAGTCATTCGAGAAAAACTGCTATTGATGCTTCTTTGACTTTGCTTAGCTATCAAGCTCTAACTTACTACGAAACCAACCCTACACAGCGCCTGGCAGGTCACAGGTGGCTAGCAACGTCTATTATACGCCATGATTATTTGCTCGCAGCTATGCTAATCTGCCTAGATTTGCGCCAGGGCATAGAGGGCGAAACACACCCTGGATCCAGCGATATCACCCTGTGGGGCAGAGATAGACGGGAAGAAATGATGACTGCCTTGGAGAACTCGTATAATGTGTGGTATGCGTGCAAAGATATCTCGATTGACGCATTCCGTGCAAGTGAAGCTGTGGCGGTTCTTCTCAAAAGAGTCAGAAGTGCAGAAGAGGAGAAACAAAGATCAGAAACAACTGTTTGTAAGCTTACTTCCCCCCACTTCTTTTTGGGTTTTATATGAAACTGATATCTGTGTTTAGCCTCAATACCATCAGTGGAATCACTTGAAATCTCACCAGAGCAGTTCATTCCTGCCGGTGCGGATCCGTACAATCTCAGCTTGCCATTCTCAGAAATGGTGGCATCTCCAGGAGCTATCGACTGGGTAAGCCTATGATCTAAAGATCCTTGTTTTATCATAACTAATCAATAATATCCATCTCACAGGTCGAATTTGATCGCTACGTTATGGGTGGGAATATTCCTAGAGAACACAATATGTAGTAATCTTTGTAAGGTATTTATTTGGTCGGTGCTTTTGCAAGGAGGTGTTTTAGGGATTGGATTTTACATTATCATTCCAGGTTTGAGAAATGGAGGATTTATGTGGCTATACCGTAGGATGACTTCATTCGAGATTTATTATCTGCTATCCTCTGTAGTCTCTTTTTGGAATGGTGAATTCAGTCAGATTGTTAATACATCCTTGACGAGAAGAGTGAAAGAAGAACAAAAAGAGGAGGCTATACATATGTTACATTGCTCTGAATAGGGGAGGAAACGAGAAATATTTGACAGGATATAGAATCGCACGACCCAAAAGAAGATAAAGAAGAGAAAAAAGAACTTTCAAAATAGTAACACAATCCCGAATGACCAGATACATGCAAATCTAATTCATGTATATGTATTGACTTGTAAAGGCAACTTTGATTTTTTGTTTTTCTCTTTTGTCTACTTCCTCCCCTTTGATTTCGTCCTCGATTTTGATGATCCTGAGGAATTCGCTGTTGCTGCTGCCGCCGCCTCCTTTGCTTTCCTCCTTATATCTTGCCATGAATTAACGGTCTGGCGCTGCTCGGCCTCGTATCTTGAATATTCTTCCACGCGTCTGCGGTTGTCCTCGGCCATGATACGCGCGTCATCGATTTCTCGCACCGACTTGTAGGAGTTTGCATCAGCTTGCTCTGCTTCGGTCAAACGGGGTTTTGCACGTGGAGTCCCGTCGGGGTTGGCGGAGTTGTTGCCTGTAAATTCTTCTACTTTGTTGTTCATTTCCTTTTTCATGCTGGAGAATTCCTTCTTGGCGTTGTTCACCATCTTGTCGATAATGCTGATGTTTTCGGGCTTCGTGGACGATGCCGAAATCTCGGATGATGATGTTGTTCCACCTGTCTGTTCCTGTTGCTGTTTTCGGAGTTGGGCAATAAGTTCTTCTTTGCTAATCATTCGGATGCCTGATGCAGCTAGAGCATCTGCTGTTGGCTGTACCTTCTTGATCGGAGCTACACCAAGCCATGAGCGTGTGCTAGGCGTGTTGAGCAGATACGCCTGGACTAGCGCAAAGAAACCGCTGGTAGCAAAATACAACTGCAAAGCAGCTGGTTGCCACATTATAAACAATAACGATATAGCCGGCAGTCCCATGGTGAAAGACCTGCCGAGGGAAGTCGCTTGTAAATCGTTTGCTCCGCCAGATGTCCCTTTCTGCAGAGGAAAGAAAAGAGTGCATATGTCAGCCTAATGGAACCCGAAAGATGTGTGCTGGTGGGGAAAGACCTACCCGAAGAGCCATATACATGAATGCCGTTGTTAACGCAGGCATCACGTATAAGGGATCGTAACTCGTAAGATCATGAATCCAAGCAAATTCTTCAGTCGCAAGCGCCGGCACCGGAAGTAAACTCATTCCTCGCACAACACGGAAAGTTCCAAATCCAAGAGGCACTTGCAGCAATGGCATAAAGCTCTTCCACATGGCAATGCCGTTGTTCTTGTAAAGATCATCCATCTCCACTTTAGCCTTTGCCGCTTCCAATTGCTTCCCTTGGGACATGAAGTTGAGCCTTTGCTTCCTCAAGATTAACATTTGATCTCTGACAGGCGCGGTTTTGGCTGCATTGTCGGCTGCCATGAGCGACGGCTTGAACAGAGCCAGCCGCGTTAATACACCGGCAACGACGATACTGGCCCACCAGGGCATACCGCTGAGAATGTGAAGATGTTCGATTGTCCATTCCATAAATGCTGACGGGCCCCAGCCAAAGTCGAGGCCGAGTTCTTTCAAGTACCCAATGCGTTCGGGGATGTCTTCGATTTTGGGGATGAGGTCTTCGAACTCCGGAAGGACATTTTCAGTAGCTTCCGGTGTCCCGCTGGCCGCGGAGGACGTTGAATTGAATCGGGCGTATGAAAGACCAGACACAGAGGCCGGAGGTAAAAATGAACTGGCCTTCAAGCGTAGTCGAGCTCCGGGGCTAGAAGCGAGAACAGGACGAGAGGCAATGGACGATAACTACCAGCAGTAGCGAGGTTAGTGCTCACGGCTCCAAGACATGCTATTCCCCTGATAAAGAAAAACGTACCGATCGAGCTGGGGAGATGTGCTTCACTGAGGGAATGCTCCTTATATTGCCTTTGACGGCAGCCCTTGATAGGCCGCGAGCGCCAAACATCTTGGCGGCGGTGGTGATTGAACGAGAAGGAGAGGAATAGACGGTTGTCTTCGATGCGCGCGCTGTTGCGGCCGACAAATATTTTGTTCCGCAGCGATGCGCCAAGCCCGATTCTGCCAGGCGGCGGCCTGCCGGCGAAGAGTCAAAAATACCGATATGAAATCAATTAAATTGAATTGAATTGAATTGTATTGAATTAATTGCACTTATTGATTTGGTTTCGTATAACAACATTGTGCCTGTCAGATGAAGCTTCAAAAGAACAGTTCCATGCGTGGATCCCTGTGTTCTAAATACGGAAATGCCTGAAAACGCCGGCCAGAAAGTGCGCCCTTATATATACAGAACCCTGAGGCTCCTTGAACCCCGTAGCTATAACAGTAATAATAGGAATAGATAAATGTGATGTGAGCAAAATACGTGTCTCTCCGTGTTCCTTGCTTCTTGACATTTTGAAAATCGACGCTGCAAGGTATTATTCTTCCCGTCTACTCAAGGGCCGCTGCATCCCCAACATCGGCGTGAGGATTTCTCCGTCGGTCTCGTATCTCTCTCATTTCGATTCCAGGGCCAACCGGGGTGGTGCGCCTGTAGGTCGGGAAAATCTGTATATATATATATATATATATATAATCAGCATCCATTACAGAATAGAGAGAACCGCGTGAGAACTAACCTTTGTTCCAGACCAGCCCAGACGGAACGCGGCTTCATGCGCGAGTAATTCACCTAGGCCGAGCATCAGGCCGTTGACAAAGGGGAGGATGACATTAATGGCCGTTCCGCGCAGTAAGCTCCAGAAGGTAGGCGGCTTGTAGAGAATCACCGGCGAGCTTGATGTGGACGGTGGTGAGGACGAGAGCTCGTTGTTGGCTGAGTAGTTCTCCGAGTCTGAAGGCACGGTCAGGCCAGAATCGTACAGTTCGATTGGCTCGCTCGCTCTGTTGTCGGCCATGGCGTGCGTGACAGCGTATGTATGTAAGTAAGTAAGTACGTATGTGCGTGTGTGTATGCGTGCGCTCAAGAGGATGGTATACGAGCCGACGTCAAGCAAGCTGAATGTTTGGTGGGGAACCCCGGCTTATGTAATCAGCAGCTCCTCGCAGACGGGGATCAGAGGGCGTGATCAGGCCGAGAAGGACGCGGTGGGCGTTGAAGAGAGTATGTTTGCTTTGAAGCACCAGCTGCTGCTGCTCTAAGCCATCGCACGGAGTTAGTAGCGGTGCAAGTTCAGCAAGTTGGGGGGTTGGTTCAGCGCGGCGGGACCAATCAGGCAACCGTGACGTACGGGAGGAGTAAATAATGCTAACCTTCTCCGACCTTCCATTCACCAGAGGACTCCTGCTTTCTTCAACACTCCAGCACATCGTCGACATTTTTGACTCTGGGCCAGCATCCTCCTCACACACCGACATGGCCTCCAGTTTCCATGCCAATCAGGATGAGGCCCTTTCTCAGTTCTGCGCCATGACGGGCGTCTCTCCATCGGAAGTGAGTTCTCGCGCCTCGTGTTGCCTTCGTCCATACTAACAGTCTCTCCAGGCCCGCCCCTTTCTAGAAGCTAACCAGTGGGACCTCGATGCTGCCGTCACCGAATTTTTCGCAGACCAAGAGGAAGAGGAGCTCTTACAAGACATGGATCCGAGAGGCGGGCGTCGATTAGGAAGCGATGACCCAAGCGAACGCTCGACTGAACATACTCCGCCAGCTAAGCAGTCCGACACTCGACGTAGTCCGGCCAAGAAGTTTGCAACGCTGGGCGATCTAGCCTCAGGCAGTGGACGTGACTCGGGCAACGAAGATGACGAGAACCAAGATTTCTTTGCAGGAGGTGAAAAATCCGGCCTCGCAGTGCAGAATCCGGATGATCTTAAGCAAAAGATTTTAGAAAAGGCCATGCGGTAAGATTTCCGCCTTTATTTGAAACTACTATGGTTACTTGAATTCACTAACAACCCGTCGCAGACCCCAGCCCCCCAGGTCTGGTGAGTCAGAGACACGAAAATCTTACTTTACTGGATCCGCCCGCACTCTTGGAGGTGACGATACGCCTAGCCAAGTGATACGAGATCCGAACGAGAATCGTCCTCAACCAGCACCCAAAGTAAACCGCACATTACACTTCTGGGCCGACGGGTTCTCGGTGGATGATGGCGACCTTTATAGATCTGATGATCGTAGGAACGCCGGCATCCTCGAAGGCATCCGGCGGGGCCGCGCTCCTCTTTCGATCATGAACGTCGCACCAGGCCAGGAAGTTGATGTGGAAATAAAGCAGCACGACGAAAAATATACTAGGCCGAAGCCAAAATACAAGCCCTTCTCCAGCGCCGGCCAGAGGCTGGGAAGCCCTACGCCGGCTATTCGCACATCCCAGCCCGAACCTGCTGCAGCGGCGGCGGCGGCGGCGGCGGCGGCGGCGCCTGGACCTTCAGAAGCAGCGAAACCAAACATAGACGAGTCACAGCCGACAGTGACGTTGCAGATCAGACTCGGGGACGGAACGAGGCTGTCTTCTCGCTTCAACACAAGCCATACAATTGGGGATGTCTATTCGTTTGTAGCAGCAGCCAGCCCAACCAGTCAGCCTCGCGCATGGGTCTTGATGACTACCTTTCCCAGCAAAGAACTGACCGACAAAGCCGCTATCCTGGGCGAGTTGCCCGACTTCAAACGCGGCGGGGTTGTTGTGCAGAAGTGGCAATAGTTCAAAGCCAACTTCTAGCCGATCTAGATTTCAGAACTTGCATACTTGGATTCTATAAAGTCTCAAAATCTATGCCTAATGTAACTAGATGAATGCTAAAAAAAAAAAAAAAAATCGCTCCGTTCGATTTTGAAACAATCCAAAGCACTTATCCAGTATGTAGTTATCAAAAAGTAGTTGAGATTGCGGAGATGGCTGCTTATCAATCAACGCTCCGATGACGCAGAGCAACTTTTTTCTCCCTGAATCTACCGCGGTAGAGAACCAAAAACACGACGCATGCTTCTACTTGCAACTGAGAGCTTGGATTCGCTTTCGTATTCATTGTTCTAGTCACCTCAAACCGCAAATACAGCATTAGAAGGGCACATCTGCATGCAATGCCCCTCGAAGGCGTCAAAAATATTGTGCTGGTAAGTTCCCCCCCGCTCGCTTATCGATAACAGCAGCGAGTGACGCGCTCTTCTTCAGCACTGTTGATATATTATTTGCTGATCGATATCTTGCTTCCTACCAGGTCCTCTCCGGCAAAGGCGGAGTCGGCAAATCGTCAGTGACGCTGCAGCTCGCTCTCGCGCTTACGCTCCAGGGGAAATCGGTCGGCATCCTCGATATCGACCTCACGGGCCCTTCCATTCCCCGCCTGGTTGGCAAGGAGGATGCGAAAATAACGCAGTCGCCGCGTGGCTGGATACCAGTGGAGGTTTACCCTGGCGATGCTAAGAACGATACGAATGCGGCTTCGCGCGGGTCGTTGCGATGCATGTCTGTAGGCTTTCTTTTGCGCGATCGCGGAGACGCCGTGATCTGGCGGGGTCCGAAGAAGACGGCTATGGTGCGCCAGTTTATGACGGATGTATATTGGGGGGAGACGGATTACTTGCTTATTGATACGCCTCCGGTATGGACGTGCCGTGAAGAAACTCCCCGTATATGTTAATATCAAGTACGGTCTGATGCTAATGTGGTGATGTATGGTAGGGAACGAGCGACGAACACATTGCCATTGGCGAGAGTCTTCTCACCATGTCGACGCCTTTACGTACGACAGCCACAAGCCAGAATATATCCTATCTCGCCGGCGCGGTGCTTGTCACTACGCCCCAGGCCGTCGCGACGTCTGATGTTCGTAAGGAAATAAATTTCTGCGTAAAGACGCGAATCCCTATGCTGGGCGTTATAGAGAACATGTCCGGGTATACGTGTCCATGCTGTGGAGAAGTGAGCAATTTGTTCTCTCGTGGTGGAGGGGAAGTTATGGCAACTGAAATGTCGGTTCCATTCCTGGGCCGCGTGCCTATCGATGTCAAGTTCGGCCAGCTTGTTGAAAGCCAGGAGATTGGGGAGGAGTCAGAGAGTGATTATGAAGATGATGAAAATGTCGGCAAGACTGCTGGCAATGGTACAGGGAATAAAACTGGACAGGTTGAAGAGCAGGGACCTGGACAACGTCCGGCCGAACTTGATAATCGACTATTGGTAGACAGATATATGGATTGCTGGTCGTATCCCGTCTTCCAAGGCTTCACCAAAACTCTTTTGGAAAAAATTGAAACCTGATCGAGGCACGGCAGATAGAAAAGGGAAAAAAAAAAGAGAAAAAGAAATCGCATACAAAGGCGCTCAAATGGATTTGTATTTATTACCTCAGCACACTTGATATATATATACAGTTATATATGATACCAGGCTTTGATAAGAGTGTGCTATCATCAAGTCATCAACTCATTAGATTAGACACCAGTCTGAATCAACTACAAACGGGCTTCGATATTAAGTAAGTAGGAGGATTTGGTCACTTCAAGCCGTGGGAATAGCGATAGCCTGGTCCTGATCCCTGACAAGCAGTGCGCGCAAAGAATACTCCGCAGAATGCGACTGAGAATGAAACGTTTGCCGACTAGTCTTCTCACGCTGTATTATCGTCTTCAACCAGCTCAACCAGTTTTGTACGTCAGCCACGAGGGATATCCTGTTGCGGCTGGTTCTATCCGCAGTGAAAGAGGAAGCCGGGAGCATGGAGGAGCCCCGGGGAGTATCGGGAGGCTCTGAAGGCCATGAAGACCTATTGCTTTGAGCATCAAGACGCGTCTCTGAAAGCAATGCAGGCGAAGTCCTTGTCATTGCTGAGTTGGTAGTCTTCGCTTTCGCAGAGACATTTCCCAGCAGAGCCTTACTTCCTGGCCTCGATGACGTAGAAGCAAATTCCTCCATTCCTGTCACCGGCGTTACTGGAGGACGTGTCTCTGTCCCAGCCCTAGAAATATTTCCTCGTCTATTTTGATGATTTGAATTCGTTTCCTGTGTTTCGACTCGAGTAGCTCGCGGATAACCGGTTGCAATAGCCGTCTGCCGGAGATCGTCGAGCAAACCTAGTGATGACCCATAAAGGTCGTTATTATCATCGACAATGACGATGTGACCGTCTACATCTGCGGGGCCATCCATGTCGTTGGTGGTATTCTCTTGGATAGCTAGTAATTCGCCGGAAGGAGGATGAACCTCGCCGAAGGGAGCAATGTGGCTGCCATATTCGTTGGCAAGACTTAGTTTACTTCTGCCGCATATCTCTGCGATAGAGTCTAATGTACTGCGAATTTCTGGCTCAATTGCACGTAGAATGGCCTCGATGCCGAATTCGTCAACAGAAGGTAAGTCTACTTGTTGCGCAGGCATATTTGTAGACAGCCGAGCGTTCTCGGTCTCGACCGGATTGTATGATCTCACCAGCACTGGCTGTGAAGTTAATGTAGACAAACGCCCGTTTATATGTCTATTGTCTCTCGATTCTGGGAAACGTCGCAGTAAAGATCTTTGATTTGCATGCAGCTGCCGCTGAGCAGTGGTTCTTCGTGCTAAGGTCGATTCGTCAAGCGCCGACTCGCCTCGACGAGATACGATGGGAGAAGGGACAGCCAGGTTTGGCAACAGTGCAGGGCCCGAAGTCCCTCGCGAGACAGCCGGCTGGGGCAGAGATGAAGAGAGTCGAGATCCATCATCTTGGTGGGTCGAGGCCATTGTAGATCTGGCTTTCATCTTGTCCACGTTCTGCTGCAGAAGACGCAACTCAAACCGGGCTATTTCTCAACGCTAAAGCTACCTTACCTACGTAGTCGTATGCCACAGGAGATGACACGCAGCAGAGCAATGAGGGCTGACCGTACTTTAGTCTGGCAGTCAAGACGAGAATCCACCGGGGACCCAAATTAGGACGGCGGCGTTGGTCTCAGCTCGGCTCACAGCGCAAGTTGCATGTTCAGCTGCACAAAAGCGGAACTCCTCTCGCAGAGCAGATTGAAAAATACATCGGAGGGATGGGATCTTGCAGGGAGTGAGTTGGCAGAGGTGGTGTTGTTGTTGTTGTTGTTGCTGCTTGCCGAGGCGGGGTTGGTTAGGGGAGGGAAGGACTGGCCAAGTTGAAGTAGGAGCAGCCAACCATCTGCGCGCAACAACACAACGCTCCAACTGCCAACACCTGACGGCTCTTCCTTGCTTGCATTGCTGTCCCAATTTCTGCAAGGGCGCTTTTCAAGATGAGCAGGAATTTTGTATGCACCTATTCTCTTCCTCCTTTTATGCTGAATCGAATTGAATCAACACTGACCGCGCAATCACAGTTCCCTGACTCCGATGATTCAGGGTCCGACTTCGACGAAAACACCACCGATCTTCCGTTTCCCAAGCCATTGTCGAGGACCTCGTTTCTTGCGCCTGATTTCGACCCGGCCACTTTCCTCTCGTCGCTTACAAACAGACACCAAACATTAGAGGATTTGCGGTTGGAACTGCGAGAGTTAAGCCAGGGACTGAATAAAGAGCTGCTTGATGTCGTCAATGAGAACTATCAAGACTTCCTGTCGCTTGGTGGCGCTCTTCATGGGGGAGAAGAGAAGGTGGAAGAGATTAGAGTTGGGCTCTTAGGTTTCCAGCGAGATGTCACGGATATACATGCCAAAGTCGAAGCCCGGAAAACGGAAATGCAGAGCCTGTTGCAAGAGAAGAAGAGCTACCGAGAGAAAGCGAACATTGGAAGGTCGCTGCTTGATATTGCAGAGCGCATTGAGGAGTTGGAACAGCGATTGATGATTGTCAACATCAAGAAGGCCAACGGTGTTACAAGTCCCTTGGAAGATGTAGGTTCTGACGCTGGAGAATTCGATTCCGACGACACAGACAGCGATGGAGATTTAGAAGATGATGACGACGAATCGGCAATAATACCAGTTAAAAAACTGGAGAATCACGTTCAGAAATACGTCTATGTCATTTCTGAGTCGGAGCGAATAGGCAACAATCATCCCTTTGTGGTTGGCCAGCAACCCCGTCTGCAAAAGATTAGGTCTACATTGCTTCTTGATTTGGACACGGCGCTTAAGCAATCTAGAAAGGCTGGAACCAAAGACGAAGCTCGTACAGTCAAGATTCTGCGGCTCTATGACCTCCTAAAGGCAGAGTCAAGCGCGGTTTCTGCTCTCAAACAGCTTTCGATATAGCTGTTGCAAAATCATTTCACGAATTTTCTATTGTTTAAAAGTACATTGCATAGCGTGGAGTTGGTTATTGATTTCAGATAGCTAGCTGCTTTGATAGATACCATGGAACGCCATATATAAAAGAAAAAAATTCTAATTAACAATACAGTACCGAGAATCTTAAGTAATTTACAAGCCCGTCAAGTACGCTGCATCGGGGGAATCGTCGGATTTGAAGTCTCCGTTGAGACTGAAGCCGGGGCCGTTGGTCGAGCTCAGCACCTACACCAAGTTAAGCCATGCACACATTTTTATGTTTGATCAACGATTCTTTTCTTACCACTTCATATATCTCCTTAGGAACACGGTCACTCAGCTGGAGGGCATCTTTCTTGACCTGCTCGAGGGTAGCTCGCAAGTTATCGCGCAGTTGATCGGGCGAAAAGGCCAATTGTCCAATTGGCATTCGAATCACAGCATCTCTTTCACGATACACGGTACCGCCCCGTAGCATCTGTACTCTGATTCCAACATCATCGACGACGGTACCGGTTTTGACACTTGGCATTAGACCTCGAGGACCAAGGAATCGACCTAACCCAGCCTTGTTCATTGCATCGAGACTGTCCGTGTGGCATATACACCGATCGAACTCGATGATTCCCTTTTTGATATTTTCAAAGACTTCTTGCTCTCCCACAAGGGAAGCGCCGGCTGCCAGGGCATCCTTTGCGTGTTTTGACCCGGGCGGCGCAATAACGCAGATTCTGGATTCGGTTTGAACAGCATGAGGAAATCGGACCATGTTGCGAATGACTGGACCGTCCTTTCTGGATTTGAGTCGAATATGAACTTCGTATTTTGCCGATTCACGATCACGCCCGACCTCGAAAGCACGGATGTATCTGTTATGTCATGTTAGTAAGATGACATACATGTGTTTTTTTTTCTCTCCCTTTCGGCGTAAAACCGTACCTCATCGCATCACACAGTGCATACTGATCAATCAATTTCAAATCTTTCTGTTGATAGTCACGGGCACCTTTGTTGCTCTTCTTCTTCGACTTATTCTGATCCTTCTTCCCTTTGGCTTGGGGATTGTTCTTCACACCGCGCACTTGTTGCTGGCTGAGCGGATAGAGGAAAGGAGCAATGACGCCATTTGGTCGCAGAGCCGATCGGTATGATGCTGATATATTCCGTGCCGTGACTGGCAAGGATCGAAAGGGCGTAGCCATTGCTAGAATACAACCCAAGCCTGACTTACCTTCGTGAATGACGGCTCTGCCGAATGTTTTCTCGGAGCGTTTAAGGAGCGGAAAAAGGTTACGCCGGCCCTTCTTTCTAGGGTGGGTCTCCGTGGCTTCCCTCTGCGATTCGCTGTGGGGCATTGCTTTTTCTGGCTGAGTCACCCCGCTATAACTTCGCTTTTTGCAATTCTTCTTGCTGTCTATCAGAATATTGACACAAAGCAATGGCTTCCTGCAAGTTGGTCTGCGCGAGCGGCTCCAATCCGGCGGGTCTGCTGCCCGCCACGCTGATTGCTACTTCCGTCAACGAGGCACGTCCCAGTCCGGTGGTTGAGATCATCTATGAGAATGCTACTGCCCTCACCGGCGGTGATCTGATCCAATTCACCAATGCCGATGGGAAGACGGTACATGGTATTGATCCTGTCATTGCAGAGCTTCGTGCCCAGTTCCCGTTCCTCAAAAGCAAATACGAGGCCCAAGTATGCACCCACTTAATCCCTATATATAGCTTAGAGTCTCTAATGACCACTACAGGAGGACCAATGGCTGTCTCGGTTGAAAGAATACATTCCTCTAGACTTCAAAGCTCTCGAAGCTCCGCTGCAGGCTCTGAACTCCTACCTGACTCTACGCTCTTTCCTCGTTGGCTACTCTTTGTCCGCCCCCGACATTGCCCTCTGGGGTGCCCTCCGTGGAAACCGCGTAGCAATAACAGCAGTGAAGAAAGGAACACTCAAGAACTTGTCCCGTTGGTTTCGTTTCTTGGAGGAGCTTTGCCCCTGGACTACTGCTGCTGTCAACGATGTGAATGCTGCAGCAAAAGCGAAGACTGCAGCATTGTCTAAAGCAGGTGCCAGTTATGATATTGCTCTCCTCAACACTGATCAGGGTATCTTGACTCGCTTCCCACCAGAGCCATCTGGTTACCTTCATATCGGCCACGCAAAGGCTGCATTATTGAATGATTACTTCGCCCATGAGAAGTACAAGGGCACTCTTCTGTTGCGGTTTGACGAGTAAGAACTCTTTACCCTTCGTCTCGACTGTTGCATTTTACACAACTAACTCTTAACCAGCACCAACCCCAGCAACGAGAAAGAGGAGTATCATGACGCGATTATTCATGATCTGGAGCTGATGGGAATCAAACCGGACAAAGTCTCATATTCTTCGGACTATTTTCAATTGCTGCACGATTATTGTATCAAGTTCATCAAGGCAGGACATGCATACGCGGATGATACGGACAAAGAAACCATGGCCCATGAGCGCATGAACGGGATTCCGAGCAAGCGCCGTGATGCCTCTGTAGAGGACAATTTGGCTCATTTTGAGGAGATGAAATCCGGCTCGGAAGAGGGTCAGAAATGGTGCATTCGCGCCAAGATCTCCCCAGACGATAAGAACAAAGCTATGAGAGATCCTGTCATCTATAGATGTCAACAGGCTGCTCACCCTCGGACCGGCTCTACTTGGAAAGTTTACCCGACTTATGATTTCACCTGTCCTATCCTGGACTCAGTAGAAGGGGTAACTCATGCGCTGAGGACAATTGAGTACAGAGACAGAAACCCTCAGTACGAGTGGATGCTGAATGCCCTACAATTGCGAAAAGTCCAGATTTGGGATTTTGCTCGCATGAACTTTGTGCGAACACTGCTTTCCAAGAGAAAGCTCACCAAATTGGTTAACAGCGGTGCGGTCCGAGGCTGGGACGAGTAAGTTCAGATGACTCAATTTACCTAATACTTCGCTAAGCAGCATACTAACTTTATTATTTAGTCCCCGTTTCCCTACGATCAGAGGTATTCGCCGACGAGGCATGACTATTCCTGCACTTAGGGAATTTATCTTGAAACAGGGACCAAGTCGTAACATCGTCAATCTGGACTGGACTATCTTTTGGGTATGTTCCCCATAGTCATATTGTGTTCTGCTCCTTTAACTAAACAATTTGCTAGTCTACAAACAAAAAGCACATCGACCCCGTTGCCCCACGTCATACTGCAATCTTGAAAGAAGGAGTGGTCAAGGCTACCATTTTGGGAGCTCCTGAGACATTCGTTCAAGAGAAGCCTAAGCATGACAAGAATCCCGATATCGGCAAAAAAAAGGTAGCCTTCAGCAAGTCTATTATCCTCGAGCAAGAGGATGCGAAGTCTTTCAAACAGGATGAAGAGATCACTCTCATGAAGTGGGGCAATGCCATAGTTCGCAAGATTGAGAAATCTGGCGATGTTGTAACCAACCTTGAGATTGAGTTGCACCTGGAAGGCGATGTTAAGAAAACCGAAAAGAAGGTGACATGGTTGTCGACCGAAGGGCAACAGCTTGTGCCAGTCGAACTTGTGGGCTTCGACCATCTCCTGACCAAAGACTCTCTTCAGGAGGAAGACAACTTTGAGGACTTCCTGAACCCTAAGACCGAGTGGACTGAACAGGCGTTTGCTGATGGAAATGTTGCTGACCTCAAGGAGGGCGATATCATCCAATTCGAGCGGAAGAGTTACTACCGACTTGACCGTCCTTTTGTTGCTGATGGAAAGCCGGCAGTGTTCTTCGAGATCCCAACCGGAAAGTCATCAAAATAGATTTTTGAGAGGCCATGTTAGCCGATAATCATGTGGCTCAATTTGTCTACTAGAAATATACAATGTTAAACGTAGCTTTTCTCGTTTGCCAAGTAGTAACGCAGTAGAAAGGAAGTCCCCCCCATGCCAATAAGTGCACAAGACGTGACACTGCATGCCCCACTTGTGGTTGACTGAATCAGGCTGTCACTTCTCTTCTTTCACCAGATTTCCCTTCAAAACAACTGCCAAAAGTCATTCTCAATAAAATCAAGCTTTGAAGACATCATGGCTATCGCCTTGTCGGCACTAAACACCGGCGTGATCATCACTTTGCTCTTCCTGGTAAGTATTTTCCTCTATGGCTATCGATTTGACCGCGACTTATAAGTTTTGATAGAGCAGTGCAATTTCCATCGTATTGGGAGGGTGAGTCCAGCTATTTCCAGCTGCCGACCTCTTTACTCAATGGAGAACATATGCTAACTTGTAGCTAGAATCGCCTGGTCGCGCATAGTGTCGCTCTTCCTGCCCTTTCCAGCCTCCTGGGGAGCAATATCTACGCTCTATCCAATCCTCCCATTTCTCTTTGCATTCGTCTCGGATATCCTTGCATCTCGGTATCAGCAGAGCGTTGACACGCGCAAATATCAGATTGCGTTGTCGTCATCATCCTCTGCCGAGACTGTCACTGATGGTAATAACGACAATAACGATACCACAGTGATGGTCGCCAACAGAAACATCATCAATCGACCCTCGTCGAGACCGTCGCTTCCGAGACCCTCACTTCCTACTTCTCTCTATCCCTTCATTGCATCCACCTTAGACCATTTGCTGACCATTCTCCCTACCGTGATCGCCACTCTCGCCGCCACATATGTCGCACCGAGTGATAATAGGTGCCATCTCGAGCAAACCTGGCAATCCTTCTATCACAACAAGGACGTGAGAGCTATCCGTACGATACAAGACCAATTGCAATGCTGCGGTTTGCGCAGCACACGAGATAGAGCCTGGCCGTTTAAGGATTCAACACACGGCGATAATTCGTGTGAAAGCACAACGGGTTATCGGCAGAGTTGCTTGCAGCCGTGGAGTGAGCAGGAGAGGCGTGTTGCGGTTTTGGTTTTGGTGGCTGCTGTCTTTGGTTGGGGTATTAAGGTATGTTTATATCTTCTTTAACCACTTCCCTCCTGTGCTCACCCCCCCCCCCCATTCTCCATTGTTTACTCTTCGTAGTAATGCTAGCTAACTAAATGGCATATCGGTAGATGGGGATAAGTTCACTAAACCTCAGATTTATCTTCCGGGGCAATCGAGGCAATGCTTGGACTAACTTTAACCATGAGAACATTACTCGGGATGAATCTACAGGCCCTAGATACCGTGATGATGAAAACGCGGATTCGGGGCATGGAGGGGCATCAGATGACGACCCTACCATTAGCAGGAGCCTCCTGATAAACCCTGGCTCGCGAGATTTCCCCTCTCTAGAGGACACGGATCTTACGGGGACGGGCCGAGGGAGATAAGACGTGTGATTATCTCACATGACACACACACGAGCAGAAGAGAGAAGGGAAAAAAAAAAGAGGGAGATACCATTCGGTTAAGGAAAAATGAGGCTACTTCTATTCACAAATCTGTCTATACCAGGTACTTGGTATGCCAATGAGAATTCTCTTTCGGGTCCCACGTAATATCCAGAAGCCCATCTGCGTAAAGCCCACTAATAACAAGTCGGCCTCTTTTGGAGTCCATATTACCCGATGTACTGCTTGGGTAGTTTGTTCCATCATCTAAAAGACGAGTCAGTATATGACAATAGAAAGAAAACAGAGGGATAACCCACCAGCGTAGAGTGTCCGGGCAAAGTATTTACTATACAGGTTGAAGAGGCTTCCAGGAAATGGACTGAGATCTAGACCATGTCCTCGACGGATCTCTGCCACCACTGAAGGTGCAACACATCCATGCGGCCCCTTGGCCATGCAAAACAACCTACCAGCGTCAGGAGACCCAGCTGCAATTACTCCGCGAAGGAACTTTCCATTTCGGTCAAACACAGTATGGTCCTTGACGTCTAAAGATTTGTCGAAGCTGATATGTTCGGGATGAAAGGTCAGATAAACACTGCTATAACTGCCAGACAGCGTGTTGTTTTCTGGGTCACGCTCATAGACTCGGACAATGTCCGTGCTACTCGAAGCGACAAGAAGCTCTCTCCCAGTTGGCGTAACAAGGATTCCATTCGCGAATGGTATACCACCTGCAACAATGGAACATATGGGTTGGGCCTCAGTGCCAAAATCGACAAATGTGACCCATCCCAACGGCAGACCGAGCACCCTTTCAGTAAAGGACAGGACTGGATGTCTTCGGCGGAGGAGACATTGATCATTTGTAATGTAGAACGAGGTGTATGACACCGGTGACACAGAGTTTGGAGATCTTATCGTATGGCCGTCATCAATAATAGTGCCTACGTACTCTGCCCGTGCTTCCTCATAGTCTATATCCATGATTTCCACACTACTTCTGTCCTGACCTTGATGATTGACAACAAACAACCTTGTGTGGTCATTCCCATTTTCACGATATAGCCCTAAGCCAAGGGGATGGAAATCAGACACCACCGGAAAGTTTGTCAGTTCCAATTCTCGAAGAGAACCTGTGCCGGCGTAATCGTACAGCATTAAACAGCCTCGTTGATGGGAATTAATTGCACGGCCCTGCAATAATAATTAGAGATGTATTGGAATAAAGACAACAGTGGCATAGAATCCAACCAACCCATAGTGAGCTCCAAAACACCCGTCCGGGGTCTGAGCTGATAATTGCGAGGCCACGCTCATGGTCCAAGGCCATATCCTCTGAGAATTGAACGCGGTCTTTGAATAGGGTCCAGGCTAGACCGCTCCGAAACGAGAACCATTGTTCGGGGAGCCGAGGAAGCTCTACCCATGGCGAAAGAAGCTTGTGCAAGAATGCTAGCAGGATGGAAATCACGGCGATGATCGTGAAAGCCTAGGGAAGTGTCAGTGGGGGTTTCAGATGGTGAAGGAACTCTTTGGTTTGTACTTGGGCAGGAGATAAGCCCATTCTGATGGGGAAAGATATCGCATGTAAGAATATCGTTTTAGTATGTACGGTCGAGGATGGAAGCTGTTCATAATGAGAAGTTGGCGTATGTTTTTCTGTGATTCTCCGGGGTCCGCTCCTTCCTTCCTTCTCCTTCCCCCCTTCCCATACAAAAGAAGCAGTCCTGCCATCTCACAAGCAACAACGCCAATTTCTCTCCTCTCTCGGTCTTCCATCTCCACTCAAATCAATGATGCCTTTTCTGATTTCCTATAGCCGCGTCGAACACTATATTTGGTCGGTGACTTTTCTGGTTGACTTTCGAGTCGGGCTTGCCGGGAAGTCAATATCTACTTGTTCGTGAGTTCCATGAGTTATGATCCTTCGAACGACATGAACATACCAGGGTACTGATTATATCTTTGAGTTGCGCTGCTGCTCCGAGCCAATGATATTAAATCTATCGATCGAAGCAACGCTCAGATATTGTTCAGGACCTTGCTCTTTAGTCAGCATTTGGAGTCTAGTGCTCGCCCATTCTCTGAACCACGCTTCCTTCTCTGAATACTGCACCATAAGCACAACAAGAAGGTTCAAGGCTATGAGCGAGCTCCAATCAACAAAGTACAGACTTGCGGTACGTCAACGCGAAATCATCAACGATGAGTGTTTGTGTTTGGTAAAAGTAACTAGTATGTCGAAGAGCACAAAAGAGAAAAAAAAAGATATGGCCACGACGTCACTCTGAGTTGAGAAAGTGTGTAAACTGAAAGTTTACTTGATTTGTTTCAGTTGAACAGGAAACACCAGAGCCGGCAGTATCCGTTCGCTTACTCCTGGGCTTGTGTGGTATTCCATGCTTTCTTGTCTTGAAATATTTTTCAAGAACCTTCTCCTTTGCTACAGAATCCGAAGAAGCCGAGAAATATCAAGTGTGGAACAGTTGCTTACTACGAAGAGGATGTCTGAGAATCCAAGGGGATCCAGCGATGTGGAACAGCAACAGTCCCGTACCTCACGACGCATGTCTCGTGCTGAACGAAGAATTTCACGGGCTATCAGTGTTGCCAATGACCAGAGCCTTGATGAGTACGAAAGGCTGGTCAGATATGTATCCGTCTACAGAGAGCCAGGGACTTCTGAGATTGAAGAAGAAGGGGGAGAGATGAAGCGTGTATGGTATACACCTTGGAAGAAAAAATGGGTACCCTCAAACGAGGCGATGGAAGCAAGACAGCGATTGCCAGACGACTGGCTTATTACAGATATAAAACGAGGTCTATCCGAAGAAGAAATTACCAACCGACGTCATCGAACTGGGTGGAATGAATTGATATCACAAAAGGAAAATCCAATAGCGAAGTTCATGTCCTACTTTCAAGGCCCTATTTTGTATGGTATGTTAGCTCACATAACCATTTTCTTGCATTGGGTAAATTATTTGACTGACAAAAGGGAGAGGAAAGTCATGGAAATTGCTGTACTTCTCGCAGCCGGTCTCAAAGATTGGGTCGATTTTGGCGTTATCATCGGTATACTTTTCCTCAACGCCTCAGTGGGATGGTATCAAGAAAAGCAAGCTGCGGATGTAGTGGCAAGCCTCAAGGGTGACATTGCATTACGATGCACAGTAGTTCGCAACGGTCGAGAATGTGAAGTATTAGCTCGTGAACTGGTTCCAGGTGATGTGGTACGTAGAGGTTTGAATTTGTTGAATGATTTGGCTAAGGAAACCAGGTGATTGTTCAAGAAGGAACCGTTGTTCCCGCTGACGCCAAAGTTATATGTGGATACGATGATCCAGATGGTTTCGAGGCCTTCAAGAGAATGGAGGCAGAAGGAGCTCTCGATGAGTCATCAGGAGAGGAAGAAGAAAAAGAATGTGGTCAAGAACGAGAAGAAGATGAGAACCTAGCCGATGGCGACCAAAACAAGGAGAAAAAGGGAGAGGAATCCGGGAAAGAAGACGAGGAAAAAGAGAGTCGAAAAGGATATCCAATTCTGGCCTGTGACCACTCAGCTATTACCGGTGAATCCCTTGCTGTCGACCGGCATATGGGAGAGTTGGTCTACTATACGACACACTGCAAACGAGGAAAAGCTTACACGGTTGTGCAGACACCAGCAAAGACTTCCTTTGTTGGAAGAACTGCGAGCATGGTAGCAGGTGCAGGTGATAAGGGCCATTTTGAAATAGTCATGGATAACATTGGCTCTTCGCTTCTAGTCTTGGTGATGGCATGGATCCTTGCTGCTTGGATTGGCGGTTTCTTTCGGCATGTTCCGATTGCAAGCCCCGGAAAACAGACTCTATTGGAATATACCCTGGTACTACTGATTATCGGAGTCCCAGTCGGTTTGCCTGTTGTCACTACTACGACCATGGCTGTTGGAGCGGCTTATCTTGCCCGTAGGAAGGCAATTGTACAAAAGCTAACAGCCATAGAGTCACTCGCGGTAAGTTTAATCAATATCTCGATACACAAACAATAGGGTTAATGATATGCTCAGGGGGTCGATATCCTATGTTCGGATAAAACCGGAACTTTAACCGCTAACAAACTGAGTATCAGGAATCCATATGTAGCGGAAGGTGTGGATGTCAATTGGATGATGGCAGTAGCTGTTTTAGCATCTTCTCATAACATACAGTCTCTGGATCCTATTGACAAAGTGACCCTTCTGACGCTCAAACAATACCCAAAGGCAAAAGAGATCCTTCGGTCTGGCTGGAAGACGGAAAAGTTCACGCCATTTGATCCTGTCTCAAAAAGGATTGTTACAGTCTGCACATGTGATGGTGTCCGATATACATGCACTAAAGGCGCGCCAAAAGCGGTGCTCGGCTTGACCAAGTGTTCTCAAAGGACTGCAGATTTATACAGGAAGAAATCACAAGAATTCGCCCATCGTGGTTTCCGCTCACTGGGAGTGGCAGTACAAAAAGAAGGTGAAGATTGGAGATTACTGGGAATGATGCCAATGTTTGATCCACCCCGTGAGGATACCGCTCAGACAATTTCCGAGGCCCAAGCCCTTGGTATCAGCGTAAAGATGCTTACTGGAGACGCTATTGCGATTGCAAAAGAGACATGCAAAATGCTTGCATTAGGCACAAAGGTCTATAATTCGGAACGATTAATTCATGGCGGTCTGAGTGGCGCGATGGCTCATGATTTGGTTGAAAAAGCGGACGGTTTTGCAGAGGTGTTTCCTGAGCACAAATATCAAGTTGTTCAAATGCTCCAAGAACGTGGACATCTCACGGCAATGACAGGAGACGGTGTGAATGATGCACCGTCTCTTAAAAAGGCAGACTGTGGCATAGCTGTTGAAGGGGCTTCAGAAGCAGCACAGTCAGCTTCAGACATTGTTTTCTTGGCACCGGGCCTTTCAACGATTATCGACTCAGTAAAAGTGGCTCGACAGATCTTTCATCGGATGAAAGCGTACATTCAATACCGGATCGCGTTGTGTTTGCATTTGGAAATCTATCTGGTCTCGACAATGATTATTCTGAATGAGACTATTCGGGTTGAGCTGATTGTCTTTTTGGCATTATTTGCCGATTTGGCGACAGTGGCAGTAGCCTATGACAACGCATCATTTGAGCTAAGACCAGTGGAATGGCAGCTACCAAAAATATGGTTTATATCGATCGTTTTGGGTATTCTATTGGCTGCGGGAACCTGGATAATTCGGGGTACGATGTTTCTTTCCGACGGTGGTATCATTCAAAATTGGGGCTCAATTCAAGAGGTTCTTTTCCTTGAAGTGGCACTCACCGAGAACTGGTTGATTTTTGTAACTAGAGGAGCAGACACCTTACCCTCGATTCCGTTAGTTGGCGCAATAGTTGGCGTTGATATTTTAGCTACGATCTTTTGCCTTTTCGGGTGGTTTACCAATCAAAACATGAGAACGCATCCTGGCGATCGGTTCCGGGAGACACATAATGGCTGGACGGATATTGTCACCGTGGTACGAATTTGGGGCTACTCTCTGGGAGTGACAATTGTGATTGCTTTGGTTTATTTCACACTCAACAAACTCGAATGGCTAAACAACCTAGGGCGCAAGTCTAGAAACAAGGGTGACATTCAGATGGAAAATATGCTCGGTCACCTTTCTCGAGTTACTATTGAACATGAACAACATGGTGAACTGAAGGGACGGTACTTTTTGAGCGCGGCTCGAGAGGAGGAAGAGGCTGAATGATTATTCTTCACATATCTCTGCTGA
Source organism: Talaromyces atroroseus (assembly GCF_001907595.1). NCBI lineage: Eukaryota > Fungi > Ascomycota > Eurotiomycetes > Eurotiales > Trichocomaceae > Talaromyces > Talaromyces atroroseus. The sequence goes on from NW_017971432.1 coordinate 1,063,528, forward strand.
AGTACATGGCTTCAACTATCAACATGCTCGCATATAATGTCAGGGAAGACGCATGGCTTTGCCATGCGTAATAACATGATTAGGGAGTGGATACCAGGTATCAAAAGGCGAAGTGAAAAATTGTTGGGGAAAAATATGTTTTACATACTGCCTAGTACGTCTAGGCTAGATGTTGTTGCTATTCTTTGATTAATGTGTTTTCTTCTTGTTACTTAATAGTCGCTTATATTGTTTAATCTTAATAGAGACTTATCTTGAGCATAGACGAGAAGCGAAGCGAGGATCCTTGTAAAATGTCGCAACACCATGCCAGCGGAGTGCCGATGTAGTGCGTGATGCAGATCTGCAATACTCGAGCCTCATAAAATGCAGTGATGGACATGGATATTGTCGATCTGTCTGTCGCCAAGGCCCCTTTGAGACGATCACGATTTGAAGATTCAAGAGGTCAAATTAAACATTGCCAAGGATAGATAGCATTCATCGCTGCTATTTCTGGTTCGCACATTCCAGTCACGCATGATTCTGCCTAGCAACATGATCGATAGAATCTCACGAGGCTTTTCTTTTGTTTTTGGAAATTCAATAACAGTGCTAAATTCACTAGCTTTCATTTTCTGCACGAATAGACCGAATGTGCAAGACCCATTGCAAATCCGAGGTGCTTTCAGAATATTTCCTAAAATGGTAATTAGGGCATAGTTAACCTTATTTTGGTGAATTTGGTGAATTTCTCAACGAACGCATTTCATATCCATTCCACAAGTTTCTAGCCAACAGTATGTACAGAGAAACCCTGAATTATAAATATGTAATGTACTTATTAAATAATAGACAGCATTCTTTCCTCCCAAGGTAAGAAGAGGGTTGGAAAGACTCAAATGAGCAAATTTGTGCAAGAGAGATGGATGATAAGCGTCATTTCAATCGGCTCTGCCAGAGAGCCTTATTCCATGACTTTCGCTTTGAATGTCGCTCGACTGGGCGGCCTTGAATTTACCAGTAAGAACGGTCAGTAGAACGGCGCTTCACGCGAGAAACAGTGCGGCTACTGCTGTTGCTGCTACCGCCCAGGTCAGCAGCAACGCCGGAAATGAAGCCGTTGTTGGCATATGCCTGGCTGGCGTCCCACATCATAACACCGCCGAAGCTTGAAAATGTCTTGGAGTATTGGATCACGGGCTGGAGACTGGAGGCAGACAAATAACCAGTAGAGGCTGCGCCGGTGTTGGCTGGCACACCGAGGAAAACCTTGACATTGGGGTTCTTGGATGTGTTCTTGGCCCAGTTGTCCCAGGTATCGAAGTTGAAGTTTGTTTGCGAAGAAGAGCCAGAAACATAGTTATTAATACCGCAGTAGTTGTTGTAGAATTGGACCCAGATGGCGTCAAAGGAAACGGCTCCGTCCAGCATTTGATTGTCTGCAGCATCGGGGTAAACACACTGAGGGGCGGCAGTCAGGAAGTATTTCTTGCTGGTGTCGGCGTCCATGAGGCTACGAAGCTCGTTGCCGAAGGCGGCCATGTTGGAGACCGTGGATTCGAAGTCGAAGTCAAAGCCGTCAACGACAGCGTCTCCGAAGGGGCGAAGCGCTGAGCTATTCGAGTCCGGACCGAATGTCTCCCAGATCAGCTGGGCCCCGGCGCTCGCGGCAGATTCCGAGCTGAATCCTCCTTCAGAGTAGGTGGCTCCACCGATAGAGAGAAGAATAGTTTTGCCGGCTGCCTGGCAGGTCTTGATATCGTCGCTGGTAAAAGGCCGGCAACAGTTAGTTTTGATTCATCGGAAATGCAAGGATAAATCTATACATACCCAACCTGGGGGCAGTTCAACAGGGATGTGCCATCGAACGTAGTGCAATTGTCACCGATATTGGCAAAATTGATCTCTGGAACGCCACCTGGACCGTTGATTACAGTCACAAAAGAGAGTTGCAAGACATCAATGTCTGAATTCTGGCAGTAGTATGCCAAGTTCTGCTGTTCAAGGTCGCCGCTCGCGGCATTGTACGAGTTCTGGCCCCAGTATACAGCGATATTGCTCGTAGAACTCACATCAAGCGCAGCTTGTGCTCCAAGCAGGCCAGCCATCATGGCGGCCCTGGCGAAAATGTACTTCGCAAAAGACATTCTTTTAAAACCCAGGGAGTGTGTCACTTGGAGATGTAAGGACTGATATGCTTAGCTGAAGGAAGAAGGAATGAAGAGCTGAGCAAGAGCAAGCGGCTTGATTTTGTGAATGAGAACTGACTGCGAGAAGAAGAAAAAAATAAAAAAAAGAAGAAATGAACGAGGAGGAAATGAATGCGCATGTTTTTATACCTCTGCCGTCTACTTGGAGACTGTCGGTTAGGGTTACCCTCTGAGTAATAATATATCATCCACCGCGTGCCAACGACCATGACGATCCGCATTGGAAGGCGTGAGTATAAACTTAACTATTCATTATTTTGGGAATCGAGGGTGGGCTTCTATACAGCGAAATACCAATGGGCGGCAGAGAAACGTCTCGTTGCCCTGTTCCTCTTGCATTCCGACGGCTGCTTCTCCCCACAACCAGGCAAGCCATCGACGGCTTTTGGAATGTGACCGCGGGCTTCCTGACCTCCAGGACTCCGAGCGGCCTTTTATTCTAAGCCGAGTACGTACGCTGTTGGGTTGCACTTGCCCGGTGCTTGAGATTAGCATCAAACAGAGGTAGTACGTACGCTCATTTGCTTCACACACTGCGCAGCTGTCTTTGGTCTAGTCAGGGTCACACGTAGGGCTCTTTTTGCTACACGTGGACCTAGAGGTAGCCGACTGTAACTCAGAACTTGAAGCTCCGTGGTAGAAGAACGAGAGAAGAGCATATGCACAATGATGCAGCTAAATGGCGGGATCGCCCTCGCACGCGACAAAGTCACCGGCATGGCTTGTAAGACTTGACTTGCGCAATGGCAGACAAAGCCCTGTGTGAATACAGGGCGAGTTCTTTGAAGGGAGTGACACGGAATCCAGAGTAGTACACAGTGCTACCATAGCTCGTTTTGGGATATCGTGAAGGCATGGCCGTGATCATCTTCACCTTCATCGAAACGGGCACTTACATGATCCTGATCCCCCAGACCTGGGTTTACGAGTCTACTCTCTGTAAACACTACTACAATGACGGTCGCATGCAAATTCCCGAACACGAGCGCAAAATTGCCCCGATCCAAGGCGAAGTTGCCAAAGTCCGCGCTGTATCCTCCAGTTGGCAGATAATCCGAGGATCGGACGGAAAGTTGTTTTGGCGATCAGCTAGATCGGCGTACTGCTTCAGACATATACGGAATTGCTTGTTTGCTGGTTATCGTCCAATGATCCAGACATCTCTTTGCGGCTCTTGTGGACGGCCTTAGGCGGCGGTGCAGGCGTAATGGGAGCGGTGATTTGTACTATGATCACAGACGTCGTGGACATAGGCCAACGGTTTGTCTTTATCTTTCGCTGTGTTCATTATACTTGCTGAGATATGTATAGCTCTGCGGCGTTCGTCTACGTTAGCTTATCGCTCCAGATATCTCAACTCGTTGCTCCAGTAATCACATCATGGATCATGGCTGGCTTATATCATTCCTACCATCCTGGCCACCGTAGGTATTCCCGTACTATTGTTTCTTGGGAGTCCCTTGTTGGCTGTCTTGTTTGATTGGGGATTCTCGATGGGCAAGGAATGGACTGGTCTTCCATTTCTGGGCAGTGGCATTTTACACCGTGCCTTGTGCTTTGCAGTCTGGATCATCCGACTTCCTGCTGATGCTACCAGCGCCACGTAAGTAGTACTTTTCTTCTGTACAATTTAAACATCTCCAATCCACCAGGTTTTAATTCCAGTCAAGGAGACCATCACAGGCCTAGATCCTGTCTCTTCGGCGTGTCGAGATATACGCTCAATGTAAACATATGACTGTGAACGAATGGGCCCAGGTTCAATAAATGTAAGCCGGACAAGACTATGACAAATCGATGGAATCCAAAAGGTATAACGTATAATCCACGACATACAATAGGAGCAAACAAAAGATATTACCTCCCTAGGTAAATATATGATAGTGGTCTGGATTCACATAATCTCAGTATCATCAGACAGAAAGTTCTGTAATAATGAGCCAACAGTGCGATACTGGCCACCCATACGAGTGAGTATAAAGTCTGAATCTCAAACGTAAGTAAGTGGACAAGAAGCTGATCACATATAGTTCATCTGCTTTTTCTTTCCGATAATGTTGTGGTATTAGAAAACGGTTGCATAATCAAGGATTCCTCGCCTACGCACTTTGATAGGGGTAAAAATTCAATTCCTGGAGCTAAGTCCCTCCAGCCAATAGACCTTGGATCTAACAACAATCAGACTGCGAAGTCCATGACTGTGAATGAAGTGCCATGTGAGTCTGAGACCCGCGAACAATCGGCCAAACAACCCATAGACAAGGCGACAGAGATCTCCCGTAGAAGTGGTGACCGGACTGTGTATTTGTACTATCTTCAAAAGGCCGGCTATACGTTTCGTTATTAGCTATGGCTGCAAAGTTCACAAGTGCATTCATGGGCAATTTTTTCAAGTAAGCGCTTTTCATACACTCCCTTGTTAGCCTGAGGGATGTCACTGACTCTATACTCGTAATGAAAGCGTTGCGGTTACAAATGGTGGTCTGACGCAAACGAAGAAAATTTCAGTCTATGGTCTCATAAGTGCTATTGCCACTCTATCCTAGACTATAGCTTGCTGGTGAGGCAGCTATAATTATCTCTCGCAAGAATGGGAACCAAAATATTAATGAACAATCTAGACTCTTCCTCGTTAATCTTCGACAACTCTGCATTGAAGCTTCACGAAGACCTTCTAGAAACTACTGTTAGGTATTGAATTTGATTGGATCATGTATGAGGAAACGAGCATGTATACGAGCAACAGTTCATGTTTGGATATTCAACTCTAATTAGAAAGTATTGACTGACTCATCAAAATCCAGTACGGATCATGACACCGAACATCTTATGCAAGAAGCCATAGAGCAAAGAGTTTAAAGAGCAAACAGTGATGTCCGTGGTTCATTGATTGCTCTTCATTCGAAGCTATGATCGGGCGATTCTGCTCAGGAATGGGAAAGTATGTGAATGTGACAAACCAGATATATTGTTGGGAAGCCAGTCGGAGTTTAGGAAGATTTATGAGAACTGGTCTGAATCCTGATAATCTTAGCATCATGTGAAAGCAGCAGGTATGGATATGTGTTTACTATCTAAGTGTCTGCATAGAGAAAAAAAAACTCCTCTCAAAACATCATTATATTCGCATTTTAAGTCCTATCATTCTTCACTCAAGCACCTTACAACAATATTGGATATTCCAGTTCAAGCACGGATGGCGTTAGTATGTGCATGGTTATGGCCATGATGCTTGTGCCCGGTTTCCAGATGATGGCTGATTTTACGTTTCTCTTGCGTTTTGCTGTCTTTTTGGCCGTCCACGTCCATATTGTCTTCGTCGCCCTCCTCGTCCACATCGACCATATCAACACTAGGCCACTCCTCCCATCCATCCTCCCACAACTTATCCAAGGCATCAGTCTTCTGTGCAGTAGACATTTTAGGGTTCCGCATAACTCTTTCCCATTGCCACATTTCCTTGTCATCCAACAAACATTCATCCAGCGCACGCGATATCTTCTCTGAATCAATACCTTCTCCTATGAAGACAATCTCCTGTCTTCTATCGCCCCATTCGCCCGCGAAGTCACGCTCAATCGACTCAATGATATCCTTATCATCAGGCCATACATCCCGCGGAAGTTCAGCGAACCACACTCCGCCACAGCTCACGGTCAAAATGCCACCGGCTTGGCTCCATTCGCCGAATTGGAAAGCTCGAGTGGCAAGCCAGAAGAACCCCTTGGAGCGGAGAACAGGGCCAAAAGCAGGATTAGCTTGCTTGTTGCCCAAAATAACCGAGGGCTCAAGTTGGTCGAAGTCTGCAATGTCAGACATCTTATCGTCATCATCTGTGTCATTCTCCTCCTCGTCGTCCTCCTCGTTTTCATCTTCTTGTTCATCATTTTCTCCTGTGTTTTGGTTCTCGTTGCTTTGTAGAAGGATAAATTTGTCCTGCAAGAGGGCGAATAGGCGTCGAGGGTGGAACGGTCTTCGCGCGGAGTATACGAAGTTGTTGATACCGTATCTACAACAACATGATCAGCTACACGTGTCGTCTTGGGCTCCTCCTGTATAACGTTCAGGAACAAGAGAAACTTACTCCAGTGTCTCCGGCTTCGGCGCCAACCTCTTCTTGCCATCCGCGGTATTCAGCATTGTCATCTCATGCAGACTTCTCAACCAACCGGCCCCAGATGCGGCCTTGACGAAATCGAATTTCCCCGTCTGCACGATTTCTTTGACATCAACCTTTGAGAAATTTGTCTCAATGACTTTGGCGTCTGGGTTTAGCAGTTGGAGAAGATCTCTGATCTTCTGGCGAGCTTTTGCATCGACAGTATCGATTTTGTTGATAATGAGCACGTCGGCGAATTCGATCTGATCCACCATCAAATCTGAAATGGTTCGCTCATCTTCCGGGGCAATCTCGTCGGAGCCGTACCGATCAGACAGGAACTCGGCGGTATGAAAATTGGAGAACAGATTGAAAGCATCGATAACGGTGACTGTGGTGTCTAGTTTGGCGAGGTTGTGCAGCCCACCCAGTTCCGCCCTGAGAGCCATTTTCAGTCAATACATTATATTTTTGGACGAATCTGACATGGTAAAGAATAAAAGAAAAGACATACACCTCCATAAGAATCTTTCTCTCCTCTTTCGCAATGCTGTCCATGCTTTCAGGATCAACCTCCATCATAGCGGCAGTAAACTCCGATGTAAACGTTTCAGCAACTTGCATCGGTTCACTGATCCCAGTGCTCTCAATAACGACGTAATCCACCATGCCCGGAGAGCGGGCCAGACGGGCAAGCTCAGATAGCAGATCGCCTCGAAGCGTGCAGCAGATGCATCCATTTTGAAGCTGAATCAGCTTTTCCTGTGTCTGAGAGACTTTGTGGTGGGTGATCAGAGCAGCGTCGATATTCAGTCTGATTCGTCATTGTTAGTATGGCCCCTAGGAGAAGGTAGGCAGGCTACTGACGATGCCATGTCATTGACTATCACGGCAATCTTCAATCCATGCTCGCTCGATTTAAGGATGTGTTCAAGGAGCGTAGTCTTGCCGCTTCCCTAATGACACATACTGTTAACGATATGCCTCAAACCTTGGTCCTTGGATCACCAAGCATTAGAAGAGGAATAAACGCACCAAGAACCCTGAAAGAAGGGTAACTGGGAGAGGCTTTGCGATGAGGTTGTCCTGTGCCATTTTCTGCTGCGGCTCTCTCGTATGAACCAGTAGGTCGAATGTAATGACAGAATGTAGATTCACTTCACAAATGGACAGAGGAAGAAAGGAGTAAAATAAACCAACAGTTATGTGCACTATGTACTATATATATTTTCTCCAACCGCACAATGGTACCTACGTTCTCTCGGAGCAAAACCCTAGGCGAACCACCAAGGTCCCAAATCACGAGCATATCAGCTACATCGAAAAGCGTCGACAATGATAGAGGGCTTAGCCAAGCTTGACAAACACGCGGACTATGACTGGCCCATTTCCACATGCTTAAACTCGACCCACCGGCCGGCGTAGAATTGTGTCTTTCAAGGTACTTGGAGTATTGCCGGTTGAACACCAATCATCTCGGGTTATGAACCAGATTGCCACACAGCGTCCTGCGGCTTCCACGTCAAAAGAAAAAAGAATCAACTAATTTATCATCTCGTATACTTGTCACGTCGCTTTCCCCATATTCGGCCTGCGGGTGGCGGAAAGCGACGTAAGGAGTACAAATGCGTCCATTTTTGGCCCAACAACATCAGATCCGTAGCCACGGGTCGATTGCTAAACCCATCCGGCTCGGTTAGCACCCTGCTCTCCTCAATCGTGGGGCCGGTACAAAAGATCACGTAGGCGTAGTCGGCAAAGAATTGTCTGCGTGCAATGGAATATGATTGGAAAGCAGTGAGCTGCTTGCCCATGCTATCTTGATTTGTGACATGGAGGGCCTTCTCTGCGGCACACAGCGCTTCGATCACATTTTCGAAAAGATTGGTGAAACCTCCGTCGTAATTGATGATGATGGCCATCTCAACCCACCTGAGACATCGTCTTGAGAGCAGAAATTCAGTTAGCTTACTGCACAAGATGGATGCCTGCACTAGGTCGTCATCATCAAGACAGTCTGGTAATGTTTCAAGGAACAAGGCGTTCCATAGACCGTAGGCCATTTCGAAATAGGTGTCTATCCCACCGAGGGGCTGGGAGGGATAAGAACGAAGGGAGTCCAACGCCTGGGTGCATTTGATAGACTCTTCAAAATACCGAACACTAGTAGTTCCGCGATAAAGCGCCTTGAGGGCCTGCGGTCTCAGTATTGTTGGTACCGCCATGGCCTTGTTTGCGGCTTTTCTACTCGCGCTTTGACGCACAAACTGTGCTGCAGTGTGGTGAATGAAGCTAATTTTGAATCGCTGGTTTCTGGCGCCCTTGCCCTTAGCCACATTGAGGGTAATCAGGGGTGAACAGAGCCTCTTTGCAAGATCAATCGAATCAAAGACTTCTTCCCCCGAATTTTCGGCTTGAAAGATAATGCTTAGGATCTCTTGATCTAGCTCGCTTCTTCCAACTTTAACAAAATCTATCATGTCGACCCACAGAAAGACCTGCTGTGACAACCTGAGTTGCAGAGGGGATAGTGGCTTTTCCATTGTTGCAAATATGCTTTGATAGAGTTGCACAAGGCTATTGGGGGTTTTACTAACTGTCGTTCCACAGAAGCAGCACTTGGTAGTCGTTGGATTTCGTCCATCATCAGTCATGCATACAGCCACGAGCCATCTGCTGCGGTAGATACCTTGTTTAATACGCCTAGGCCAAGCGTGGTTCCGCTGATGTGTTTAGACTGTGAAACCCTCTCTCTGACATAAGCTAGGATAGGTCTGTGTACGTGCCTTGGTAGGACCACCAATTCTTGTTGTGGTATCTGGGTTTGTTGAAAACGCTGATCAAAGAGGTCACGTAAGTCCGGATCTTCACGACTAGTAAGTATGAGTTTGATGACGCCTTTAGATGCATTCAATATGGTGATTAAGGACGAAGCGAGCAGTCGGCCGTCCTGACATTCGTCAAGGGCATCTACCACAACAAATACAGGTGGCCTGGTCGATTGAGATGCCAATGCATACTGAAAGGCCTCATGGAGAGTTGCGAAAGACTCTGCAGATTTCTGTCCGCTTTGTAATCGTAACTGGTCAATCCATGCGTAAAGATGAGATTTGTCATCGCTGGAAAGAAACTGGGAAAGCAAAGTGCGGAGGACTTAGGGTTCACTTTTGTTCTCGTCTGTGCCCTTGCAAAAGAAGGATAGGACGTAAGCATTACCGGTTTCTAGTAGAAAACGAACAATGAAGGCAGTGAGAGTAGATTTTCCACTTCCCGGAGCCCCATGAATTCTCAGTATTTCTGTCTCGGTTCTCGAAGCAAGAAATGACTTCAACTCTTTGGTCGCAAGAGCCCAGTCGCAGCTACCAGTCATAAAGCGCATCTGGTGGCCGTATAGGTCATCCTTGACATCAGCAGGAGACAGTCATTGCTGAACATCGAAGCGAATATTATCAGCACCTGAAACATTACAGTAAGCAATTGGATACGTAACTGTTTTAAAAGTTCAACGAAATAGACACACTCACTTTTGTCGATCATCCCAATAGCCTCATATGAACCACCGTGTGCTTCACCTCCTGGAATAACGCGCATCAACTCTTTCGCATACGCTGCTGCAGTAGCAGCTGCATATCCCTGCCAATGATCATTCTTATGCGAGTCTGCGTAATCGCTAATCCCTCTAATGACCAGACATAGAAAGCTATCGACCAGGCCAGCTGCTTCCATTTCAAAGCAAAGCACGTCAAGCTCCTTTCGCAACTGGTCCCTCATCGCACCGTGCTTTATTACTTGGCCCCCAGATGCAATGAGACCATAATGAATAGACGGTAGTAACACTCTCGACGAACGAGGCTGTCGAACCTTCAATCGCGCGGGGTCACAGGATGAGCATGTGCGTTCATCTAAGGGATGTTCATAGTCTGCCTCATATAGGCAGTCAGATTATGCATTAGGACGGGAATACTGCGCTCGCATTGCTGGGTATTTGTTAACCATATGCAAAATATCACCTTCAATATCGTGTCCATGCATGAAATGTTTGGCTCGTAGGTTGCTCAATGCGCTCAGTAAGACCTCGGGGGGGTTGTTCAGCATACCAGTCCGCTCAAATCGCCCTTGTTGAACTGTTTTTCCAAAGTCGTATTGAATGACAAACCCCCAGTAGTCCGGTTGGTGTGCCCACGACAACATCACCAAGCCGGATATCATGCTCTGCGCTTGGTGCGCCGCCGCCGATTCCGACCATAAGCCCAAATTTGAGTCGCTTAAAGGTTGAGAGCATCTGGTTCACCACTTTTGCGGCCGATACCGTGCCTGTCAACCCCGATGGCAAGCAGGCAATCACCACATTGTGTCTCCCTATACGTCCAAGTAGGTGTTGCTGTCGCGAGACTCTCGCCCGAGAGGCAGGGCATCATGGAGCTCATCCAGCATCGTACAGGTCGCATCCAACTCCAATGGCAATGCGCAGACCCATCCGGCCGTATATTCATCATGCCTCAAAAGGACGCATTTAGCGGGGTTCCGACTCGAATACTATTTATTACCTACGATGCCTTGTAAGTGCAATTCATTCAAGTACAAAAATTCCATACTGACGTAAATAAACAGTGACCAGCCAGTTAGTCGTTTCACGGCATTGAGTTTCCTATGGCGGTGCGAATGCTGAATGATAGGACATCAATTCCCGTGATAAACCTAGAGATGGAGTCGGGCTACTTGATGGTCGATGGTCACATGCATTGTCAATGCCTAACGCGCTAATTAGAGCGTAGCGCCCTTTTTTCTCTATATCCTGGTCAAATAAGTTGAAGCTGGCTTTTGGCAATCGTCGCTATCTATCTAGAATTAAGCTGTAAATCTCGTTTCATGTAGGCTTACCATGGCCTATCTCTACGAACCAAGAAACATTAGATAAGAGTCGAACCGTGTACATGTCCTATATATACATTGGATTAAAATAAAATGTTACATCGCAATTTGCTGGCCCGAAAATAGGATGAGAAATGGGGCGCTATCGCTATCGCTGTGAGAAAGGAAATGAGAATGCCTGGTTTTAACTTAGCCTTGGAGTGGGGAGTTGTTTAAGAAAACCAAATACATGAATGAATGAATCATCATGACAGGAGATGGTGAAAATACTTTGTCCAGTGTAGGGAGAGCGGAGATGCATAGTCGCGTCGGCTATCGCCAATCTGATCAAATAATCAACTGTGTATATTTTGTTGCTTTTGCTCGCTATGGGCGTTGTTGAGGTTTACCGTGTCCAGAACCAGCCACCCCCTCGTCCGGAATCGTTATTCTCTTTATCCTCTTCAGAAGTGCGGCTGTGATGGGTGTTCACCTCGGCTGAAGGGGGAGGGGTGACTTCAACCGACTCGTCGCTTTCTTCACGGCCATCTGCAAAGCGCTTGGTTTTAACGGTCTTGGTTGAAATTGACCCGTCGGTCAAAGTGCGTCGCACGCTGCGTGTCATAGTCGAAACAATTCTCGAGCTAGCAGTAGAATCGTCGTCTGTAGTTGACTGAGAAGCAAGCAAATTTTTGTTACCATCAGATGTATACTCAAGCCAGTCTTTGCTCTGCACAGTCTCTTCTATCGAAGCTTGTGGAGTCTCTGCCTGTCGCATATGCCGCTTGCGTTCTTCATCTAGAAGGCGCATTAACGGACTGTCTGCAAAAGCATGGGAGTATCGTTCATGAGACTTGGCAATGTCATCGAGGAAACGATCGTATAGATCCAGCTCTGTCTCTGAATCGCTACCTTCAACTATATTCTCACGAGTGTCCTGCAAAGATGGAGGCTCTTGATCATGTTTGTTACTGTTATGCTGCTCGAGCCTCTCAAAAGCGACTCCATGTGGTGAGCTTTCTGGACCCAATAGCTTCCAATTGTTGCCAAGGCTGCCTCTTTGTACCAACCCGCGTAGCCACTTGTCAGCCGATTGAGTGGTGCGCTCGGATTCTGTGCTTTGATCCAACAGTTCCTGTCCATTTGTGACCCTTATGAGATCCTCGAACGCATCACGCCACCGCGGCTCGTTGGGATCTAGTTCTGCAGATTTGCGGGACGAAAATAAGGACGAAAATATTCTTCGCTGATGCCGGCCACGGTGGTGCGCCCTCTCTAGATGCAGAGGGGAATAGGAACTGAACAGTATATAAGCAAGCGGCCAAGTCTCCTCGTCTCCGTCGCAGAACATGCTTTCTGGCAACAGGAAGGGAAAACCAAAGCCTAACGGAAATCCGTCAAAGGAAGAGTGGAATCCAGAGTCGGATGAGCGTCTATGGGCATCCCAGTAGTTGAAGAAGTCATTATCTCTGTGGTAGTGTCCCCATCGAGAAGGGCGCCAGTGATTGTCTGAGCGGGGGTCGGAGTCGTGTCCGACTTCTTCCTTGCGCATTGCGCGGCTGTCGTTTTTATCCTCGAAATACAGCCATTTATCTGAGAACGGAGGCGCCATAGAGGGTAGATCCATAATCGATTGCATCATGGAAGAGATTTGTTCGTCCGCATATCGTCGAAAGGCGATGAACGGATTCTCAGAGTCGGTCCATGGCCGTGCTGCGTCATCTGGTGGCGGCGCGGTCTTGTTGAGGGTTTGCGTGTCGGCTTCGCTAGAACGATCTCTGCCAGAGCTGGCCATCGTAAAAGAACTGTCTTTTTTTTGTGTTAGGTCTTTCTTCGGATTACAGAATGATCTCGTCGACTGAATGGTGGTTTTCGAGGGAAAGCAACGGAAGGCACCAACAAACACATGGGTGGCTGCGAGCCTGCGAGGCCAAAAGACGCTAAGCCTACTTTAGAAGGCATTTTTAATGAGCCAATCCTGTGCTACACACTTGGATCCACTTTAGCTGTCTGCCGTAGCTAGTACAATTCAGGAAAGGTCTCATGGTGGGGTACGCAGGACGTATGTCATCAACTACACTATGTCTATTTGGGTATAGTTGCCGCCCAGGGCACGTCCAATAAACTTGTATGAACAGACTAAATGCACCGTTTCCTAATTAGGTAATCTTTGGATGCGGGCAGCGGGATGATAATAATTGACTCTCTCCTCCCTAATATGACCCCAGATGTACTTCAGGAGCCCCAAATTGTGCAAGACACCGGAGACTCTGGTAATAGTCCCGAAGGTAAAAATTTTCCGGGATGGCAGGGATTATGCAACATTAGACAAATCGAGAGAGATAAAGAACCATCCCTGCTGAGTGGAGAATTCCAACAAGCCAAATAGGTACAGACAAAAATGATGGAGAATGGGCCTCTATGCAGCGGCTTCAACCCTAAGTGTTTCTTCTACCTTCCCTCCAGAAATGGCATCATGACCGAAAAGTGGTTTATTTAGAGATTGAGGACAGTTAAAGGCAACGAGAATATCAGGGTCGACTCCTTGCAAGAATAGCCCGTCTGACTTCCTCTTAAGGCCAAGTTCATCCCAGACAGAACCCAGAGCCTTAGTAAGTTCGTCTCCGAGCGCCCGACTATGACCTGGCGTGGGTGTGGTTCTAAGTCGGTCTTGACCAACAGGCACAGTTGGATAGTTGATGGACTGAATGTTAGTACCGAAATTTTGCAACAACATATCGCTAGCTTTCTTTGCAGCCTTTGTGTTGCCTATGTAAAACTCACTATCCTTAGCTATTATAACATTGGTTAACGTTTCATAACTTTTGCCTCATGCGAAATTTTATTAGAGTAAAGATTTTCACTGATCAATTTTGAGATGATCATCAGTTTAAATACTGATCAAGGATGTGGCTAGGTAACTAAGAATTATTACAAAGCCATCTTATATTGCAACAGCTTCTGCTGCTATGTACCAGTCTGATTCTTCTGTTCCTGGGATGTGCACCTGTGTCTCCCTACTTTACTCATTTGTATGTGATTAGCTTAGGATTAACGCCATTCTGCTGCATCTTACAGTTCAACTGAAATACTAAAGTTGAGAACGTTTCCCAATCCCTGCCCATGGTTCTTCAAAGCCGCTTCCAAAGATCCATCTAGGTGTGGAGGCCGTGGCATCGATGGCTGGTTTTGAGATTAGCACTTTGTCTTTCTGGTATAGAAACGCTATGATAAGAAATGAAGAAGGAAAGGAAAGTATATTTACCCATGTTTCCAGCTTTGAGCCATGCATCGCCCTTCATCATCAAATCCTCTGCCTTGCTGATTTGTTGACCATGTGCTATAGCCCGAATAAGCTTGACAAGGTGTCCATCGTCATTCTGGTGGCTGTTACCGGCACGGAAAATCTCATCCCAAGTCTTTTTACTAATTGGGTAGCTGTTTATTTCGTTCATGTCAAGGCGAGGACTGTGACGGGAGGTATATAAGATAAGATCCATGCGCCCCTTCCACTCAAGCAAGCGGACTTTTGCGCGCGTACTTATCCAGGGCCGAGTGAGAATTGATGAGAAGAAAATGGAACAATTCACAGCATGTATGGTAATGAAATCATATTTGACTAAATTTGGTGGATGCTGGGCGGCAGCAGCACAATAAACTGTTGAAGAAAGAAATTAGGGCTGCAAATAGTTGGTTGGTTCAAGGTGGATTTTCTGTCACATACCTAGAGCATTGACCATCTCGCTCAATTGTTCCGCCATAGTCTCGGGCGATACTGTATATTGCTTGCAATAATGTCTCATTCTCTCCGGGGCACGCTTCAAGACTCCCGATCTGATGTAGCTATCGTCACCCCAATGGACACTGGAAAGGAGTTCCTCGTCTTGGCCAATTTCATGTATTAGCTGGGTAAGGGTTTTGCCAGGCTTGGTCCCAACGCCGCCTGCGGCGTCTTCTATGCTCTGTAGAAAGGGGCCTATCCATGCTTCGTGCACCGCAGCCTGGGCAAGGGCTTCCGCAATAATAGCTGGTTGATTGAACTCGATGCCAAAACCGAGATGAATCATAGGGTGGATTAATCCTGCAAAAGAAACAATCATCAGGTTGGGAGATTCTCTTTCGCAAAATTTCGCAAAACAGCTAGGAAAGAATAATGTCACCTGAAAACAGTCGACCGCGTAAATCATCTGCATGTTCGTCCTCAGCAAATATGTGCTCTTCAAGTGTCGTCGCTACGCCTTTGATGTCGAGTTCTTGCTGGAAGAAGACGAGAAAGTTACCATAGTGTTCTTCTTTACCTATATAGTCGGTGAAATTGGCTTTTTCAATTATGCTGCGCACAATATTATTGTCAATCGGTGGCAACGATCTTTGATAGCTACTTCCCCGGTCATAAGCGGCTTGTATTTCTTCAGGCGATGCTCCCAAAGAGAACAGTGTGAGTAAATGGTGGGCTATATGATCTATAGAGGATAGTCCTTGGTTAGGTCCCAAATATAGGCCATTCCTTCAAGGTGAAGCATTGGAAGCAATAGTATGAGACTTACTATGGAATCTACTTTCATTGAAGAAGATGTGATGCTCCTGCTCGTTTTTCTGTAGGAGCTCACTAGCGAGTTTGGCCGAATCTTCTCTCGCGTTGCGAGAGAAAACGCCGGCGTCTGCCGTGGACAGCTTGATGGTGGTCGCAGTAGCCATGCTATAGGGTCGATGGCAGCAGCTCACAGGGGAATGGAGTTTGCAGACTGAAATTGGTCGTAAACGGCCAGGTGCTATGGACTGGAGGCCTGTTAGTGCCTTGATCATTGATAGTGGCGACGATGATGATGACGATGAGGCAGACTTCAAAACGACACTACTGCAACTTTTTAAGGTTCGATGCGATAAATCTAGACTCGCGCCCATTACTAACGAAGCTTTACGTGAGGCGCACGTCAGCGGGCCCTACCCGGCTTCCCCGCATTGTGTCTCCGCCTCCACCGGGGACTGACTTCAGGTCTAACTATAGAAACTAATATCAACTTGAAGAAAATTTTACCAAATAGATTGAAATTTGCCAATCGATACCGTGTCACTGACTGGGTCAAGATGTTCTCAGAATTCTCATGACCCTTGGGCCACATAGACCATGATCATTAAATTATACATTGTCATTGTCTCACGAATACGTAGCTAGCCGCCTTGAGGTCCATATAATAGTATTCTATCGAAACACTGAGCAGAAAAGCCAGCGCTGCTTCTAGTCCTGGAACTTGCAGCAAAAAAGGCACAAAAACTCGCAGTATTACAAAAGCTGAGTCAGACTTTTCTCAAACTTGCGGTGGTAACTACTGACAATGCATTGCATGTGCTCTGCTTCAGCTTCTTTTAAACCGAAGCCCAGCACCTGATCTAACGTCTTACGAAGAACTGGGTGTAACTAACTGATGTCGTTTCTTTTATTATTGTGTTACATAAGATTTTCATAACTTCTAGGAGGGCAATATTGCCTTGGGGCAAGTGTCAGAAGTGTTTATAATTTAACTACTCAGCGACCAATACAAAAGCATCGCATAAGACGAACACGGAGAGGATACAAGTCTTCACAGAGACTGTTAGTACAAGTCTCACTCATTCCCTTGTACGACGTTAGTAGCCTTTGCTGTTCCTCACCAAAACCAAGATCCCTCTCCTATGAAACATATACCGAGCCTACCCGTGTAAATGTTTATCTACACCAACACGATTGAAACTTCGTGCTACAGCCTATAATCGATATTATGATTGACTTGTAATATTCCAACCGCTGCTTTTAATGAGTCAGATTATCGTATATACATTTCAAGCACGCGACATGCACAAAAGGAATAATTAACAACACGCTTTGTTTTGTTTTGTTTTTTTTTCCTCATGGATACAGCAGCTGACTTCATGCAGTATTTGATCGACCAGTATTTCGTTCTAGAGTCTAGAGCCGTACAGTATGGATGCCCAGGCTGCGTAATAGGCGCCACTGTAACATGCTGTGAATTGGTCGACAACACGGTGTAATGAAAAATCGCATATATGTTCTGTGGAGTGTGTATGAAAATATGCGCCGATGCAGTTTTGCTATACTCTAACTGCAACCGTGAGCGAAAATGTGATAGACCGCTCCCTCCAGGAACGAGGGCCCGTTAGCGGGGATATTCTTAGTGGTTTGGCCCTGTTTTTCCGGCCTCAATTCAAAAGCCGGATACACAGATTCAAAGCGGTGGATTTTCAATCAGACCGGTAGTTACTTAGGTTTTTTTAGAGATATATGCGTGGGTTTTAGCAACTGTGTGTGTAAATAGTTCTACCCCTGTTCAACTTTCTACGCTAGCATTACTCGTAATCCTCTACGACTGCAAGCCACGCTTCGTTTACCAAACACTTTCCAAGGTTTCATATTTATAACTTCCTACATAATATAAAATATTCGGCAAGAGGAATGATGGTATATTACTATGACTACAAACCTGTGCTCGCCTCCGGATTAGGGCTTTCTAATCACGTGAGGGCCCGTGGACGATAGCTGATGTTCTAGTTAAATATAATCCATAATATCAAGGGTAACTAGTGGAGCTATCTATCTGCTTACAAAGGCGCTCATAGAGCAGACGGTTAGTTAACTGGTCATGACTTTGGGCGGCCGCAATTGGCTCACTTGGTATGCACGATTCTTCGTCGGCGCTTAGCATGTGGCCAATGAGCAAGACGAGCTGCCTTGGGGCTAAATAAATAGTAATTTCATGTGAAATTCAAAACGCAGCCAGGGAGACACTATAAATAGATATAGAAATAGAAATGATAAGCGCAATGTCCATTTTCGCGTTTTTCAGACTGCGACGCAACTACGCTCGAAATTACCCGAAGCAACACCTCAAAGACTTCTTCTGTCGTTGAGAGAAGAAGGCGGGAAAATGACAACTACTACCCCTACAATACCAGCTCTTACAACGGTGTTTACGCCTGCGGCCTCCTGTCTCACAGATATCTACAACCTCACCACCACAATTGACGAAACACCCTGGAACTACATTCAACTCGGTCCAACACCAACATCAAACAATGACTGCTATCCACCACAATTCACACCGGCGACTACGGCGTACTATTCGCCGGGGATATGTCCATCGGGATATATCATGGCGTGCTCGAATATAGTCAGCATCAATTCTGTGTCGGAGACGAGAGCGACGTGCTGTCCGAGGTGTGTAATACCTAGATAGGAAATCACGGCACAACCGCCTGCTAACAGAAATTTCCATAGTCAATATACATGCCAAAACGAAAATGCCGCTGGCTGGCCGTGGTATCCGACTGAGCTCTGCACCTATGGCGGTACAGCGACGGGCACGTATCTGGTCACTGCACCGTCTTCAACTGCTACGTATATTGGCGGACCGAAATTCAATGCATACGGAATTTCGATTCGATGGCAGCTGGATGATGTGGTTACTCAAACGACATTTTCTTCGTCGTCTTCTTTTTCTTCGTCACTTTCTTCGACCATTACCTCATCACCAACATTATCATTGAACACAAGCACACCGGAATCTACATCGACATCGACATCAAACACAGGTCTATCCACTGCAGCAAAAGCTGGCATCGGAATTGGCACCTCCATTGGCATTATTCTTATTCTTTTCGGCATGGCCTACCTCATATATCGTCGCAAAAAACGTATCGCTTCGACAGCAACGAAACATAATCATATGTCAAGTTATCCGAAGCCGTTGCCAAATCCGAATATATACGAGCAAGGTGAATTAGAGGACACTCAACGCAGGTTATATCCGCATGAATTGGACTCGAAAAATATGTCTACGTTGGCGGAGCTTAGTTCGGAGTCGAGGTTTATTTAGTTTATGTGCTAGGAAGACAGTGCTTTTTTTCTGTTTATGCATAGTATTGTATTCTATCTCTTGTCTCTAGCGACTTATAGCCAGTTTCTTTATTTAGCTTTACTTTGAGCTGTAGAATGGGCCTTGAATTCTCATCTCTGGTTAAGTAAATTCACTACAACCCTACCTAGCGTCAAATTTGACCTTGTCAAACTAACGGAAATGGTATGCCAATACAAAGTCATACAGAATGTGGCAAAAAAGGCTTGCCAGGAGAATTTCTTAGTGGTATTATATATGTGTAGTTCTATTACTAGCACGATATGCACACAAATAAAGTTGATGGAGAAACCCCACGCTGAACAAGGGAAACAAGGGCACCAGGATAAGATGTTTTTTATAGCCCTTAGCTCTCCTAGTTATATGTACCAGTCATTCGGCAGCCGGTTTTCAGGTGCTGAAAATGGTGTTTTGCCAGTCATAACTTTTACCCGGAAATCCGACAAATGCTAAGTCGTCTTCAGCTAACTTGATCAGCATGTGCTCCGAGCCAACATTGCGTGTTAGTTTTGATTTAACACCTTTGTTTCAGCTGTTGGCTTTGCTTGCTTTGGCTCCAATTGATGATGCAGAGACGGGGGATATTCCTTGGTCTGGGGTTAGCTCAGATCAGTATTCGTACTGCCCAACTGTGGAGAAAGAGATAGAGTTAGCACCACGTCCATGGACGAAAAATAAACTGCACATGAAAAGTTCAAGTAACTCAGCAAAAACTAGGTCCAAATTCCTATGAGAAACTATAGCCTCGACGCACATTCGGAGCCCAAGCAGGATGGACATTAGATTGAGTAGTAGACACGCTGACGAACACGGCACGGTTGTGATGTCCAATCAATTCGATACCAACAAAGGCCGACCCTCAATTTGTTGAATGACTAAATGGCCTTCAAAATCAGTAAACATCGTCTTTCCCCTTAAGGTATCTCATTCTTTCAGGCATGAAGGGGACGCCAAAGTCATGGTCCCCATTGAGGACCGTGACTGGGATGATTCCATCGATCGCACGACCTGAACGACACGATAGCTTTCTCTATCATTTCATACATACACAGGGAATATTTATCGCTGGCAGACCTCCAAGGACGGGTGGAGATAATAAGCGTTCTGTTCTAAGAAAGTCGCTTCAACCCGTCAGCTACGGGTGTTAGCAAATACCAAGGTACTATCAACCTTCGAAGGTTGGAATGCACATATATATAAGTCTTGGATATTCTATCTTCCATACTAATTCAGTGTACCAACAAATCCAAGGCCACTCCAATGTCCCCTGAAATCCCAACTGCTAAGCCCTGTTCCTCCAACTCCCAGGGCACACATCCAGAAGCCTCCATTCCAACACGAATCAGTCGGAATGCTTGTGTTTCTGACTCAGCTACCAATTGCTCATTTGGCCATCGCAAGATACCAGGCGTATTCGATCCAATGCCCAATTCTAATATAAGAGTTCTAGCTGATCCATGAATTTCTAGCAGCTCCGTATCTTCTTTAATATTCTTCAGGAACAGTCCCCATTTCATATTTTGCTCTCGAAAAGGCGCAGAGTTAGAAATAATTCCCACTGCGACCGCATATTGTCAATTCTCCACCAATACTGACAATAAGGGATCTTCTTTTCATCAGTCAAAATCTGAGAAATGGGGTCAATAAATGGCAGTGCGGCATCAACCAAAGGATCAGATAAAAACACCGCATCAACTCGGCATTTATTGTAACACTGTAATAAGCGATATTCTATCCGAGTCGAAACTATTCTTCCTAAAGAAACCGTCCGCATTTGAAGTTCGAATAAAGTACTTTGAAGGGAAACGGTCTGACAGGTCACGGAGAGTGCTATAGACTGGTAACACAGGCCAGGATCGTACCATGTTCAAATGAAGAAAGTAGTAGCCCCATTTCTGGGCTGGACTATCCCAGCCAGTATATCCAAAGACGTCGTATAATCTGCGTAGGCCTTTCGCCTTAAAAGCTGGAAAATTCTTCTCAAAGAGGCTAGGTGATGTATAGTCTAAGCCTGTTGAGGCGGAGAGGCCCGCGCCTGCTGATATGATCAAGTGAGATGCTTCTTTTATCCACGTACGAGCTCTTGCTATGAACTTGGTAGAACTCGAGTCAAATGCTTGAACTGGCAGGGATGATTGGAGCGTTATATTGGAGTTGAAAGAAGACGTCAAAGTGTAGAAGAGGCGATCTTGTAGCCGGGTTATGATTTTCTGATAAAGCAACCGATCTTTTTCAAGGAATGTGTTGAATACGACATCTATAACAGTCGTGTTGGGATTCTTCAAGAACCAGCCTATAATAGTATCCACTGCAATGTTTGCTGCGTGGTCGGGGCAAAAACAGCCTTGAAGTTGAGAGTTTGCTGCATTGACAATGGCCGTGACATCACTCAGCGTCGTAATATCGCCTTTCCAGCACGAAAGCCTGATAGAGCTGGGGCGTGAGCCTTGACGTCGAAGCATCACACCTGGGGCAGTTGAAGTCGCGGATGCTACCAAATCATGACTGTTTCGGTATGTGATGACTGCCCCGATATCGTCTAGAATTTCGGATGGCAGCTTGGGAACCGCAGGTCGAATGACATAGAAGTTGCCGCAAGGCCCCCAGCGGTGACCAAGTGTCTGACCCCAGGAGAAATTCGGGCTGACTCAAGTGCTGGTGGTTTAAAAAGGTACCGTAGAGCATTGTCGAGCTGAGAAGAAATCATAGCCGCCATCGCTGATGCCTTTGATGTTTATAAAGCAGATTGTGTTCTTTCTCGGATATTTTCTTTTTGGCATCATCTCGCCAACAGCGGCACTAATTCCGTGCATCACGAATAGTTTTGTAAGCAGACCCTGAGCTGGCCTCTCACTCTCAGTGTCTGTCTGCCAAACGGCTACCAGAAATAATAGCTCTCTTCACCCAGCGAGGAGCACATCCGAGCTCTCAGCCAATCCTTTCAGTAAAGAGCCAGACTTCGATCTGGGATTCATTGTTGGCAGCAGAATTTCGAGGCGCCATGTTCCGCGCCACTCGGGGCCGATGTTGCTTCTATCACTGAGCACAATTTCGAGGAGGCGATGCCGTGAAGTAAGAAATCAGTAGAGCATTCGTCAGAGCACGATGTGAATAGTTGTCACCTTGCGGTTGGTATAGCGAGTGTTTGGACTGTTTGCATCTCGGGCAGAACAGCGACGGGTGTGCCGAATGCAGTTAGTGCTGGTTTGAACGAGCAACCTTACTGGCGGAGAAACCGCGTGGTGGATCTTCCACCAATCACGGCGCCCTCAGCATATCTATATCTGTATTATAATTCCCAATTAGCCTAATAGGCTATTGTTGATATGTACTATTGAATGAAGCATGGATTGGCATGAGAGACTGGCATAACCAGCGTGTGCGTGGGACAATCGTGCACGTACTCCAGCAATGGCGTCATGGCTCGGAGCATGTCCGACCGCATCAAACGCCGTAGCGTATATAGTTAGTTCTCTAACCCAGATACAACTAAGGCTCTGGCGGGGCATCGTGGAGGGGCATGTAAATGCTGGATCAGTGAGTAACGCGTTAGTTATGCAGATAGTCACTAATATCCCGTGCAAATTTAGCAATCCCATCCCATCCAAGCGTGGGATAAATAAATGCTGGCGTGCGCCCCCCCCCCCCCCATGATCCTCATCCTACTTTGACAACTACCTCGTACACCACCCCCCCAAGTAGAAGCCTCACACGCATCAAAAACACTCCAGAAACTCGCGTCAAAATGTCTCTGGGAACAACCGCTACATTGAGCACTGGTGCCAAAATCCCGTAAGTAGACTTGCACTGGAACTGGAATGCGAACGAGTATTGACTCCTCCCCAGTCTTCGAGGATACGGCACTTGGCAGGCTGAGCCCGGTCAAGTGGGCGAGGGTGTCTACCTGGCATTAAAGGCCGGTTACCGTCACTTGGTAAGTTCTTGTCTATCTCAATGTCTGTGTCTGTGCTGACTGGCGTTGTCAATAGGACCTTGCCAAAATGTAGGTAGCTTTTTTACGAGTTTGGTCACAAGCATTTCTCCAGGCTAATGTGCATAACCATATAGCTACCAAAACCAGAAAGAAGTCGGCGAGGGTATCCGCAAGGCCTTTGCGGAATTCGGCATCAAGCGGGAGGATGTTTTCATTGTAAGAGCTCGGATGACTGCTTGTCGTCAAACAGCTATGGGCTAACAACGTCTCCGCGGACAGACTTCCAAGCTCTGGAACAGGTTAGTGTCAGGTCTTTGTTAAGTGCAATTTCAATTCCTCTTGGACAATTGTTGTTGACAGCGAAACAAGCCAATTCCACCCCGATGTTGTCGAAGCTGCCTTGGATGACACTCTCCAAGAACTCGGCCTGGAGTATCTGGATGTATGTCAAGCTCATGATTATCACCACTTCCCACCGACTGACAATACCCAATCTTAGCTCTACCTCATCCACTGGCCGGTCGCGTTCAAGTCAAACAAACAGATCAACAACCTGTTCCCCCGGCAGGCTGGAAACGAAAAGCTCGTTGAGATTGATGACAGCATCTCCATTATCGACACTTGGACGGGTATGTGATCCGTGAACCAGAATGAAGAATAAGCCATTAACACTCTATAGCCATGACGAAGCTTCCCAAGAGCAAGGCCCGCGCTGTGGGAGTTTCCAACTACTCTATTGAACATGTGAGTGATATTAGTTCTCAGCATCAAACGTTTCCGGGCTAATAATTGCCGCCACTACTCCTTCTAGCTCGAGGCTATCATCAACGCAACTGGCGTTGTCCCTTCAGTCCTTCAGATTGAGCGCCACCCTTACCTTCCTAACCCACCTCTGATCGAGTACGCCCAGAAGAAGGGCATTCACGTCACTGCTTACTCGGTATGGCTTTCTCCCCACTCTGACAAACCAAACAGAATTCTTATTCATGTGTGGTCCAGGGCTTCGGAAACAACTCCATCGGCTGGCCACTCATCATCACTCGCCCTGAAGTCAAGGAAGTTGCCGAGAGTGCCTCGAAGCGCACCGGCACAACCGTTACTCCTGCACAAGTTCTGTAAGTTTGGCCAGATATCTATGTCGACGTTCTCCTAGAACGTCCGCTGACATGCTCGTTCTTCGCCGTCTAGCCTCGCCTGGGCCCAAGTCGGCAGCATCAGTGTCATCCCCAAATCAGTCACCGCATCGCGCATCGTCGAGAACTTCATCGAAGTCGAGCTCACACCCGAGGAAATCGCCAAGATCGACGCCCTCGGAAAGGAGAATAAGCGTTTCAATGTTCCCGGCTCTGTTAACGATCCTTTGTGGCCGATTAACATCTTCGGCACCCCCGAGGAGAACGAGCATCCCGAATTTCACAAGGTGATTATTTCAAAATAAACGCCTTTTTTGGCCGGATTTTAGATCTTTGAGCGGATATATATTGCTCAGGAAGGGAGACGGACATGTATATTTCATAATGAAGGTTACGCGTACACTCCTTTTAGATACCAATGAATTAAACAGTCAATCTGTACGAATTAAGATTTCTATTCTGTTAGATATTAAGACCCCGCGTAGTCACATGCCAGGTATGAAAAATCTGCCCCTAAAACGCCAAACTTGCATGTATCATCAAAATCGCTAAAACCAATCCATAAATGCATTCAATATTTCGAGAAAGAGAAGTAGGGAGAGAAGAAGCTATCACCGCCTACTCATCCCCATATCCTTCATAGCATCCTTACGCTTCTGCTGATCACGAGCAATTTTCTTGAACAAAGGATGATGCTGCGTCTTCTCCTTGAGTTGCTTATTGCGCGATTTGTTGTACTCTACATACGCCATATCCTCGCCGCCGGCGAGACCGCTCAATGTGGCGGCGCTGCGTTTGACGCCGACTTTCTTCTTGGCCTTGCCACCGCGCTGGGCGCCGGAACGTTCGCTAAAGAGGTCGTCAATCACATTCTCGACTTCGGCCGAGGTCTCGTTCTGGAGCATAACTTCTTGTAAAAGTTCGCGCCGTTCAGATGCGGTGGCATAGGCTAGACCTTCAAGGTTTTCGATGCCCTGTAGATGCGTAATGACCTTGAATGCGTAACCCTGGTCAACTAGAAATGCTTGGCGCTTAGAGGAGTAGTACATCTCGTCTGTGTCTTTTGACACAAGTGAATAAAAGAAAGCATTGAAGCCTTCGTCGTTACGACGCTTGGCTCGCAGGATACGCCCGAGACGTTGAGCTTCTTGTCGACGGGAACCGTAGTGGGACGAAATCTGGATGAGACAGGTGGCTTCTGGAAGATCGAGGGAGGTGTCTCCAATTTTAGACAGGAAAATAGTGTTGACCTGCTCATTGTGCTGGAAGTTCTCCAGGATACGCATGCGCTCGTTCTGCGGAGTTCCACCGTAGATATAAGCCTTGCCCAGTTTCAGGGCGTAGCGTTCCAGAGCGTAGACGTTGTCAGAGAATACAATGATTTTATCACCGCGTTTCTCGTGATAATCAATCAGAAACTGGCATGCCTGGAACTTTCGTGGATTCATGATATACAGAAGCGCCGCTTTACGAGACTTCTCTCGCATGTATTCTGAGTAAAATTCAGTTGTCATCGGGCACCAAACTTCGGCGCACTGAACCTTGGCGATATGGCCTTGCTCGGCCAATTCCATCCAGTTTGCTTCGTATAGCTTGGGTCCGATCAAGAAGTTCAAATCTTTGATCTTATCATCTTCTCGAAGAAGTGTCGCTGTCAGTCCTAGTTTGGCCTGGCAAGCAATGCTAGATGTGACTTTTCGAAACATCGATGCTGGTACGACGTGCACTTCGTCTAGAATCATCAAGCCCCATTCTCGTTGTGTCAACCAGTCCATCATCTTTTGTGCGTCGTATGACCGCGCCCTTGTTTGAGAAACCATGGAGTATGTTGAGACGATAATACCGGTAGACCGTTTGAATTTTTCTTTATTATCGGAGGTGAAAATGGCAATGTCACTGGGGTCGATATTCGACCACCGGATGAATTCATTCCGCCACTGGACGACCGACATGGAGCTGGTACACAAAACAATCACGCCTTTCTTGATCGTGCAGGCAGCGGTAATGCCGACAAGCGTTTTGCCAGCACCACAAGGTAGAACTATAATACCACTCTTGGCTCGGCCATTACCGAACATCTTGCTAAGACTCTTTTCTTGGTAACTTCGAATCTGAGCATTCGGCTTTAGATCAATGTCAAGCGTGGGATTGTCCCGGTCATTTCGAAAGTCATATTCTTCAAGAGCCGGGCAACCCATCGCTTGACATCGAGCTTTGACAGACTCAACGTCATCGTTGGGAATCTGAAAACTATGGACTTGCGCGTCGTCTTCGTCATCATCCTCATCGCGAATCGTAGCTAGAAAGTCATCCTCCTTCTTAGAAGCATTGTTCGTCCCGTTAGCCCCATCTTGGTCCCCAGAAGTCTGGTTTGCTTGCTTGACGCCAGCCGCATCCTTGGTACCGGGGATAACAAGACCCGCCATCTTAGGTGCTGCCTGCTGAATAATTCCTTCAGAGCCTTGAACTCGTTTCGTGCCAATCACATCGTCCTGAAGAAGCATTTGCAGCATGGCCGGATCCGTACTCTCCACATAATACCTGTTATTATTTAGAACTAACTTTATCTTCCCGTATGACTTGGTGAAATCGACGATAAACGACCGGATTGCTTCTGGCACGGGCGTTTTGGACAATCGGTCCAGAAAATGGATGATATCTTTGGGTTCCAAACCAACAGAGACTGCAGCATACAGACTGTTTCCGGTGAGTCGGTACTCATGTAAATGCACTGGTCGAGACAGGGGCTCGGCAATAGTCGTGAGGAAATCCGCAGCCTGGGAAGCGAGCGGGGAGAAGCTCTCAAGAGTGATGGTGCCTTTGAGAGGTTCGATCCAGAGCGGACGGTTGGCATGGTCCGCTTTCAGCGGAAGAGATGAAAAATCTTTGTAGCCGTAATGAGGATCGCTTCTTTCTACGGTACCCTTCTTATCGCGACTGAAAGACTCAAGAGAGAACTTTTCCACCAACTGCTGTGTCTTCTCTGCACTTTCATCGTACTCTGAGTATTCGTCGCTGCTATCGATGCTTTGCGGTGTATCAGGTACAGGCGTCGCTCTCTTTGAGGCCCTCGAAGAGCCACCATCGGTTGCTTTACGCTTCGGAGCCATGATGGCGAATGTCTCGAGTTGCTGATTACGGTGGCGAACGGAAAGTTAGGCGCATCTGAGGCCTTGTGCATGCGACCATTAACGACAGCAGTCGGATCCCAGCATACCCCAGCAGCAATAATGAGCAGTCAGGGACGATGGCTGTTCAGAATGAAGGAATGGAGAAGAAAGGAAACGGCGAAGTCGTAGTCGATGGACGTTTGCTTTCGAGGCTGACAAAGGCTTGGCACATTGTGCGGCACAGCGAATCATATCCATTGAATATTTAAGTCTAGTCTCGAACAGTACATACATAGCACGCTGGCTCCGGGAAAGCTGGAGCTATCAATTTGTTCTCACTCTCACTCTCTAGTCACTTACAGCTTGTCTAGCACCGGCTGAACAGTCACGCCCTCTGCTTGTCCAACAATGAACACAGTGAGTATACTGGGCACACTATATAATCGACGATTCGCTGACGAGACTCCAATGCCAGATCAGATCTACCTGGTGAGTCGAGATTGACAAACTCTATGGCTGTGATCAATCACTCTAACGTGCATTGACAGGATTGGATGGGGAGCTCTTTGCGTAGGTTAGTGCGAGCTGCCATATGCTTCTGAACGATTATGAACGAAGTGTCTAACTGCAATACCTCCTTAGCCGGCGGAGGTGCTTACTACTTCGCCAAAAAGTCCGTCAATGCCGACCGCGCTGCGAGATTCGAAGCGGACATTAAACGCAAAGCACAATTAGCCGCGATGGAAGCTGAAGACCGTCGAAAGGCCTCCGCGTCTGTACCCCAAGAAGTGCGAAAACCTACGGACGATCCTTCCTTACAACGTGCCGGTGGAGTCCCGTTTTCTGGCAGAGACGATGTAGCTTCTCCGAGCAGTGAAGCTGGTCAGGATCCGGCGCCAACCAGACATGAACCGGAAACGGAGGAAGAGAAAATGCTTGAGAAATCGAAATACGAAGCTGCGCAGACATTCCGACCTCCACGCGGGAATCGGTTTAGTTGAGCTGGAATCAACACGTTTTCACGGATGGGATGGATGGAATTGTATATATGGATGGAATCCTGCAGAAAACTACGTCGCAAGCGAAGCTGATTCAATAAAATCTTTCCAAGAATTAGACAGGGCTCTGATTCCGTCGTGCTCATAAAATCATAAAATGGCCATTAAAGAAGTAAAAACGAAATGAATTCAATCTTCCGAGAGCTACTAATCATACGCAACAAAATTCAAAACAACCAGCGCCGTGTAAGAATGCCCAAGCCGTATTACCGAATGTAAATCCCCGTAAAATGCAAATGGCGTGACTGGTATATCACGATGTCTCAAAAATGATAGCTCTTGAAAAAAAAAGCAAAATCTATTGGAACCGTATTCGTCCTGTCATTCCGTGAGGCCATAGATTCTGTGACTCGACTCTTCGTGCCACAAATGAAGGTGGGTATTTCGCATGGTAGTGAAGTCTATAAAGATGTGGGGGTATTGTATCGCGATAATAATGAATAACAACTCCGATGGAAACAGCAAAAGTGAACGGAAGCAGATTATCGTGCATGGAAGCAAAGAGGAGGCAGTGAGCGCGTCCTGAAGAGCGTCATGTCAGCGACGATTTGTAGGAGTAGCAAAGGGGAACCAGAGCTTACTTATGGGAATGGGTATCATGCGTGTTCCTTTCCCGAGAACTCTTTAATGCAGGAGGGACAAAGGGCAGCACAACCATGGAGACCAAGCATGACGAGGCCACAAAACGAGAGGTGCGAGAGTCCGGTCGTGGACGACGGGCTGAGAAATGTCGCACCCAACTGCGAGCTCCAGAAGCAGCGATGGTGACGGCCATGGCTGGTGTGTGTACGTTACAGTGTGACCTGACGTGCGGGGCGTCGATGCCGATATAGAAAGTGGAATGAATCGTCGAAGACACCGGTAGAGGAGAGCGCCAGGGATGGAGCAAAGGGAAAGAGAGTTGACGTGAGCATGCTCGTGGCAGCCCGCGCCATAAATAAAGCGCTTCGCAGCGAGCTTGAGTCAGTCAGTCAGTCGACCTGGAACAATCGCAGCGGGGCCTGACGGCTTGAAGGACGGCAGTCAGGGCGCAGCCAATCAGCGCGCTTTCATTATTAATGCCTAGTCACGCCATCCGCAGACATCTTCAGACACAAAAGAAAGCCATTGGACGTCGCATTCCTGAAATGCCATCTTCCTTGCTCGGCGGGGACCAAATAGGGTTATATTCGGCGCCGAATTCGCTTGGACGAGCATGATCGGATAAGGTCACTGCCTGGAACATACCCGGCCAGTATCGGGTACCATCTGCATGCATTGCTGCCATTATTGCGTGCAGAGCGCGAGAAACACGAGGATCGCCCCGGGTCAATGCATTATTTTTTAGCCAGCTATCGTTACGTTGGAGAAGGGCGCGGAGCCAGTCAAGATCCTCTCTCGCTAGCGGCGAGAGCCTGGCCAATGATCCGCATCACGTATCACGTGACACTCCGGGAGCTTCATCCTAGATCGTTCTTCATCCTTCAGCAACATCCAACGCAACGCCGTCTTCGCAATGGCCACCCACCAACTCGCCATTGCAAAGGCTTCGTTTTCGGCTGCGCTTCTGCGCCCGGATCCTGCTTCTCTGGGGCGCGACGACATTTCATCCTTTCACGCTTTACTAGATAGCGCTCTATCGCATTGCTCGCGTACCAACGTCCAGGTCTGATCCGTTGTGTCCTTTGGTAGCTGTGGTCGAGACGTGAATACTAAATGTTACCTATACGGGTAAAATAGACTTGCAAGGAATGGCTGCTCCGTCATGTTGTTGCCTCGTCCAACAGAGCAGCCGGCCTGGGGAAGTACCTGTCCGCTTTGTCGGCATCTTTCGACACGGCGTCAGCCAAGGAACAGCCGGCCTCGTTAAAGCCCGCTGGTCCGGGGACCTCGGGGAAACGAAGAAGGCTCCATATTTTATACTTGCTTAACGATATTTTGCATCATACAAAGTATCATACCAATGAAGGGGTGAGCGCGTTTGTCAACTTTAGCAGCGCCCTGCAGCCCCATGCTATCGAACTGGTGGGTTTTGCTGCATCGTTCGATCGCAAAAAGAACCCGAAACACCACCGGAGATTAGATCAGCTACTAGATGCCTGGTACGATCATGGATACTACAGCGCCGAATATCTCAACAAACTACGGGAATTGGTCCGAAATGCGGAGTCGGTGGATATGATAAAAGCATCTGTCGGTCTGTCAGAGGGGGCTGGGCAGGCTCAGACGCAAGTGTCTCGAAGAGAAGCGCCGTATATTATGCCCGCTAGTCATGGTGACCCGTCAACACCATATTATGATCTACCTGCCGGAAATTTTGTCCCGCACATTATCCCGGATTCGACTACTCCGATTCGACCAGATACCGTCAAACCGTTGCAATTTTTAGCTGGCCCAGCTGACCAGAAACTTGTTGGTATAATGAAGGAATTTTTCCAGGATGTGGACCAGATCTATAGGTCGAACGAATCAGAAGTTTCCGACAATGCCCATGCTGAAATTGACGAGCTCGGACAGGCCGTTGTTCGGGATGAGAAAAGTGGCGAAATCATCGATGGAGACACTTACTACGGATGGTCACGGGACTTTTGTCTACAAATGAAAAGAAGGAAAGCGAAGAGAATATATTCACAGAGTCGCAGCCATAGCCCTGGTGTAAACGTGCGCAGCCGCAGACGTCGATACAGTGACAGCAACAGCCGAGATTATGATTCTCGTTCCCCTGAACGGAGGTCCAGATCGCCATCAAGTAATGCTTCAGGCGAAGGCTACCGGCCGCGATCCGGTGCACAAACCCGTTCACGTTCACGATCACGGTCTAATTCGTACTCTCCAAGACCGGCGTCGCCGCCACAGTCGTTTCCAAATTCACAGCAAATTTTTCAACCTCCTACCCCGCCATCTCTTCCACCGAATCCTGCTTACTCACTGAATGGTCCTCCATCCTTTCCACCTCAATATTCAGTGAATCTTCCGCCGCCACCTCCCTTGAATTACAACGCTCCGTGGCCGACACCGCATGTACCTCCCCCGCCTCTGTTTCCCCCAGGCGGCCAACATGTAGTACCACCGGGTATTGCCAACTTCCCTCAGCAGTATCAGCCTCCAGCGAACCAAGCAAATCAGTACGGTCGACCGGGACAACAACCCATGAGTGCCTTTCCTCCACCGTGGCAAGGTGGTGGGCACCCTGGTGGTTACGGCCAAAGTGGACATAGGTGAGAAGGGTGAATATTAATGTAATATACAAGAATAATCGAAGTTTATTCATTCCAGATAAGACACAGTCACGAGGTTAATACCCATCCTTCCCAAGTCCCAGCCCAAACTAATATATAGAGGATTAGATTTACATGCTATACAAACAATACCGGTGAAAAAGCCCAGAAGAAAAAAACAAATCATATAAACAAACTCCCTTCAATGCAATGCCAAAATGTTCATTTCCCCCCCTTAAACAAGTGGCACACAGCCTAAAAACACCGAACCTGAGATGTTCTATAAATCCCGCAAACATTAGCACATTATTCAACAGAAACGCACGAAAGAAGGACAGAGGAAACTTACGACTTCCTGGTTCTCGCAGCAACTGACCACATCCCAGCACACTTCATCATCACCAGTGCTGCTATCAACATCGTCCTCGTTGATATCGACGCAATTAAGCCCAATCGTAGTATCTAATTGTTGGAGGAAGTCCCAATCGAAGCCCGGAATCAAGTCACCGACAAAATCTACGAGGTCGATACCGTTGTTGTCGTTGTTCTTGGTGCTCGATACGTCGTGCACGGCTGAGCAGCATTTGCGAGTTGTGCCACTAGAGCATGTCAAGGATGTTGCGGTGCTTGTTGTGGCTGATGCTGTGCTTGTCGCTGTGGGAGATTGTTGGACTGCATCGGAGTCCGAGTCCGAGTCTGAGTCCGAGGAATCTGATGTAGCAGATGTGGTTGTTGCTGCTGCGGTGGCTGATGCTATCTGGGCCAGGTCTGACGACAGGGCTGAGAGGGCTTCTGCAATAGCACTGCTGGAAAGTGCGGCAACGGATGATGGTAAGGTGATGCTTGGAATTGCGATTGAAGATGGTATGGAAATTGACGTCGGTATGCTGATGGTGATGGATAATGTACTTGATGGGAGAGTGGCAACAAAAACCGATGATGAAAAGGCTACTACTGACGACGAAGAGGCTGCATTTGTTGCTTTGACTGAAGAGGACTTCTTTGTTGTTGATGTTGTTTCCTTTGAACTCGTGCTAGATTTCGTGGAGGTAGTCGAAGATGAGGATGAAGTAACAGCAGCAGTAATAGTAGTAGAACTAGGAGGAGGTACTAAAGTCACTGGCCGTCTAGTCCCATCGGGGATTGGCATACCCAGAGGCAGTGCAAATGTTGCACTTGGTGCCTTGACTGGTGATGGAAACACTGTGACTGTTTTGACAGTAGCTACCGTGACTGATGATGACGATGTGGTCGTAGGAAAGAGTTGAGGCGGCGGCGTGGCTGGATGCATTGGCCCATGCGCATATCGCTGGTCAACTTGTTCGTTTTTATTATTCGATAGATCGTCAGTGGATCTTTCGATAAATGCGTGGTGTCGTCGGTGTGGAGCGGCGATGACATGGGACGATGTAGAGAGAATAATTGCCAGGGCAATGGCAAGCGGAGCTGTGTTAAGATGCATGGCTAGACGATAAAGTCTGGAAGTATGTCAGTATTCATTATGTCGTCTTATTCATTTGAGTCGGATTCATACTTCACGGGACCGGGGGGTTGGAAAAGTCCCACTGTCGTAAGGGGTCTTGCTTGGAGGAAGTGACGTTGAGTGGAATGAGACGACAACTTCTGATTCTCTGGTGCTTGTTTTGCTAGTTCTTGTCATAGGATGATATCGCCCCATAAATACTGGAATTTATCATCGATATTTATGCTTGACAGAAGCTTAAAGTCGTTGGAGAAAGAACTCTCCAGCCACCCTCAGAACTGGTGGAAGAAAGATTGCCTATTTGGGTAATTGAATTCCACATTTGGAAAGTTTCATGCTTAGCAGTCTGGCTCATCATAGGGCTGGAAAACTTAAGAAACATTCTCGAAAGAGGCAAGTACTCTTAAGAAACATTCTCGAAAGAGGCAAGTACTGTGTATCTATTACTTAGGCATGTGCCATAGAGATCAACCTCGGCGAAGCACTGCATGGCCTTTTTCTGGAACGCAGAGGCTCGCACGAGGAATGTGTAGAACTAGAATCTAATAGCCAGTTTCGCCTATCTATTGGCTTGCTGAATATTACGAAGCTAATAGCATTCTTTGCGAAGGCTCTTAGGTATTCTCGAGGCTTTAATGCCCCTGTAATTGGCCGTCCATCAACATGGCTTACATTCCTCCCTCTAGCTTGCATTCCACAGCATGACATCGGAATTAATCCACGTTCCGGAATGTTCCAGTAATAATTTTGCAAATCAAATAAACTTCATAGATTTTGGAAACTATCTTATCCAGATGTGCAGGCTTCACTGGAGAATGAGACCTACAGACCAAGCCAATACCGACTCTTCTCAACAGTGAGTGGAGCAGAAAGCACCTCATCTCCGGTTCCCGTAATCAAAACTGTGTAATCACCACTCTCTGATGCCCAAGACTTCCGAATTTCATCCCAAAAGCTGGTTGCTATCTTCTTCTCTACCGAGATAGAAACTTTCTTTTTCTCTCCAGGCTGTAGGAACACTTTTGTAAACCCCTTGAGCTCACGGATGGGTCGCTGGATATTTGCGATCTTGGGAGGCTGAATCCAGAGCTGCACTGTCTCTGCGCCGGCAACTGATCCCGAATTAGTCACAGTCAAAGAAGCTGTGACCATCTCGCCGTCTTCTAGAACTTCTTTCTCTGAGTCTACCTGCAACGAGAGGTCTGATCGGTCAAAGGCAGTGTACGACAACCCATAACCAAATGGGAATAGGGTACGGGTTGCGGTTTTTTCAAAGTAGCGGTAACCCACATACACATCCTCACCGTACAGAACTCGGCCTCTCTCAGAACCAAAGTTGATATACGATGGGCTGTCCTGAAGACGGACAGGGAAACTCAACGATAATTTCCCAGATGGGTTCACATCGCCGTATAGAACATCCGCAAGGCCGTTTCCGAGCTCGTTTCCTCCGAACCATGCCTGGGCTAGGACATTGACCTTTTCTATCCAGGGCATGGTCACAGGAGTGCCGCTTTGGATGATGACGGCCGCATTTGGGTTGACGTCGAGCACACGAGAAATCAATTCGTCGCTGCCCGGTGGCAGATCCATATGCTCTCTGTCATGGCCCTCGGTTTCCCATTCACCATTCAACCCTGCAACAATAACGACCTGGTCGACCTTTGATGCCAGGTCTACTGCCTCCTGAATAGACTCCTCCAAATCACGACGCTTACTTGCACCAAAGGCAAACCCGCCCGGGCCAAAGTCGATGACACCTCGGTTTTCCAATTTTGACGTGGGTCGGCTGCCGTATTTGAACATGACCCTATATGGAGTACCAGCCTTGAGCTCCTTTGTTCCGTACTCCTCCACTGTTGCGCTACCAAAGAAGGCAGTTCCTTGTCGTTGCTTGGTGAAATTATCCACCACAAGCTCGCCGTCAATATAGAGTCCTCCAGTGCCAATGACTGTAACACCGAAATCGTATAAGCCGTCTTCTTCCGGGGTGAATACGCCCTCCATCTCAGCATAGAAAAGGTCAGATTTGAGATGTGGGTTTTTGTAGTCAGCGAGGAATCCCGTCGAGCTGATGAGATGCAACTCATCTACAGCCTTGGTGTCCTTGTTCCTCTCTTCGGACGGTTCAAGGTACACTTTGAAGCTGAAGCCACGCTTGTCCCCATCAACAGTCTTCAGTAACGGTCCTAAGGGAGGCAAGCACTGATGAGCGTAAGCGCCCTGTGCGAATGAGACCTCGGCCTTGCTTGCCTTGCTCACACCTTCAAATGGGGTTACTGCATAGTAGGCTGGGAGGGCAGCTGAACCGCCACCGCAGTAGGACGCAACTTTCGAGTTCGGCCCTATAATTGCGATGGACTTGTTCTTGTCGAACGGGAGCACGTTTCCGTTATTTCTTAGTAGCACTATAGACTCAGCAGCAGCTCTGCGGAGGAGCTTTTGATCTTCAGGTCTATTGAGGCCCTTTTCTTCGGCGTTAAAGGGGATCTTGGACTCTTCGGCATAGTTGACCAGCTTGAGGACGTTTCGCACTCTTTCATCGAGAACATGCTCGGCCACTTTTCTAGAATTTACGGCATGGGATAAAATACTTCCTCGCCAGCGGGTCGGTCCAGGCATTTCGAGATCCAGCCCGGCATTGATTGCTTCAGAAGTGCTATACGTACCGAACCTATAATGATTATTGTTAGGGAGAAGCTGTGAACGTAAAAAGGGGATGGTCGCTTGCCAATCGCTCATAATAAGACCATTCCATTTCCACTCCTTGCGCAAGATATCGTCAATAATGCTACCATTTTCACTCACGTGATAGCCGTTCACTTTGTTATACGCGGTCATGAAGCACTTGGTCTGACAGATGCGGAGGGCTTGCTGAAAAGGCAGCAAATAAATCTCGCGCAAAGCGCGGGGTGTAACAATGGTATCTACAGCCATTCTCTCATGTTCCTGGTCATTGCAGACAAAATGCTTTAGGGTCGCGCCGACACCTTTGGACTGCACGCCTTTACAGTAATAACCTGCCAAAATACCGGAGAGAAGACCATCTTCGGAAAAGGATTCAAATCCTCTACCTCCTAGGGGAGATCGCTGGATATTTATTGTAGGGCCTAGCAAGACATGTGCGCCTTTAGCTCGGGCTTCATCACCCAGGAGTTCTCCAATCTGTTCCACAAGATTGACATCCCATGTTGAGCCCAGAGCAGTCGAGCATGGCAAACATGCCGCGGGAACACCATTGAAAAAGCGAGTTCCACGAACACCGTTTGGTCCATCGGAAGTGCGCACGGAGGAGATGTTGAGGCGCTCTATAGGCACTGTATGCCAGAAGTCGGTACCTGTTTGATGGCGGGTTAGCGGGTTGCGGATTATTTACAATTGAGCAATTTTATGCAAGTCTTCCACCATAATTTTTGTAATGTGGAAAGGGGATCGGAGTTTTGTTACCGGCTGTCAGAGCGATCTTTTCGTCCAAGTTCAGCTCAGAGAGAGTCTTTTCGACATCCAGGTTCACCATGGTTATGATGTTGGCTCACCAAGAACGGTTTACTTGAAGAAATGGTGAAAGATAAAAGACTTAGAAGCAGATTTGCACATCAAATTAATCCAGCGTATGTGCCTAGATATCAAGAAAAATCACAGGAGAAAGTGAATGGAGGGACAACGAAGCCCTTTAAAATGTCGTGATACACACAACTTGATATAAAGAGCCGAAGTTTACCCGGCTATCAAAACCCCGCAGCGTATACTTCAGCCACTTAGATGCGGCATGTAAGACAGTGGAACTCGGCCATTATTATCTATAAGCAAATTACTCGCGGAGTTTCGGCAGTGTTTTAGTCTCGCCCAAGTTTCGCTTATAATTATGTGAGGCTATTTGTTCATGAATGTGAAGACCAAAAAAGTGGGCCTTCATAGACACTCAAAGTTATCTATCTCTTCACAAGCTCGGATACTCTATCTTCGAAGTGACTCGAAAAAGTGATATTCTAGTCATTGATCTTGAACAGACCTAAAAGTCTTTTTCTTTCGATCATTTGAACATGTCATCGAGGTTCACTATGGAAGCTATGGTCGCAGGCTTCTGTTTCCGAAGACTGAATATCTAGATAATCTTTGACTTCCTTGATAGGATAATTCAAACCCGGCTTATCGCGCACAATCCAAACAGGTAGTGATCCTGAATCTGATGATGGCTCCCCGGAGCATCCTGTGGCAGGAAGGAAATCTCTCAACTTATTGGTTGGGATTATCCCGACTGCTACATAGATATCCAACATTGCTTGAGGTCTGCGCGATATTGATGGAAAGATGGCAGCTTGAAGTCACTTCTCTCAAGCCAATGATCGAGGGAGCTGTGGCATAGAAAACCCTCGCTCTGTGTACCGGAAGAAATATACAAAACTACGCTTCGTAGGTGCTGGACTTTAGCTACTTATTGATTGTTACTCGTCTGTTTTTAGCTAAACGAAGAGTATCAATATCGAGACGTGCGGCAGTTCTTCGCGGCGAGCATTAAACCGATACAGTAAATTACAGGAACTAATGCTCATTTTACAGGATCTTTCATTAAGTATGTTTGGACGAATATATAGATTGCATGCTTCGAAAGAGGTGTGTAGGGCTGTGGGAAAATCCAAGGAGAGTAAGTGGTGATATCAGAGTGTCTACTCTTCATAATAATTTTGACTCAATTCCCGTCGAACTTAATATCAATTCAATCTTATTATAACTCTCATCGACAAAACAGATAGACTTCAGCGTCAACACCGAGGATGACGGATAATTGACGAGTCGCATTCGCTTTTTCTTAAGTGTTTGTCTCAGCTTAGTTGACATGACATGCTTCCAGCTATCTGATGTCTTTAGTACGGATCCCGCAATCATATAACGTTGCCTAGGTACCTCAGCTATGCCTAACTGACTAGGTACCCACAAAATGATGCATGCTATGATGAAACATAGCCAACACAGAATCCTAAGCTTTCTTCTAACCAAAGGCTGATGGCATCATATTCAGAATACATACAGTCCCTATCCTCCGACTGTGACCCGAGTATCTCGTATGTCGCAGGAAGGACGTGCTTGGCTCTATGACGTTGGGTCAAACAGTCCAAATCAGGCATTCTGGCAGATGGATTGTCGACTTGACATCACTGGCAGATTCGAGACTCTTCAGAGAATTTACTAGCTCTTGTCTTCTCCACCTTCTTAAAGCATCAAGGGGCACTATTTCAGTCATATTATGACGACGATGTCAATGCCGACGTTGATGATTACAGAACTATACAAGGCGATCGTATAAAATACGAGGAATACACCAATACTTTTGATTCATGACCGCCACTATCTAGCCCACTATTCAATTGACTAAAAATTGATTTATTACGCCTGATCCAATCAATATCAGACATGTTTGGGACAGGGATGGCGGGTCAGTCTCGGTCGAGTCGGCCAGTCTCTCGTTCGCATCGTATACATACGTACTCTATAAATAAATCATAATATAATACACATTGCAATAAAAATAAACCAACGGCCAATTACTCAAATAACTGGATTTTGGTTATACGCCAGGATCCATTTAGTTTATGCATACCTCTGCGATGTATGCATATTGCAGAACAGTAGATGATTTTGGCTTTGGAAACTGCCGAAAAGTAATGAATGCAAGTTTAAACCTGTTTGGTTAACTCGATCTGAGGGATTCCTCCTTTTTTCCTCTCGATCCCACTTTGTAATAACGTTGAAAACGGTCCTGTCTTCATAATAATACAGAGAGCATATAGAATACACGGTAATCTTACATCTCATACAAGCGAAAATTGCTCATAACATCATCAAGAGCAAAACAACCAAATCATAAAGCTTCATAACATCGTAAAAAATGAGAGAAATAAAATGGAAAGAAAGAAAAATCCTCTCACCGGCTTGAAGACAAAAACACACAGTGAAACAATGAAGTGGAAGAAACGGTTGGTAATTTCTTTCTATTCTGAGTCTAGAGTAAAGTCTGCCAGTTCTCCTGTCGACTACCCTGACTGCAATGGACTTGAAAATATTTGCAGGTGAATGATGTAGGGGAAGTTCAAAGTGTATGCAGCATGTGGGATAATCACCATTATCATCACTCGCTCAAGTTGGAATGAAAACAATTGTCAATGGAGATTTCAAATCAGGTCGAGTAAAAGCCAGGCCCCCAAAGGCGACGGGTTCCAATCTAACCATCGGAAAGAAGAATCGAAATGTTGCATCTCGCAAACCACCTAACCTACTAGTAGGCTAGTGTTGGATAAGTATGTACGAACGGAATGTCAAGGGGGGTAAGGGGAAGGATAGGGGAAGGGTTTATTGTGTATGCGTAAATAAAACTCCAAATCCGGCGCCATTCGCTAGGACAAGTTTAGCAAGTCAGGCAATCGCAAATGAAAGGGATCATCTTCCAGCCAGCCTGATGCCGACACTTTTGCGCCTCTCTCTCAAATAAGTTATATGTAACTGACTCGTAATATGCGTAGGTTAAGACTTGCTGGCAACTGGTCAACGGATGATACAGGGGGTGCAGGCTACCATCTGCGAATTTCATTAGCCCGAGGAAGATGCTCAAATGCAACCTTGTTGACATACCCAGCTTGCAACAAGAATTCTTGGTCATTCAAAGAGAGTTACTGTAGACTATGCCCGAGGGCCTCCAGGAGACTGGCTGGCAGATGCTTCAGAACTCCGCTGAGGTGGTGGGCAAGTACCGGTGCGAGCCATGTTGCCCACGGACGAGGAATTGCTCTGGCCGCTACGACCACTGGTGCTGCTCCCTCGGCGTCCAGTTCCTTTGTCTTCCTGAGTGAATGCAGCGATTTGACGTTGGGTGTACTGCAGCATGACTCTGTTGTAGACATCAACTGAGGTATTCGGGTCGACGCTTGTGCCGGTGTCCAAGGATCCTAAGCCTGAGTCACGGCCAGGGACATCCTCGGCGGCAAATTGGAGGTCTGCTGGATCGTTTGGCATTTGGTTCGAATGCATACGCCCCTTCGTCTAAACTCTCTTTATCAGTAAGGTGGGATACTCCTCGTTTTAATTTCATCTTTCTAGAGCCAAAATGTGTCCAATGCATACTATCCATTTTTGATTCGATAATTTTTAGATTTTTTTTTGCGTCAGATACAACTTTGCAGGGCCATTTCTTACATATGCTATGGTGAAACTCAGCGAGTTAGTACACTCGGTGACGGTTTGTAAGCAGTTCGGGGGCCGGATAAAGCACAAGACCTCAACGTGTACTATCGATTTCGTGCGCAGTAGAGCGAGAAAACAGTACGAGAGCAAAGGGAGTCGATAGACAATAGCAAGTGCAGAGATATGCGAATAGACCTATGTTGTCGGAGAAAAGCGGAGAGCGAGTCTGTACGCCAAATGCAACAACGGCAGGAGCAAGTCTTTAATAATAAGTGCCAGATGGGCAGGCACGCAGCGGGCAGCCAACCAACAGTCCCACCGGGAGAGGCTGCGATCTCCTCGCAGCAAAACGTTGGTTTTCGTAGCATGATATCACGTTGCCAAAGCCCTAGGGTCGCCACACAATGAATTCATAGCCCGCATTTTGACAGATAGTCCTATACGGCCGCGAAGTGGGGGCCTGGGGATGTTCATCTCACAGTCTAAGCCAGCTAGCGTGCTCTATTGAGGTCACTTCGAAGACCGGCGGAGCACAAAGTACGGGTTTGCTCAGAGTTCTCCATAGAACAGTCACCATTCCTTACCCAGCTCCACTATCACGCAGCTGCCCACCGATAGTATCCCCACAATTGGTTTGGTGTTCTTCGAGGAGAGGGAAACGATGCATTTGATGGAGGGCGAGTCTACACTTGGCCATACTGGGGAACGTATTTTCCTACAATATTGGCGTCACGGCCCCACAACGCTGAAATGACGGCTCTACCGATATCTCTGGCATCCACTGATGAGATGCCACCCATACTTATCGAAACAAATCGATAGGCAACGAGACAGAAGAAGAGTAAAGCAAGTGAGCTTGACATGGGACAACAGCGTCATGGCAGCGTATCGATGTTAGGAGGATGCCTAAACAACGCTTCTCTAACGGAGCTACGCTGGATTCTTCTTTGGAAGAGATCAATAAAGCTGACATCTGTACGAGAGCATAGCAAGGAGGAGCTACAGTATACCGAATATAGTAAGGAGTATGG
The DNA here is from genome assembly GCF_001907595.1 of Talaromyces atroroseus. Taxonomy (NCBI): domain Eukaryota; kingdom Fungi; phylum Ascomycota; class Eurotiomycetes; order Eurotiales; family Trichocomaceae; genus Talaromyces; species Talaromyces atroroseus. The sequence goes on from NW_017971432.1 coordinate 1,104,702, forward strand.
AGCAATATCGACCCGGTGACGTCGTAGGTCCTTCGGCTAGCACCGAGCCTGACGTCACCGTGCATAGGTAGCCGGGCGCTAGTCTGCATGCGGCGCTTCCATCCAATCTAGGCCTCCCCGCTATCACATTGCACATATGTAATTACAGAATACTACACACATATACGGATCTGCCTGTATGTCGATTTCACTCAGTGTATTGTATATACAGATATGCTGTCCACTGGCGATATGTGGGTTTGCGCCCTCTCAGGCTGAAAAATGCAACTGCGAAGAGATGATTTATTCGAAATCAGTCACAACCAGAAAATACTAACAGAGTTTAGCCTCCGTATGCCGTCCACTCACATCCGCTGCTGAGGAATCCACCAAGTTGAGATGGCCAATGGTAATATTAGAATTACACCTGAATCCGCTTTCATGCGGAGAAACATTTCCGTTGCCGAACCATATGAATGCTGATGTTCATCCACGAAGCTGATCATTCTTTGTGATATCTGTTATCTAGATTTATTGATTCATATTATCCGTCGTTGGCATCCAAATATGGACTCGCCATGAACCCTGAGCTTCGCTTTTACATACAGCCCACACCGCAAGTGGCCCAGACCCGCTGAAACTCGCATTCCAATCTTGCATGCTGTCGGCCTGTATGCCGTGGACATTGTCCCAGCCGTCTTCAATAGGGTTGTCCGCTCCCAGCATCTCTTCCTGCAGCCTCATCTTATCTAAATCACGAGCAATAGATATGTTAAATTAATACTTGTTCGTTGGGTCCACCCCATGTGACCGACTGTATGTCACTAATTTACTATCCGCGACTAACCGTGATATGTCATGTCAAATGCGAAGCAACTAGCTAAATTAAAGTACCGAGTAGTCATGGCGCATCAGTTCCGACTACAACGCTGTTGGTTGCCCTATCGGGAAACCCGAAGGAAATCGGGTCCGGGAGGTTCACCGTCCCCTGAATTACATATACAAGTGCCGGGTGAAAACCAGAAAACATGGGCTCCACATGTGAGAAGCACGCTACCGTCGTTGATTGCTAAGAAGTAAAGTCTTCATGATACTTTTCCATTCGAACCCGCTGCCTTGGAACACGTGATAGAAACAAGAATGAAAAGCATCAAGCTCTCAAATCCAGATAACAATGCACGCCAAAAAGTTTCATTAAACATATGCATATAACATCTCGGAGTTGCAAAACATAAAACACAAATTGTACGATTATACGTATCCTAGGTCGACGTCAGCTTGTCCATTTCATCGAGAATATCCAGAGGTAGAAAACTCACCTTTCCTCGCTCCCTGGAAAAAGAACCGCACAATAAACACCTGCAGGCCAGCCATAGAAACCATCATCAAACTCTCAATAACACTGAAGTTAAAGATTCGTCGTTCGGTGCTGCGCACTGTGTGGAAATTGCGGTTCTCACGCGTACGGAAGTACTTCTGGTTGCGCGAGATGGTTGAGAATAGATGGGACACCTTTGTGAGCGACTCTTCGACCGCAGTGGCCTGTTCGGGGTTGGCACCTTGTCGGGATGGTAATTCGGTTTTTGCCTCGTTTTCGACCTACAGAAAAATCAACCTCATCAGTTTGTTCCCTCTCTTCTTTCCTCCCAATCCCTTAGTTTCTAGTTCAACCCGGGTAAGTAATATATACCGCGATCTCAAAATCGACCACCTTCTCCGCAAATGTCGACATCTCATTGCTGAAACAGAAGCTGTATTCGCCAATGCTCTGCGCAGTAAACACAAAGTCTCCCTGTCGTTCCTTGGTTCCATCCAGAATCACTTTTTCAAGGGGACCGGTGACCGCATAATCGATATCGAAGGAGCCGCCGGATTGAACCTAGACGTTTTATTCACCAGTCAGTCACGGAGCGATAGAAATGCAATCCCTTTCCCATTTGCGTCCAAATGACATAATTCAAAAAGGAGAGCAAGAGAGCAAGAGAGGGGACAAATTCTCACAGCAAAGTAAAAAGCCACTTTGACATCCGCTTGCGGCACTTCGGTATAAAAGCATGCTTTTTCGTGAGCCTCGAGTTTGTAGGTCAATGCCGTGGCTGACACGGAGGGAATCAGCGTGGCCAAAAGGCCCGTCACGAGGCTGTTAATGCGCATCTTAAATAATATCCCCGCGGGCGATTGGGTTAGGGTGCGTAGTCAGGCAATTTATTTGTGTTTGTCTTTCTCCTGAAATGGCGCCGGCGATATGGACAGCTAGCAGATTAGTGTTTGTTGTGTTTGTTTTTATGCCTGAGGCATTCACTCCGCTACTTTCGGACAAACGTTTATCCATGATACCTTTGATATCAACGGCATCCACGATGAAATGAAGCACCAAGATCGTTTGATCCAGGGATGATTCTTACGAGATCGAAAGGAAGGACTGATCAGGACAAACTCTCTTGTCCTTATCTTGTAACCATATTCGATAAGGCTCCTAGAGGTCATGAGCGTCCTACCTTGCCCAAATTCCTATCAGCATTAACATACCTAGGTAAGGTGACTGATGGGAATTGACGAATGAAGATGTGCTATTCGTCCGTTAATATACCAAAAAAATCCTCAGTGCATAGCGTGTCTGTCAAGGATTTTAACAAATCATCCACACGTCCTTTACACGGCAATTGGCACGACTTAGGTACTCGTGTCCTCGATGGCACGCTACAAACGATCTCGTGCCAGAGTCTAAACCATCTTACTTTCAAAAAGGAAACAAGTTGAGAAAATAAGATTCTTTCAGACTTAGTTATCCCGTGTTAGCTCACAATACTTGCTCGTCAGCCTGATACTTCAATTAAACACTTTGACAGCGTCACTACTATACGTTAGATGAACTCGAATGCCTCATGGCATATAAACCTATCCCTACGAATGCCACTTGTCTGATTTAACCGGAATATTACATTTTGGCAAGAATATCAAGCTCGGACATTTAAGTAGTCACGTATACAAATGATAGTATGACGCAATTATAATCCGATGCTTAATTTCGATAACTACCTATTTCTAACTTCCTGTTTCTGTATAGTCCCTCATATTTTAGCTAAAAGACCATAGAGTTGTCAATAGCAAAGGTAACAAATTTGAAGCGAGGAGCAAGTACCGTCCCTCTCCTCATGCCGTGCCACTCTCAGTATTGGAAATCGTCTCCGTGACAACCGAGCTGTCCTGCTCGTAGACAATATAGAAATTTATGTCATTAGTTGGGGGGCCGTATTCAAACCAAGTGCAGCTGAAGTAATACTCAGAGTAATCTCCAAAACCTGACAACGGGTTGATAACGGCCTTGAGCCACTCTTCTTTCTGTTCCGTGCTAGCAGAATCCCCGTTTGAAAGCTGAGTGCCTGTCTCACCGATGGCAAAAGGAATACCGTATCCGGCAGAATATGTGTCATAAAAGGCTCCATAAGCGCTTTCGAAATCAGGAAGTCCTTCATCAGCGTTTGGATAGTAATCCATGCCTACGATATCAACGTATTCTTCACCGGGCCACCAAGGCGCAACGGGTTCGGATGAAGTGTCGTCATTAGGAGACCAAAACATGAATATCTTATCGTTACTTGAAACCGCGTTATACATGGTCTTCCAAGCAGTTTTGTATTCATCGTAGTTGACTGAAGTTGGGATTGTTAGCTATAGGAGTTCCATCTTTTCACTGCGTGTTGGAACTTATCATAAAACCAGAAGCCCCGGACGAGGAACTGAAACTTACGACCACCAGGATATGTGCCAACAGCAGCATAGTAATTTACTTCGTGCGCGAAACGAAGCCACACCGTCACTCCTTTGCCGTTGAATGTTTCTTCAAATTAGGACGCCACTGAATCACAAAGCTCCCAGCTGATATCGGTCCAGTCCACAGATGGCATCAAAGATGCGATAAGAACAGCTCCCGAAGAGACAATATCATCTACATTGTATTGATAATTGCCATCGTAAGAGCCACTGTCAACGTTTGACGACGTAATTTGAGAATAGACATTGTACCTATGTATTCATGGTAATTAGTTACAGTTGTCTGTATTCTTTCAGTGAGGAAGGAAATACAAGCAAGCCCAAGGACTGTACAAGCTTCTACGTAGATACGAAATATTTACTTACGTGGCGCCCTTCTGCCCTGTTGCTTGGTTCAGGGATGCGAGCGTTACTGATGGTTTATAATTTGGTGCCCAACCAAAATAAATGGAGTCGTAGCTAATCATTGAAGAGGCATCAATTCCATATTGGACACCAAGAGGGTTTTCCAGCTGCGGTCGCTTATTAGTAAATGCTATTTCTAGGCATCTTCAGGATTAGCGTATGCTCGAAATGACATACTCTTTTGTATGGCGCAGCTAGTACTCCTGAGATGAGGGATAGGGCAAAAACAGCCTTTCTCATGTGAACGGCCATGTTGATCGAGGAGTAAATAGAGAGAAAGAATTTGAAAGCTTCGAAGTAACTGTCCTTCGCAAGTCTGCCTGATCTCAAGCATCGGTTAGAAAAGTTGCCGGTATTTATACATTGTGTTATCTCCTATTCCTTCAGCGTTCAAGTTGGTTACGGTCGTATACGAACCTTCTAGTGTCAGGTTACATTAATAGTTGACATCCCCCTAGGTACCTAAATAGTAGGCCTCGTCGGCCAATGATTTGAAGGGACATCTAGGTATACTGTGGACAATAGATGGGGATATGAGCCCTATCCCTGTTTTCTGCGAGCATAAAAATTCCCTACATCTTGCACGCCTGCTACCTGGCTATTTGTGTAACGCCAGCTGGAGAATGGCGCCGGCGCTAAGATGCTTATGTACTCTATAGATCGATATTTCGGTGGTATCGTAGATTCCTACATCTCGCCCCAATATGCTAATTCGGCTAGAGGAATCATGCAAGATCGTCAAGGAAATCGCCGTGGCGTTTGGAACCTTGAAGTCACCTGCCTCTTTAGGCCGCTGCTGTTGACTGATCAGCCTATGACTCGAACCCAGTTGAAATCAGACAAGTATAGCGATATTCTGACATCCGAGATTAAACTCTCCGATGTATGGAGCCTAGATATAGTGCTTACTAGTAAGTAGATGCGACATTACAAGCCAATTGATGTTGTTAAGCGCTACGGCTGTCTTATCCGTTCTACACATATGTAGTACCTAGGTAGTCCGAGATTTTCTTTGCCCCGTCTATTATAATAGCTTAGAGTCAATATAACTAAATAACTCAATACCCCAAAAAGGCTCCTCAAAAGAGCTCAGCGACTAGTCTGCTAATTAAATTCATCGCTGTGCACTGTGCTCGTGACCCATCTTCCTTACATGTCGAAGTTCTGTCAAGTGAAACAACTAAATGACCACAAACTACCTACATGAGTCAAATAGGCACAAATTAATAAAATTCTGATCCACCGTGGAAATGACTGAGACGTTTTGCACGGACTTATATTCCGTGAGAGCTGGGTGGCTGGCATGAAAAGGTCTTCAGGGACATATCGAGGTATGAGAAGTTCAGCCCCATGTTCGAACCTGGGAAGGAGATCTGCAAAGCTACGTCAGTCCAGACTTTTGAGGTTTGCTATGCGAGCATTGTATTCTATATTAGTCTAACTAACCAAAACCTCTGATCGTTCGCGTATGAATCTCTATTCCGAGGGCAATGTCAAAGCCTCTAGGGCTTATATTTTTAAGCTCCACTCGCAGGGACGACGGTATCTTCTTTTGCTGGAAATAGCTTTCCCTTTGGCATTACCATCACAACAATCAACATAATCGCTCCTGATACTATACTCAGAATGTAAACTTTGCTTATAGCATCTGTGATAGCCTTGATAGCTTGTGTCTGAAGAGAGGGATTCAGAGAATCGAATAGGGCGCTCTGAGTTCCCATAATGACGCTCCTGATATCTTCTTGAGAGAATCCCTGCCCGTTCAGGACATGCGTAAGGTTTTTCATTGAAAAACTCTGGAATATCTGGCCCCCTATGAGCAAGCTCACCGTCTGGAAGCCCAGCTGAGACAGATTCTGCATAGAACTGACACGTTGAACGTCCAGATCAGAACCTGTTTGCGCCATTATCGTGATACTCGCAACTGTAAAGCCGAGATTGAAAACCAAGCCAGTTCCAGCTCCGAGCATGATAGTGTACCCGTAGACATTTGCAATAGAAGTATTGGGATTAACGGTGTACATGGTTGCACTACCGACTGTCATGAGGACTCCACCCACCGTGTATAACACCCAGCTAAAGTAGTCAGTTTATGGATGGAAAACAGCGACAACGAATATGGGCTCTTACTAATAGTTTATGCGTGGAAGAAGAGAACCCGAGACCATAGTCATGGACGCAAGGAAAGCGATGAAAGGTAATAGGCGGACGGCAGCCATCAGAGTTGAATCTCCATGAGCAAAGGAGAAATAGATAGGAATGTAATAGAGCGGTATGTAGATGTTGGCAGCGGCCACGGCAGTATTGATGTACAGCAGGACCTGCGTCATGTTGAGAAGAACATGTCGCGGAGGAAACATGCGCGCTTCACGAGTGGTGAAAACGACGAAATATTGTTGGAGAAAGGTCAAAATGAACAGCACTCCAGAGACAACGATTGTTGCGATTGTGCGGCCATCATCCCAGGACCAAGTTGTGCCAGCAAAGGTCAAGGCAATGGTGAATGATACCATTGCTCGAGTGCCCAAAATAAAGCCAACCCAGTCTAGAGCTACGAGCTTTCCGAGGATGGGGGTATCTGATGCGCGACCTGGCTTCACTGAGGGGAGGTAGAATATGTACACTGGTGCACATAAAGCTGCAACAACACTAGGTGTTCTTAGAAAACAGAATTGCGATGGTTTATGCGTTAAGCTAACTCACAGGTTAATGTAAAAAGCCCATCGCCACGTCGCTGAAGAGGTAGCGAAGGCGCCTCCCACCACAGGGCCCAGGACAGCACCCATCCCCCAAGTGACGCCCATGCCCGAGATATAGCGGCCCCTTTCTTGCTCGGCTGTGCAGAGGGCAAAGTAGTTCAGAATACTGATAGAAGAAACATGTTAGCAGAGCGTTCGCCACGTGCTTCTAAGATAAACTGACCCAAGGAAGATTCCATTTCCCCCAACACCGGCTAATGCCCTACCAACAATAAGAGCATTCATGGTAGGTGCTGCACCGCAGAGTGCAGAGGCGGCTTCAAACAGAATGATGCTCCCGATAAACATACTTTTGAGATCAACGATAGCATACAAGGCAGCCCTTCAAGCGGCAAAATCAGCTTTCTCACATCTCGTGCAAGAACTTAGGAATGTCCAACCCACCCAGGTAATATAGAACACACGGAGCCAAGAGGAAAACCAGTGCCAATCCACGTTAGACTTTCGACCTCGCCGAACTGTTCGATAACAGCAGTTTGGATGTCAGCAGCAACAGTGCCATCAAGCCCGTAGATGAGTGCTCCAATATATAGAGACGTAGCAGCAGCAGCCCATTTCCACCCATGTACTGTTCTAGGGCTTGGCTCGAGGCTGGAACTAGAGTCGTCGCCTTCTCTCTGTTGCAGAGACGAGCCAGGTAATATCTGAGATGCAGGGTCGAATTTAAACTCTTGGCTGCTATTGCTTGGTTGACGTCGAGGGTCCTTATGGACTGCATGTTCGATATCTTTTGTAGCTGCCATGTCGGGTTTGGAACACTTCATGACGTGTAGATTGACAATGTTCAACAGAGTGTGTGGAACAAGAGAAATATATATATATGTATATTGTTTCCAGGTATCGAAGGCAATATAAATAATCATAAGTCTTAAGTCTGTTATCTTTTTATTATACACGCAGGTTTCCTTTAAGCTGTGTAGCTCGTAAAAGGGGAGTTAGGGTTGGATATCCACACGTGATCCAACATCTGTCGGCCAATTTGGTCTCTCGGCCAATTTGGCCGAACTCGCTGAGGTTAGTTTGACTACATGCATTAACAAAAGACCCACCTTTCATCATCTTGTAGCAAGCTCAAGCTTGGAATCATTCAGGATATTCACTTTATCATCCTCCGCTGTGCTTCGCTCGACCACCTCGATCACTTACGGTCATGGATTCTGAAGTCGAAACATATTCATCTCCTGGACCCATGTGGTTCTGCGGCTTTTGTCAGAAACCATTCTTGAGAGGTTGGTCTCCTTCACGGTTTTATTTACTGTCATTAAGGAAATTTCAGAAATGTCCTACAAACGACATATTTCATACTGTCGCCGTGCTCAGAATCGCCCTCGTTCACGTTTCAGGTCATGCCGAGCTTGTACTATGGCCAAAGTGAAGTGCAACTTCCAGCCTCGATGCTTGCGGTGTACCAATAAAGGTCTCGAATGCGTGTATGATACGACTGCTGCTAATGCTTCTATTCATGCTCCTACTACAAGTGAGGAACAAATTACCAATGAACAACCAGCAGCAAACGCGTCTCCTGTCTTTACCCTGGACCTATTCGCAATTGGTGACATCAATAGTACCTTCAATGACTTCGGTGCATCCACTGAGACAATTGATATGGACGAAGCGCAAGTTTATGTTGACTGGGATGAGGTCAATCTCGTAGAGAGTCCAGAGACTGACATCCTCTCACAAAGTCCCATGAATAACCTGCCTTGTTTCCAATATGAGCAGGCTGCTAGGCCTAACAGGCAACCCGCTCACAAAGGTACTCCTTGTCGTATACATGTCATTGATTTCCTGACTAACTTTTATGTAGAGAACCTCTTGCTCACTGATCTTCCCTGGTCTGCACTGGGCCCTCCAGATAACAGTCTCCCTGTCATGTCCGAAACTACATGTCTCTCCGAGCTACCATATCGGGAATTTCTTACTCCAATCCCAATACCAAACCCCGTTGCAAAGTTTACTGGTAATATTGTCATGCAGATGCTTTGTGCCTTTCCACAGATGATGCTTCGAAGGGAAACTCTGCCTCCTTTTATACACGGGCACTGGTATCAAACAACAAGTGCTATAGAGCCTGCTCTGCCTAGGCCACTGGTTAATTGCATGGGACTAGCGCAGGTCTTTGCTTCTCACAATCTTGAGACTAGGCTATTTTTGTGGCACACAGGTCGGGCAGAACAACATTCCCTGGCTGAAAAGGTTCAGTCCCTGTTTTCCTTTTATTGCAACTCCTAAGCACTCACAACGGAGAAAATACCAACACCCAATGCTATACTTCTACTTCTGACCGATACACGCAGCCCTGAACGTCTTGTTCTTACAGTATAACGTCACAGCTAACATTAAGCATAGGCAAGTCAGTGCCAATTCTCGAAGGATGAGCACCTCGCAGCAATACAAGCCCTGCTTGTATATATTATGATGCGAGTCATCGATAACTCAAAAATCGAGCCGGACTTAAACCTTGAATTGCTAGTTACTTACCAGGTACAAGATCTTGCTCCTAGCCCAAAGAACTCTTGACTAAGCGATGCAGAGCCTTTGTGACAGCTTCAAAGGTTTGTGTGATGAACCCTTTTACCAGCACGAGAGACTACACCCAAGTTCTAGCTGGGAAGATTGGGTTTTTGCCGAGTCCAGAAGAAGGTAATGTTCAATGCCACTTTTCCACGCACACGCCCATACACATCCTAATGTTCACTAACAACCTAAACCGCAGAACGGCAATCGTGTGGCTTCTAATTACCCAAATGTTCCAGATCAAGATTGGTGTACCTTGCGATAGATTCGAGAGCTTCCGAGATATCCCCCTCTCTTCTCCCAAGTCACTCTGGGAAGCACGAACACGTGCAGCATGGCAGTCGGAATATGAAGTATACGCCACCATGCCGCGGATGGGTTTGGACGTTTTTGGCGACCTTCTTGATGCTTGTAAGCAGGGCGATGTCGGTTTAAACAAGCTGAAACTGCACGCTTGGAATGCCACGGTTGATAATCTCGGCATTTTGCTTAACCTGTGCGCGGAGATGACTTAGAATCAAACGAAACCATTCTTAGGGTTCCCTGGCCTCGTCAATAAAACGTCCCAGAATAAGTTTTATGACACAAATATCGAGCCCAAGCTTGTCCCCGCTCGCAAAATCTAGTTCTGGACCCTAGCGTTCGGTACGGCCCGAAGATGGTAAGGAGCACTATCTCACGAGGTACTCCATATGAACTTGAGATCTGAAGTCCAGAGATCTTATTAAATCGAAGAGACATCGGCCTAGAAATAGCCTCAAATAGGCATGCATAGTCTGCAACTTTGAACAAGTAATATTGGAACTTTGAGATCTATCTATCCCTTGGATCATATACTTCATCCAGTACATGATCGTGACCATCACTCTCAACAATGGAACATAATCGCATACTTTTCCTCGTAAAGTCCGTTTCGGAAAACTCGTAATCCCGAAGTACTAACTAGTAACTATGCATTGGTTACCACAAGACCACCAATGATAACATGTAGTACATAGTATAATGATGACAGTCACATGGCCAAAAAGAAAACGTCACGCCACACGCGATAAAGTGAAACGAAACTCCCCCCAGTGCAAAGAAACCTTTCCTTCGTAAACTTCCAGTAATAACCAACAGCCTTCTTCACCAACCAGCGTACACGTATCCGTAATCCCACAACGCCAGATATATATCTGGTCGTGTTTTATTTGATAAAAAATGTTTCCCCTCTGCTCCAGAAGCTTCTATTCTTATTTACATGGTCAAGTCCCAAGGCGTCGCCAGGCTCTGTGGCCACATCTGAGAGAATATCATCTGGTAGTTTTGCGTTAGCATTTGTATTATCACCCACATGAAAATCATGTCGAGGGAAATTTTTCGCACATACCATCTTCGAGATATTTCGGGCTTGGGTATATCCCTTGAGGAACAACGGCGAACTTGATTTTTTCAAATTGTTTGCCCTTGATGCCAGTCCGTTTTGTTAGTCGTTCTTTTGTTTCTTTGAAAACCTCACCCTGTAAATTGGCTTGTTAGATACATGGCATTGTCTTCTTTGGATCTGGCGTCAACAGCACTTACAGGCTTAACAACGAATTTGAAGGGAATGCCATGTGACTTGCTAGGCTCCCGATCGAAATTGAATGCCGTAATCAGGTGCTCGTCACCTTGCATATTGAGCTCTTCTTCCGGTATTCTCTCCGCATAAAGTGACACATATTCATTCAATCCAGTTATACTGAAGTCTACCCGAAGCTCCTTGTGAATCTTGCCACTTTGGGCCTCATAGACCCTCACGGCTTGCATTGACTCGTCATCGATTTCGGCCTTTTTCTGAAGGGCAGCCAGCAGGTCGCTAACGGTACCAGTTCTAGGAACAAGAACTTCATAGTTGACCTTTGTACCTCAGTCAGCTTCAATTGATACGCACTAGGACACATCTTGCAGATTTACGAACCTCTTTGTTGATACCTTCGGCAAGCCAAGTGACTTTGAGAGTCTTTTTCGTTTCATATTCACTGAGGCTGGTGTCAAGGATTTCATAGTAAAGTGCATCAGGCATGTGCATGCTATATCCATAGCTTCCGTACTGTCCATTCAAGATTTGAAACAATGTTTGATTGATATTCCGCTTGATGGGCTGTTTGGGTTTGCCGTTGGTTGCAAGCACGGGAGAAAACCGCAAGTGACTAGGATCGACGTTCAGGTGCTCGCCGACTTTCTTAGAAAATTGATCGTAAGTCATTTTGCGACTTAAAGTTAAGGTAAAATCGTCTCCTTGTTGCTTCAGATGCGCAAATCTCACTTTCATTCGGTTCAAAAGATAGTCGTAATATTGTCGCGTTTCCGTGTACAATGCATTGGAAGGGAGACTAAGATAAAACTCAAGTTAGCCAATGTAAACTATATATACCATATCTAAGAGTGAACACTGACTCAGTTTCTTTCCAGGACTTCTGGAAAGTAATGATATCTCCGTCCTGTATTTCAGACTGCTGAAATGTTTGCTTTGGTTTCATCGGATCTACCATGGTGTGTTTGATCTCCTTTTGAATGCAAAATGTCGGCATTAGTAAAAAATGCCAAAAGACAAGGAGAGTGGGTGCTTACCTCAAAGAGATGGAACTCTGTTCCCGCAGCCCAGCCCATCTTTTCGAGAATGATAGGCGCAAGATCTGCCACTTTTTGGTTCTTACGAACATGCACAGGGCTGACACCTGTCAATGTCTGGCTAGGTACGTCGAAATGTTTCAAAAAGATAAGGACAGAGGAGCCCGCCTCCGGCCATGACACGGTGCCATCAGAATCAACCTTGCCAACTTCCATCCATACTTTGAGAGGGTTTCCTTTTGTAGCAAGCCGGGTCCAGACATCTTCCAATGTCATGTCTGGGTTTGTAATCACTTGATCAGGGCGAGTAGTTTTGTTCTGTCGGTTCACCATGACCCACAGACGGACCTGTTTCGCATCCAGACTTTTCTCTTCGGCCAGTTCGCGTGCAAATTCACCAACCTTCTTGGACCGAAGAATACGATGTGTCTTTGGCAAGGCTGGGTCGCCACTGGGCAAGTCGGAACTAGTCAGGTCAAAACCGTGATGAGATCGGAAAGTTGTCTCGTCAAGGACCCCGACATTCATGTATAAGTGGGCCTCTTCTCTTTCCTTTCTCCTTCGGACCATTTCTGCGCGTTCCTCAACGAGACGTTTTTCTGGAATGACTGTTAGCGAGCCCGGGAACAACGAGCAACTCCAGATATACTTACCTATATGCGATGGGACATCCTCCGTGGTTAAAGGGAGTAGGACGTCATCCAATCGTGATTTGCGAATGTATACCAACATATACGCATTCATTGAGCGCTTTGTGGATAGTCCTCTGGCATATTGTTGCCTCATAGCAGCTGTACCATTTGATAGATCATATTCTCCGCCAAAATTCTCTTCTAGAACTTCCTTCTCTGTCGCACGAATGACTTTATCATCGTCAAAGCGGTAGAAATGGCCGTCTTTGGTAGGCTTCAAAAAAGCATAATAGTGGCCGGCATTGAAATCTCCACTATGTACTAAAACTCCGTGCAGCTGATATTCCCAGGACTCTGACTTATCTGCTTCGTCTGAAAGATACGGGCTGAGGTCGATGTCCATAGGAAAAGTGTGGCGATCATTGATTTTCATCATGGCGTCGCGGTTGATATCGTATTCAAAACGCTTCAGGTGAAGATGTAGAACAGGCGGAAAACTTTCGAATATCACTCCTTTCTTGGCATCCTGAAGTCCATATGGCGGACCCGCGTCATACTTGTTCTCGCCTTCAAGAGTTTCAACCTGAATATAGTCTTTAAAGCTATCATCCAACGTCTTGTTGCCTCGGACGTTCAGTTGAATGTCCCAAAACTCCTCCACACGCGAGGACTCGTAGTTCACATTGATGCATGAAAGATATGTTTTTGTCTTTCCAACAAAGAGATCTGGGAGAGCCTTTTCGGCCGGTGTCCCTTTCATCTTTTCTTCCAGTCTCTCCATCAGTTTTCGGCAGAGTTCTTGGACATCTTGTTGTTCGAATATTTGTCGAGATTCCCAACCAAAGGATGCGGTAAGTTCCGTGGTTGATACGGCGCTCTCATTTGCTTGAAGGTTGTAAAATAACCGTTGTAGAGTCCACGTACTATTCTCCCTCGTGGCTTCCTCGTCGGTCGGGATTTGATATACAGCCTACAGAGTCAGCTCGGAGAAACAACCCTGCGTTTGCCAGCTAGACCAGAGCCACACATACCTTTCTAAATGCGTTTGTAAAGTACAATGATTGGAGGAGAGAATTGAGATAGCACGTCGCACCTTGGTTGCGCAAACCTACCATGCCAGTTTCTTTCTTTGAATCATAGCTGTATTATGTCGTTAGGATTGCGGGTTCTGCGGTGGGACAAACAGACGGGTGTCATAACATACTTCTGGAAGCTATGCCATAAAACTCCAGTGGGATCTTTCACAATTCGCACATAGGCAGTTACCATGGCCTCGTCATTTTGCACTAACGGCGTCCCTCGGCCCTCCCACTGCATATTGAAGAGCTTTCTCAATTCGCAAAAGCGAGTGAAGCCCCAATCGGCTTCTTCCGCATTAAATCGATGTGTGGCAACTTGACTCCCTGTCAGTAGGAAACACACACGCAAAAACAGAAGACAAACAAAAGAGACTCTTAACAAAGGATTTTGCTGCTTACCGTGGGAAACATATAAAGACGGATCATTTACGTTCCACAGAACCAAGGCGAATTGGACACAGGCGTACCAATTCTCAGGTGGTTCTTTTTCCCATGCTTGTTCGAGATAAAACGAGGCATGGTCGACTTGATTGCCGTAGGGAAAGAAAAGAATCCGCCTAGCACAGGTTAGTACGAAGATTCAGACGACGGGAAGACCGTGCAGCAGATGCACGCACCATGGGGCTCCTCCACATTCAAAAACAGGCCCATGTTCCTTCTTCTTCAGCCTGCGCCAATCTTTTATATGCCACGTATTATAAGCTTCAGCTTCGGTTTCGAGTTCAGCATCCTGAGGAAGGATCCGGGCCATCATGGCGGGATCTGTCAAGCGAACGGCATGTCAGATCGAGTATATGTGATTACGAGCAGCGGGGAGTTAAATCTCGCAATCCTACAAGGGAGGTGTCGTACAATCATTTGCAGCTGGTTCGGACTCAGGCTCGTCCTCAGAACCTGAGCGGGACACGACGATCACATCGGTGCGGTCATTGTTGTTATATTGGTCATATCCGTCAAAGAGCATCTCGCTCTCCCCAAGCTATACACGACGACGAAAAGAGAAAAGAAGATAAATCAGATTAGCAAATGATCTGCAGCTGGGCTAGCAAAGCGAGCGCATGTATGTGGCTATTGGCAAAGGCGGGAATCCTTGAGACTTCCCGGGACAGCGGACATCACAAGCAAGCATCTTAACATAGCAAAGTCGGCTCACTTACATTCTCCATGGAGCGAGTGTTGCCTCCGCACAAATAAAGCCACAATACAGGTGTAGCTTTCTTTTTCGTTCCCAACGGCGACGGTGTGAGCTAGCTGGTCGAGCGATGGGATGGATGGCAAGAAACGCTTTCGAAATCTTGGACGGAGGCTTGGAAAGGCGGCGTGACGATTTACCACAAAGCAAGCGGGCGCTAGTCCGCTTGGCGTTAGCCGAGTCTGCGGTGCTGGGACTGCTGGTAGCCTGGTACTGTACTGTACTTTACCGTACCGGTACCGTGCCCGCGATGACGGCATTGTTTGTGATAATTTATACGGTTGCCCTAGCTTTAACTACTTACATTATCGACCTGACACAACCCAGCACCTCCATGCAAAATCTTTCTCTATTCCCTCTTGATTGTGGAAGCAGCCACTGAAATGGCGGAACGAAACTTTCCAGTACGTCCTGGATCAACAAAGTCATCGAATTCGAGGGCTCTCACGACTTCCCCGCCACCAAGCAGTAGGAGATTGTCAGGAGGTTGAATGAGAAATACATTCAGTATGGCGAGCAAGGTTGGGAAGATTTCGACCGTACATCTATGTACGCCTTTGCTCTACTTGAGTGTGTTGATCCTATGAACACCAGTCGATCTGCATTCATGAAAATCTACATGCAGTTTGTGCTCACTTTCTTATTATGTTTATCAATCATGCACTACAGAAATTCTGACTCCAGAATACTAGGATTCCATATGCAGGCTCAGAAATTTACACCCCTGAAGAGAGGTCTCAGAAAGCATCACCTGAGGCTGAAATCACGAAACACACAGCTCTGCTGAGTCTTACAAAGTTGGGATGTAAATCATCTCCACCGCTTATCAACTGGAAAAGAGAAGAGCAAAATACACTTGGTCTCGTTCCTGGAGGTTTTATTGTCTTTTCGGTGACAGATAAGCTACCTGGACTTCATCTAAGTTATGAAGCTTTCTGGAAACTTTCACGCGGCCAACGTGATGAAATTTGTGATGCTTTCAAGGTAGCATACATGTATGTCCCTGATCTTATCATTGTACTGGATTATCACTCACACTATCTTGGGTTACCTAGGGATTGTGTGAGCCATGGTATTGCCCCCCAGAGGCAAATTTGACACCAACTTACTCTGAGATGAGCACCAAAAGAAAATGTAGGTTTTGCTGGCTTGTTTCTTAGATTTTTATGCATTTTTCTTTTTATTTTTCAGGGAAATTTGAAGTTCACCGTTTTATTTTGTACTTTTATTGTGAGCTTTGAGTCAAGCGATCTTGTGACTGAAAAAGATGCCTAGAGGGTCAATCTCTGGTTGACTTGGGGATTTGGGAAACGTCGTCAAGCCTCACATTTGCCACGACCATTACCACCTAGTGCACGAGACGATGGCAGTCTAAATGAGGGAATATGGGGGCTCTGAGAAAAGGTCACGGGAGTCAAGAATAATGTTCTTCTAAGATAGCAAAATCTCAGTTTAGCTAGAGAACCTGAGGCATTAAAGCCCCCACGCGCTTCCTTTGTAGTCCTATTCACGCCAAATCCACGTTTCCCTTCATCCTCCTTACAAGCTCTTGATGGCACGCGTCAAATTCATTCCCCATCGACCTGAAAATTCTCAATCTGAAGCCAGTGGCATTGGGGAAGGGTTCTCTGGCTCTCCACACCCTCACTCAGCCTCTGGGCAACCTCACAACGCCATCTCAAATGTTCAGAACTCATCTAACCTACAGGAGACAATGTCAGATGGGAATCATCGAAACAACCAAACACCAGCAGTCAGATCGACTGGCCCAAATGAAGCATCAGCCGGTAGCATAGCAGCTGCAATTTCTGGACTACTTCTCTTACGTTCAAGGTTTCGTCGAAATGCAGTATCCGAATCTAGTGGTCCCTTGACTCAGGTGTAAGTCTGATGTCTGTTCAATCATTGTTGTTGTCGTGCTAACCAGAAGTTTCAGGCGGACCAGGGCGAGTATCATGCGGGATACTTCAAGCAATTCACAGCAAGCAGTCAACCAAGGAGGAGTTCAGCGTCCGAGACAGGCAGAACGGAAGCGCGGCGCTGGGAGAAGCTCTACTGCTCCCCAAGCAGCATCCAATGCGTCGCCAAGCATAAATTTCGGGGCTGGAAGGCCTGGGTTCACTGCCTTCCAGGGTATCATAAGGCACGCTCACATAATTTTCCACTTTGCCAATTGCCTCGACATTGACGACCTCATTGCTCTCTATTCCATCTCAAAGGATTTCCACGATATCATCGACTCAGCCATGACTGCGGTTATCCTAGCTAAAGCCATGCAACATGCCCCAACTGCAGCAACGATTTTCCCATTCAGATGCTACCGTAAGCTCTGCATCGATGATCCTTTGGTAGAATTGGATCGATCTCGAGGCCACTCCCGTCTAGTGCCCTCATTCCGCTGGTTGCGCATGGTATGCTGGCGTGAGCAGGTTGCAAAGAAAACGTTCTGGCTCTTCAACAATGAGGGCCTCTGGCTTCCACGGGAGTGCGAAAGTGTTATCAAAAAAGTCTGGTTCCTCATGGACATTCCAGATAACCAGCGGCGCATGGCTACCATTCAGAATTCCGATCTATGGACTACATCAGACCTCTTCCATGCAATCATGTTCTTTATGAGGATTGACATGCGATGCATCAACCCGATCGTCCCAGTGTCTCACGGCAATATCAGACGCATGCTACTAGCTCAGCCCACAATGAGTATGCTCTATCGCGTCATGGCACGTACCTGGCTCACCGACACCCACGAAGCCCTCCAGACATACCTTCGATGGAAATACAGAGCTACTGATCGTGAGAATCACCCTCTTTTTGGCGTACCGAGGTCTGAGTTGGGTAGAATGCAGTATGAAGGCTATGGGGTTGGGGGTAGTCGAGTCAAGCTCCAGCGGCCAGACGAGTTAGTTTTGAAGGAATGTGTTCGTCGAGGATTGAATATACAGCCCATCTTCTTCCAGATCATGAATTTGGCAGGACCGACATCTGACGTGGAGGACGTTGTCATGACAAATGCACCTGCATAGCAGTCGGTCGTTGGCTACATTGTGTTCACATAGTTTACTACTGGACCAAAGATTGGGGTGGGCTTTGAAGCATGTGAATGTTAAAATGCAAACCGGCACTGATACATAGTCAAAGCTCGTTAGCCTTTCTGATGGGTTCTAGGTAGACGAAATACTTATGGAATATTTCACTAGAGTAATGGCGACTTTTGATTGATGCAGTTGAATTAGGTATCAAATTCAAAAATGTAGCTCTAGTATCCTGCACTGTTACCTCGTCTCGCAGAGCCCCAATTTCCAGGCAACAAGGCGACAAGTGTGTACATCCCCGCATGACTCTTTATCGTTATTCTCCGCTCTCGCTTTTTGCTAACCACTCACTCTGAATCACAGAGCCGTACATTCCAGCAAGTCGAGGCCCTTCTCGAAATATCTATCAGAACTCTTAACAGCAAGCTGGTTGATGCTCTCAATTTAAGAAATCAGCAACCCCGCACCAGTACAAACATGGCTGACGCCGGCCATACCTTCTTCTTCTATGGTAAGAGCTACTTAGAGAGAATATCGACCTCTGACATTTATAGATATATATACTAACGATTATATTACTTACCTGGCACTATGGTAAAGGCACTCTCATGGTCCCCGCCATCCTGCACCGCATAATCCACGGAAGTCCAACCCCTGAGCCATGGCAGAAAGCACTTATAACCACCCGCCCAGCTCTCCTACCTGGCTACCGACGCTATCGTGTCATAGGTGCAGACTATCCAGCCGTACTCAAGTTACCATCATCGTCAGAGGAGGCTGCTGCTTCTTCCGTGCTTGGCGTTGTCGTAACCGGGCTTACGGAGGGTGATATTATTCGGCTCGACTCTTTCGAGGGATCGAAGTACACGAAGCGCCCCGTGACAGTCAAAGTTGTTAAGAATAGCACTACTACCAGCAGCCGGGATGCAGCGGAAGGTGATGATGAGAATGACAATGTGGCCTTGCAGCGCGGACTGGCCGAGACTGCTCATCTAGCTGATGGATCCGTGACTGACACGGAGGAGGTCGAGGCGACGACCTACGTGTGGACGGATCCGGAGTCTTTGCTGGAGTTGAACTCCGAATGGGATTTTGAATCGTTCAAAAGGGATAAATTGCAATGGTGGATCAATGCTCCGGAGAGTGAACTGTAGCACACTTGCCCATGGATGGATGTTTTCGACGGAATGGATAAATTTGGACCGGTCTTTTTGCTGGAGTCTCGACTACACCATTTTTCCTTCATCCTTTTTAGATATAGAGCCGAAAGACGTGCTGTCTGTTGAAAACAAATGCTTCATTAAAGACATGTTGGTATCTGAAAATACAAGACTCCTGTAATGCTACCCACACAGCCCTGGTTGAGATTCAGAGAATCTAGAATAAAACCTCAACCTCGAACGCGCTAACCATGCACAAAGAAATTTTGTTAAAGGATTAATATGAAAAAGAGAAAATAGAAGGGGAAAAAAGATTGGAGTAGAAGAAGTATGGGAAATAGAAGACAAATCACATAGCAACATGTCTCATGGATGCACGTATATAATTCAGAGAGTTCCACATCATTAGAAGCCTTTCTTCCTAGATTTACCTCGTCTAGGACTAGACTTTACCTCTTCAGTCCTTTCCGTTACCGGTGGTGGTGTCCTAGGTACCTGGATGGTAGGGATTTGTACTTCTATAGTATTTTTCGGTACAGGGATCTCCTGGCTCAGAAAATCATACATATCATCGAATATATCTGTCTCAGCTTGGATACGCCTTTCAGAATTCGAACCAGCTTCGAA
Organism: Talaromyces atroroseus; assembly: GCF_001907595.1. Taxonomy (NCBI): domain Eukaryota; kingdom Fungi; phylum Ascomycota; class Eurotiomycetes; order Eurotiales; family Trichocomaceae; genus Talaromyces; species Talaromyces atroroseus. The sequence goes on from NW_017971432.1 coordinate 1,124,450, forward strand.
ATTTGACGTAGCTTGTGCAGGGGAATGACCGGGTTTCGCGGATTTTGTAGTCGATTTACGTTCGAACGTCTGGGGCAGCTGAGCCACTTTCTTCCCATGATGGTCCTCGGTGGTATTGCCTGTTCTCTGATGGCCATCTACCTTGGATTCATGCTGGAGCTCAGGCGTCGTCAGTGCGTCTTGGTTCTGTCTCAACTGCGTTTCTCGCACGACGGCTTCACCAGTAGAATCATAACTCAAAGCCGGATTATCATTTGTATTAGATTCTTCCTGGATAGAGCCAGGAACAACCTCAGACTCCGCAACATGGGCAGATCTTGCAAATTCCACGTTATTAGCTGGCCCCGTATTTGATGGTCCCAATAGATAAGATACTGGTCGCGCATCAACTAAAGCATTGTCTCCAGAAGTCTCTTGTTCTTCGTGTAACTCAAAGAGAAAGTCACGTAGTCTCCGTCGCAACAACCCGGACTTCAAAGCAGGCCAATCATCTTCTGCGCTCATTTCCCTTTGAAGCAATTTTCTAATAAACGCGTCGGGATCCTGCACGAACTTTTCCAGGTATGCGAGCAGGTAGAGCCCACAATCGGAATAATTTGGTTGCAATGGGATCTCTTTTGCCGTCATACCTTTGATATCCTTAGTAGAGAGCTCCAGGGATTGTTTTGCACTAGCTTCCTCCAACAAGTAGGATCGCAAGAATTTTACAGCCGGACTTCTTCCCAACCCGAGGGAGTCGAATGTGACAATAGTTGGCTGATCAACGGAGTACAGCGGGCCTGTTCTTTTTGGTTTTTTTGCCTTCTCGGGGCCTTTCTTAGCTGATTTCAATTCAAAACCCCCAGAAGATGTTTTGTTTTGAAATGTGGCAGGCGGTGTGGCGTGGTTTTCTTCCTTCTCTGGCCACTCATCATCAGAGTCGCGCACCTGTCGGGATTGTGAACCAGGCATATTGGGACTAATTTTCATGGAAGCAAAGGAATCACGGGCGCTTTCCTCAGGAGTAGACCTCTCATGGGGCGGAGTCTCGGGAATTTCATCATTGTCGATTAATTGCTGATGCAAGGTAGTCTTCTGAGATACATCAGGCTCAATATCCTCTTCACATTTTTTCAGGAAGCCAAGATTGCAGATTATTGCCAGATACCAATGGGCATTCTCATTGATAGGGACGATAACATAGTCATGGCTGAACAAATCGACATTTCTAGTCCATTTTTGTACAGCCTCGTAATTGACGCCCTTCTTCCCCTTTGGAGAGCTCGTGAGAGTCGCAAAAAAGTACGAATTGAAAAAGTAAACCCGTTTGGCCACCTCCGGATTATTTCGTTCAAGATGATGTTCCAAGAAACGAAGGTAGAAGCCTATGAGGTTATCATTTAGAAATTCACCATCGCGTAAACGCTCAAGGTCGTAACTGTCGACTTCCGCCTTCTTCTTCCCCTCGCGTGGATACACAAGCGGCTTAGACCAAATGCCATTACCGGAGGGAACATTGTATGTAGTGGTGGCGGGCTCATTTTCGACCAAGTCTACTAAAGCTTGGCGGGTCTTGGATCGTGTTTGACGGTTTTTAGACGAAGCTTGGTATTTCTTCTCTTCATCATTCCCAATTGTTCGACCTGAAATGGACTCTGATTTTGTGTTCAAAGGTACGCGGCGTGATGGCTGTCTGATACCACCGGTAAAATAATCCTCGCCTTGCAATGTCGCCGATAGCCTTTGTCGCTTTGCTGGCTCAGGCTGTCCATCGTTTTGAGACCCAGGACTTATCTCTGCACTGGGTCGCTTGTCACGACGCGGCTCAACCTTCAGCACGTTATTGAAAGCTTTGTCCATCCAGCTTCTACTGCACCGTTAGTACTGCTATAAATTTCTCATGGAACACGTGTAGGTATATTCACCCTTGTTTCATCAGAAGATTGATGCCTTTCTTTTTGAGCAAAGTGCAAAGCTGATTTTTGTCTGCTTCATTTCCGAATTCAATATCGACAGAGTCATGGTTAAAGGTACCTTCGATCTTTGAAAGTTTGAAGCGGCATTTCAAACTGCCATCGATGCCTATCAATACTTGTACAACTCGGTGTATAGGTATAGTTTTTGAGAGGGGACGTTGGTCAGCAGCAAGCAATCCGATGGTATTGTTTGCTCCGTCAAGGAACAGTTGCATGTTTCGATCTTCGACCTCAACATCGCCATATCTGAAAAACTGGATTTCGAAAAGGTGTCGATGTGATTTTGCCGTTCGTTGAATTTTAGACTGCTTTTTACCTGGGGTTCTATTCGATGTATTGAAAACTGTCGGTCGAATATCATTGGGAGACTGTCTTCGATTTATCCGTTTGACATCTTCGTCGCGGTCGTTCAGAGATAATTCCGACTTGACACCCCGTTGATGTGAGCCGAAATGTCTAGAATACGTTCCAACAGTTATATCCTTTTGTAGTTCATCTGGGCTCTCGCTACCATCTGAATCCCAGTGATCGCTATTCGAACGCTGAGCTATCTGACTTTTGAGCTCAACGTCGTCTGCTGCTGCTGGCATGCCATCGTCGTTGCTTTCGACATTGAGAACAAACTTTGATGCCTTCTTAGACTTTTCTCGTGTTATTTCACTTTTTGTTGAAATAATAGTACCAGATCGTAGTTCAGTACGGTCATTTTTTTCGGTCGATTTGTCTTCCGCTTCAGAATAGTCATCCTCCGGTACCTGGAACACTTGAGTAGGGTCTTTTATAACTTCTTTCTCATCTCCTATCTCTGCGCTAGCAATTGAAGGAATTCGGTTTCGACGCCATTCTCGTCTGTCGTTATGAGGAGATAAAAAATTGTCGTCGTCTGCATCTAAATCAATGACCTGATCTGATGAATGACGGCGTTTTTTCATTGCTCGGTTCTCATCATCGAATAACGTAGGCGAGCTCAGTGGATGACGAGATGGAAAACGCTGAGAATACCCGTTAACATTCGAGTTTTCCCAGGCACGCACAGGGCCGCTGTCCTTCCCCTTTGGCGTTATGAGATCAACAGGTCGGAATCCCGCATGTTTCTGAAGTGTCAGGACCAAATTAGCGTTTAAATTGACATTTTTACGTTGTTAAGACGTACGTGTACTCTAGATTTCGCCGTATTGCCGAATGTCTGCCCCGGTTTGATCAGGACATCGTCGTTGGATTTTCTAATCGTCAATGGTGTATTAGAAGCAGCTCTGAGAAAGAGAGAGAGCCTATGTACCTGTAGCTTGGGAATAGCCTGCCCTCATCCGAGTCGGTTTTCACTCGCTGCCGCATTTCCGACCTGGCAGCCGCAGTTGTACCACTGTCCGTGCAATCAGCGTCAATCCTAGAATATCTCAGCCTGGAGATGCAAGCTCACAAGAGCCGTCGTGAGATAGAAGACTGTTCTTTCACGTCAGCATCAACTCCTTAAAGGATCTATTTTAGTAGGCAACTAGCAGCAAAGCTAGTATACGGAAAATGTAATTTTGAGGGGGGCGCTGGTGCTATTTCACTCGAGAAAAATAATAAAAAGGATACTGACAGCAAAGTTCCTGCCCACAACATCTGAAAGCGAACTGCGGCTTCTAACCCCGGGGATCACCTCCGGTTCTCTTGTCTCCTCCACACCATGAGACGCGGGGTTATCTGAGTTGTCTGGGCGTTTGTCGGTGGACTGTGGTGATCGCGGGAGATAGTGGGTGAGGTTGGAAAATAGTTGCATTTATTTCATGCAATTGGCTGTCTGAATAAAGTATTACGCATGATAGTTATGTTGCACTGAGCTGCAGCTTGAATCGGGTCTGTTCGAAAGCCGAATGTTTGTCGACAGTAATGATTAAATGGAAGACATGAGTGCAGTGGATGCTCATCGCTGCACACAAAGGCGGTCAAGTTCTGCCGTGGTAGAGTCGCCGCCTGGAATAGTTACAACTTGCGCAAGTTATATACCCTCATTCTCTTTTCTTTTCCGTTCTCTTTTCGTAAAAAAAGGCAAATAAGGAACATATTTTCGTTTCAGTCATAATACAGTTACAATTCCACTATCCAGTCGACATGAAAATAAGACATTCGTAACACACATCCTCCATAAAGCAAGTACATCTTGTCAGATGCAGCAAGAATCAGCGAATACAATATAAGAAGCCCAACAATCACTCCGTAATTGCTCAGAATATGATGTATTTCCAGTATCCCCCACTCGTAGCCATTCGATCATGCTGCCAACCCATCCAAGTCCGGAAATCAGAAACGAAAAAAAAAAAAAAGCAGGAATGACCCAAAACCCGCAGAAAACGTTGAATCGAACACCATGTGTTGAAGAAATTTTACTATACAGGGCCGTATCAACCAGAGATTACCACCTTTTTTTTTGCAGAGTCAAAAATACCAAGACGCCATTCATTTGCTTCTATCCGCAAAAGACTCCTCGTTGTTACCACCCCTCCGGCGCTCATTGCCTCCATGATGGTAACCATGATGGTGAGTAGTGTTCGACGCAGCTTTCTCTTGTCTAGCTTGGTCTATAGCCGACCTTTGGGCGATACTGTCATCGTGGCTCTTCCAGACTATGTTGGTGTCTGCTGGTAGAACCAGCAATCGTTTTATCGTTTCTCTATAAGTAGCAATGAGTAACTTGGCAGTTGATAAATACAATCTATCCACGGGGAATATGTATACCTTATCTTGATATTTCGTCCGCCATCAATTCTAGTCCACACACTCAGCACATCTTCGCCGCTCCTGACGCTCAAGACTGCACCGCAGACCTCGTCTCCGGCCTCGGCGAACTGGTCACCGACTATAGCCAAAAGGAGGTCCTCCCAGTAGCGATCAGCCACTCCCTTTTTCAAGCGAATGATCCATTTTCCACCACGCTTGTTAGCCTCATCCTCCCAAACGGGGCGGATGCCTTTCTTAAAGATGTGATAGTCCGAAACGGTAGGAAGGAGGGAAGGACGCTTCAGATGCGAGTAGATCGACCAGAAGCTTTCTACAGACGATATAGATGCGAGAGCAATAGTTGACTTCTCGTAGTCAGAGTATTTCGGAGTTGGAGGACGGTACCAGACAATCCACGTTGATTTCAGTGGATGATCTTTGGTTGTTGATGTGGAGGCGGTATCTAATGATGAAGAGGAAGATTTGGAACGGATATTTCCTGTGGTTGCAGTATCCTGCTCGCTTATATCGCGCTTATCTTTGGCCGAGCCGAGGTCGAAGGCGCTTCCTGGTGTTTTGGGAGTCTTAGTGGACGAGCCGAAAGAAGCAAATGCGCCAGAACCAAGTCCGAAGGCGTTTGATGCACCTGCGGATGGAGATGAGACACCGCCAGAGAGGGGGGATATGACGTTGAAGGGATTAGATCGTCCGTGGGAACTGTCGGGTCCGAAGCGCTTCGATGAATGGGTCCGAGGGAGCTCTGGTCGTGAGTTGCCGTCTTTGTCACTGGCTGTGGACAGAGACAGCTTGTTTGCGCTACATGAATGCGCACTGTCAGTAAGCGGAAACTTTGAGTATGACAGCAGCAAAGATACTGGATATCAGAACTGAAAAAGCGGGAAAAATAGAAATAAAAAGAATACGCACTTTGATCTCCGAGTCCACAAATTTGCTTGATCCATCGAGACGGCGGCTACGACAGCTCGGAGAAGTCAACGATCATTCGATTGCTCAAAAGCGAAGCAAGCAGCACCGAGCTTGGGGTTTTGACAGGGTAAGCGAAAAGACGGAACACCAATATTCAATAGCAATAGCGGTCAATTGGCGGCGTCGTTTGATTCAGGAATATTCAGGGTGAGGCTCGAGGAGGACGGTATATAAATATTCACGAAGCTAAAATGGAAGCGAAAAGGCGTGGGGGAGTCGTTGGAGGCGAAGGTAGTCAAGTTTTGCGAGGGATGCTTGCAGTGGGATGGGATGGAGTTGGATTTATTATTGGCCTGAGGTGTTCGAGAAGCCTGTAATTTATGTATGGATCGCGTATTGCGGTTTACCGGCATAATTGCTGGTCTTCGCCGATCTTCTGCCGCACCGTTACGGTAAGCGTAAGCGCCAATCGGCATCGTTCTGCCCCGGCTGTCCGCCCGACCAGCCACTAGCTCCACTTGGACTGCAGAGTATTTTTTGAAGATTTCGCTCGCTCTTTTTCTTCCTCCTTTTCTTTTCTTTAACAAAAAACCCAAGACCACCGGCTTAAACTATCGCCAGTTCTCTACTTTTTACCACAGCACTGGTGATTTCAACGTGTGTGTCAAGATTAATGGCTTTAAAGCCAACTACGCATATAAAACCATCATCACGAGGGCTACCTTACAGCTTCCCATGATGCGTTGATGACCTGAGTGACGGGACAAGCCTACTTTATTTTTTTTTAATTCTTATATTTACAGCTAGCATACTATCATAGTCGCTGGGGTATACGATGATACTGCGGTTTTGAATGAGCATAATTCGTGGAAACACCTGGGGTCCTGTGGTATGTGTATTTCTCTTCGTCTTCAAAGCACTCAGATGAAGAATCATGAGCATATGGTAATTTGAGCCTCAACCGCACATTGTTTTGCACTCACCTTGTTGTTTGTAAGGCTGCTGGTTGAGAATGAGATGTCAAGGCAAAGTCTGATAATGTTTTTGTATTCTGATGAAAATATATCACAATTTGCAAAAGCTCATCCGTGGCTAACTAAAGCTTCTAGAGGCTACAAAGACAGCTGCCGGTAACCTATTCGCACAATCCACCTAGCAGATTTCCATTTTTGTATGTCGTTTTAGGCCAAGGACTTGTCGTGAAATCAATAATAACATAATATTATATTTTCTCACTATGTACAATTAACACTGATATAAACTACTCTGCTCCTAAGCAGGGCTTCTTTCTTTGCCCATACTTCTGACCCGCGTATCACTAGACTCACACTTCTCCAAATGAGTGTGCATACACCGTGCCATCCCGCAGTTCATGTATAAGGCCACTACCTTGAGGTCCGAAGTCCGTGTATCTCCGCCCATCTCTTAGTTCGTGTATTGTGATCCGGCGGTGGCTCTTTTTCCGCCGTGCACGAGGTCGAGAGACCGATCCGCTTGCACGCGAATCTAGACTGCCTGCATCACTGGAGGCTACCGTAAAAGGCGAAGGTTGTTTGTCTTCCTGGCCAATTGAGAGTTGTAACATGTGATCAGCCGCCATGGCAGCGCCGTCCTCGCAATACCAACATTGCAGCGTGTTTACGTATGCATGTTCTCGCTCGCCAAAAGTCATCATTGGATTTGTGACGCGAGATTTGTCCTCTACGTCGCGGAAAATAGCCCAATCACTGCCATCAACGCCTAGGAGCTTTAATGAACCATCGAAGCTCTGGACCTCGAAATTATGGAGCATGATTATGTCCCCTTCAGCTATTGCAGATATAGATGATTCGTAAGGTTGAGCTATATCCACAACGATTGACGTACCTGCCATAGATATATCGGTTATTCGAAGCCTTGTACGGTATTCTCCTGAAGCAGGTGCCGCGGGTTCAGCGGGTGATATGTCCACAACTACCGAGATAATATCGATCGTCTTATTGAGCCACCCAAGAAGCGTAGCAAGAGTAGGATAGACTGTCAAGTCACGCACCGGGAGCTCGTCTTGTCTCTCAAAATTGTGCGGCTGGTGTGTATCATCTAGGCTTGGTTGCATAGAATCATTCTTCACCAGGACTACTTCATCAAGGTGCTCTAAGGCATCATCGTCCTCGCCCGTAATGCTGTGGGTTGCAAATTCTTCATCCAAAGATCGACTGTCGGTCTTCTGAGTGTCTTCATCTGAACCATCAGTCCAACGACGATAGTCTGTATTCAAAGGAGTCTCGGATTGAACAACATCTGATACAGATGGAGACCCATGATCATCAGAAAGATGCGCTTCGATACCTACAGTTGTGTACAACGGTTCGTCGTTAGGAGCCGAAGAGGGTGTAGGCACTGGTTTCGGCGACGCAGTTCGATACACCAGTCGCTGGGTATTAGTGGTTGAACTCAGATCATGCTCTTGGCCGAATATCTGACTGCCTGAAACAAATGATTGATGCTGCTTGAGTAATGGATCATTTTCATCACTCTTGGCAAGAGCCGCTTCGCCACCTGTAGAACGGATTTGTCTTTGCTCTCCAACCACTCTAAGTTTTGTCTCGAGCGCGAGTCTATCGCTCAAGGCCTCATGTGTCGAGTTTGTTCTCGCGGTGTCCAAGTTCATGGTATCCTGGCCTGGCCTGGCTTCCCGAAGCCGAACTATACTCTCAGCATTGCTTTGCTCAGTAGGGAATTCCCCTCTATCGCCGAAACAAGTCTCCTCATCTTCTGCTTGCTGTAAACCTTTGCTAGGGGATTCTTCATTCGAACTGTAGGCACCATGAACTGGCAAATCTTCATAACTATGGTGCTCGTAGTCGTATAGATCGGCATCGCTTCGTAACACGTCTGCATCACGTTCTTCGTCTTGATCTTCGGCATCGCTGAACTCCTGTCGCTCCCCTTGCGTATATTCATCGTACTGGTAAACCTCACTTTCATGAATATAAGGTAAAGGACCAGAATTATGAGATGCAATTCTTTCCTGCATGGCCGGACGTGCATTCGATTGAGGAGGCTCATCATCGCTATCGCTGTCTATTACAATGACTTCTGGATGAACAATTGGCTGTGGAACTTCTGGCTCTAAAACCGGTTCGTTATGGAATTCATCATCACTTTCCACTTCAGATTCAATGTCAGTCTCGAATTCGGACATGAGCTCCTCGGAGTCTTCGGCGTCATCAGATAAATCTGTCTCGTCCAACTCAATTTCATCCTTTTCGGAATTAGTATAGTGGCCATGTTGAAGATTCTCGGCTTCGGCTTTTTGCATGTTGGCCGAAGCTTCCTCATAAATCATATCTTCAGATTCTGAATGCTGAGAGCTATGGTCTCTACCTCTCTCGGCGTTCAAACCCGTGTGATTTGTCAAGCGTCCACTACTTTCTTCAAGTCCATCGTCTTTGTCTTCTTCGATCTCTTGCACATCTCTCAGTCTGTCGGTATCGATGGCTATTTCATAAATGTGCCGTCGCTCTCCCGGTTCACTTTCTCCATCCTCTTTCATAATAGTTTCTCTGCTGGTGCCATGATAATCTGGAAGGTCTAATGGGTTTGCGGTATCCATCGAACTAGCATTAATTTGCTCTGTATGTAAGACGTGTGGTTCTGAAGCGGCCGCAGGCGGGGTGCTTTGTCTGGAAGATCCATGGTGACTAATGGTGGTGGCAGTAGTTTGTTCTGAGTATTTTGACCCTACTTTTGATTCGATATTCCCGATGCCTGTGTTTTGAACTTGTGCATTCGTACCGTGCATTTCTACACTGTCCCGGGGCTCCGCGTTGTACACATCTGGGACAACAGTTGACCGATCATTGTGTCCAAGGAAGTCAGTAACCGTTAAATTAGAATGCCAGTCATATGGATGATGAGAAGCTTCTGCAGTCGTAGATACGATGGGCGAGGCCGTTGCAGGATCAGGAGAGGTAAGATGATTCAAGTGTGGAGTTTCTGAAGGAAGCAACGTATTATGTAGAGTGGGCTGGATAACAGTCTCTTCTGGCGAAGATGCTATGGTTTGAAAGGGTGTGTGCGTGGTGTTCGCGGGCGTAATTTGCGTTTCAGACCCAACAAGTTGCATATCACCTCCCGGGGCACCTCCAGCAGGAGTTGTGTGAGATATGGTCTCCACGGAGTTTTCAGCTTCACGTGCAACTTCGGTGGCATTTCCATCATCCTCCTCATCGTGATCCAGTCCTCCTTCATCAGAATCAAACCAGTTATCGTTGTTTTCGTGAAGTTCTTCCACGAAGCTGTCGGGCTCATCCACTAATCGCCATTCACTGCTCGGAAAGCTAAATCTTGGCCTTTTTCTACCCTTGCCTGGAATGTATCCATCGTCTTCCGCGAAGAGGTTGAATTCGGAATATAATGGGCTACGCGATATGAGTCTTTTCGTTCGCAGAAATGCAGGTGTTTCCCACCTCCCCTGAGATAGGTCCGATGTGGCGAAACCATCGTTGAATTGTACCGGAGTAGAGAGCTCAGTAGCTAAATCGCTTTCCCTGGGTAACGAAGGTCGGTCGATATCAAGAGCAGCGATTTTTTCACCGTTTCTCGTTGCCTGGAGGAGACAGCATTAGCGGGCAGGTCAACAGGGTTTCATATGCTTTCGTACCTCAAATTTCAACCGATTCCTAAACTGCAGCTCCCAGCTCAGTGATTTTCCCGGAGTCGACTGAATTTTTGTATATTCTGCCCATTGCGCTCCTTGCAAGCTCAAGGTAACTGTGTCGCCAATGCCAACCTTGGTGAGGGCGACCTCTTCTGCGCATAACCCACAAAAAGTGACTCTTATCTGCCCGTTTTGCTTTCGCAGTCGGAAGTCTCGCTCGGCGAGCAGAAGGCTAAACAAGCGATTTGAGCTTGAGAACGGCCAAACGAGAGTAACGACGGCCTGGAAAGAGTACCGGTCCGCATCGTGCAAATCTGGAGACAACTGTGGTATGGATATCAGATTCGTTTGTTGGTCAAAGTCATGCGATTTCGGAGTACTTCGCATATCCATAATTGTAGGGCGTTTGTTGGTTCGAGGCGGTGCGACGCTCGCTGGCGGCTTGCTTGGGCTTATACCATGACTGGTGTAGAGAAGTTCCTTCCGCATTCATCAATTGAGAAAACACAAAGGAAATATGGACGATGTTTGAATGAGGTTCAAGTATCACAACCTGAACATGGCAGAAATCAATAGTACAATATAATACAAGGGGAAAAATATACCGAAGTCTGGCAAGGAGTGGAATGGAAAAGGAAAAGTTGCTTATTGCGTGTGGTTTGTCGTCACTGCGGAAGGGAAGGAGCTCGGCTTGGCATCTACACTCTGCTTCTCATATATAGAGAGCCAAGTATATACCTGAATTGCTTTTTATCTTCTGCCAGGACAATGTATCCTGTTAATGGCTGCTATTCAAGGTACGCAATGCATTCACCCCATCTGGAAACAAGTCGGCAATTACGGTGGCGCTTTCGAGAGGACATGCGACATCACAGAATGGTGGTTACGTTTTCATTGAAGGAAAAAATGTCCTATGTCGACCTCATATTACTGGCTTTCCGAATTCCTAACAACATATCATCCTGAACGTCATGGGAAGAGGGGCCATATGCGGAGCAGCCGCCGGCAAACTTGTTTGCATCGTTCGGATAGAAACAAGATGCACTGGACATAAGAACAGACTGTTGGCATCTGGGCAGGGTAGATAGGAAGTAGGGTATTAAGTGCATGTCGTTTGCTGGGCAAACCCTGCCAGGAAGCTTGCATGATTCCTCACCAGGTTTGTAGATTATCAGGCATTTTTGTTTCACTGATCTACCTAGGTATATGAAGCTTTCTGGGACTTCAAGCTTTGTGATATAGTAAATAGTCAAGTAGAACAGTTACACGACATAATAATCAACTAGATCCAAAAATCTGTTTCTAATAAGGTGACCACTTTAGCTTCAAATTCTGCATATAAAGTGACATGTAAATCTTAGTTCATGGTATGGGGTGATTATTTTATGAAGAATATAGTTAGTTTTGCATTGAAAATTCCTCGCCATTTATTCATTCATAAGACTGATTACTCAGTGGCACAAGGATTTCTCACATGATTTTTTATTTCCATCGGGCGGATGTACCTACATCCTTGCAGATTTGACATTACATAGTGTGCGGATACCACCTATGCAAACCTTTATTCTTGACTCATGATTACTTGGTGTAACAGGTGCCATTTCCATCGTGATCATCAGGCACCTTGATATTACTCCCACAGAAGCCATACAAAATCATGGTAAACATTTTATGCGGCACTGGACGCTGCGCCCCTTCCTCTGCCTCTGGTACTATTTCCTCCACGGGTTCCATGATGCCTTCCACGTCCATTTTTCCCTCTATTCAAGCCGGCTGGCGGCGGCACTTTATTGTAGCTTTGGGGCCGAAAGTCCGGATTCTCTCGGACTACTCCTTCATCTTGGTGGCCGTTCTCCAATGGTACATACCTTTCTTTAGTATTTTGATGCCCACGAGTGCCGCGTCCGCGCCCCCTTGTTCCACGAAAGTTATTGCCATTCTGTTGATTCTCTGCATTAGGATGAGGGCGAATAGGTAGATTGGTGTTGCCATTGGGAACACCACGACTGCCTCGTGAGCTGTGCGCACCGCGTCCATTTGCCTGTCCAGAGACTGCGCCACGATAAGATCCTCGTAATGGAGGAGGAGCGTGTGCCTCCCTTAATTGACCTTGTCCACCTGGTCCAAGAGGGGCTCCAAAGCCCACTTTTTTCGGCTCCTTCTGTGCTCGCATGTTTGTCGCAGCCCGTGTTCCAGCCACAAGCTGTCGATCACTCAGATTGAGGATAGAAGATACAGGGACTGTTTGCCCTCTGAATGGGGAGCAGCGGTCACCTAGTGTAGTTCCACTCATGAATGATACATCAAACACGACGTCAACAAGGACTGTTTGGGGCGTGCGAGTAAGCCCGACAACAGTCCCTCGTGTGGCAATAGGCACTTTACCGGAATCTTGAGCATAGACTACGCGGTCTCCAAGAGAAAAGCTCTGGTTTCCAAGTCGGTGCTCAACATCAGCTGGTTTCAACAGTGCCTGTCGAGGGACGCCTTTGATTCGCTTGATATCAGCAGTAGCTTGGGTCTGTACTAGGCGATCCGCGTCAACTTCGATGAGCTTCACAACATCAGAGTCTAGCTGTTCGGCATCTAGAGGCACTCGCTCAAAATGTTTCGCCTCAATAGACTTAAGCCAGTCTTTGATTTCCTTAATCTTCGCTTCCGCAATATCCTCAGGATAGAAGTCCGTTGGCTCGAACTTGTCACCCTGCGGATTTCGCTGGATCCCAGCAATAAAGTCGGGGAATCTGATCATATACTGCTGGATAAGGGCAATTGCCTTCTGGCTAAATTCCCAACCAGTCTGGCCTCGGCGAGAGTACCCCAAAACTTTAAGTTTCCGTGCTTCAAATTTTAGATTGAGGCCAAGATTGACACGTTGGCCGTCTATTGTAACGGAAAAAGAGGAGGTAATTTTAGCCAACACAAGAGGATTCAGGTGAAGATTCCTTGCAATCGCGAATGATGGCGTATAGGGTGACAGCCTTTCTGCCTCCTTGGCGTGCTGCTTACCAAATTCGGGCTCCTTGCCCTTAACTGCAGCTATCATGCCGTTTACCTTTCCATCTTCATGCCCAGTAACTTGCACTGGCCTTCCGTAATTAAACTCACCGAGGAAGAATCCCTTTGAGCCTTCAGGAAATTCATCTTCAATCAGAAGGGCTTCTCTTTCAATAAAGCGTTCATCTTCGCTGATAACGCTGTCAACGATGAGCTGCAGAGCATAATCCGTCTCCTGGCCGGGAATGTCCGCAAACTCCTTTATCGTTGCACCGTCATCATTCTTCCTTAGGCCCTTGAGCATCTGTACATGGACCATGGACTCAACAGGACCGATGATCATCCCAAGGCGTTTGCTATAGTATCCTTCAATCTTGTCTGCCTTCCGTGTCCACTGCTCTATCTGAGGAGGCGAGTGTGGGATCGAAACAACATGTTTTTCTCCTTCAGGTAAAACATAATCAAGTAGTTCATCAGATACTCGAACGACGAGAGCTTCTTGCAGGAATGGGTAACCGACATAGACGCGACGTCCAAGTTTTTGTTTGGCCAATTCGATATTCGATCTAGTCTCGGGTGCCAACAAGGTAATGACCATACTTTCCTTGCGGCTATCCTGCTGAAAGACATTAACACCGTGGAACGCCAGTTGCCCAGCATGCGGTAATGTTTGCAAGGTAGGGAAGCCTGCTAGAGCAGCTGCACCGAGTCTCACGCCGTTGACAAGCCCAATATAATGTTCAAGTCCATCCATGGTTGGGAGATCATAGATGTTTTCGATACAACGACAATGGGGAATATCTGGAAAAACTCCAGGAAGAGAGGATGGGTAGATAAATTCAATAGAGGGGGAGTAAGTGAACTTAAGTGTAACACCGAATTCGTTCCTTGCTTTCTCTTCCGGAGATAGAAGGTGTTCTCGAGTAGCCATTGCAGAAAGCAAACGCTGCTCTTCGATGAAGGGGATCTTCACAACGGCTTCCCATTCCATTTTTTTGCCATTCATATCGAGCTCAAAGTCACGAGGGTAAAAATCAATGATTGGCGACTCGGGAGACGTCATAAGTTCCCAGTAAGCAGGTGGGACGATCTTTTTGCTGCGATCAGGGAGCACACCCATGAGCTGTTGGAATGGACGGAAAGGTTGGCCCAGTTTGAAGTCAATATTTGCACCAAGGCCCTTCTTAACGTCTGAAAAACCATTAGTATGAAAACTATGTATGCTGTACTGAAGAAAAATACACACCAGATACCATTGGCGCGTAGTGGTATTGAAAGTACCACGGCCAGGAGACAACCCCCCTGTAGTAATAAAACAAGACCCACTGAAGACCTTGAACGTAGTTCTCCGTCAATTTTTTCATCTCAGCCTCATTGTCGAGGCCGAAACCGAACTTGTCCTGGTAGTACTTGTTTTTCCACTCCTGGAACTTTTGCTCATATTTTTGCTCCGCGGCCATTTGAGCTTCTTCTGCAGTCTGTTCATGGACCTTTGCGTTATCATATCTCTTGATAACTCGGCGAAGAGCCATAGAGGCCTCTTCATCTTCTTCATCCTCTGATTCCTCGTCATTTTGACCTTCGGCTCCATTCGCGAGAGAGGATCCTGGAAGCTGAAGTCTGATGAATCTATCGCCATGCTCGTCAGTTATCGTTGTCCACAATAGTCGCAAGTCATCTGCGAGTTGTTCAACAAATTTGCGATCTCGCGCGGGAAGTGTCGGGGGGAGGTCCAACGGCTTGATATGCTGCTTGGATGGACGATTAAGCACATATTGTTTAATATCCTTGAGCAGCTGCTTTTGCGAGGGAGTGATGGTAAGCGTTTTTTTGCTGGCTTGCTCTTCCACTGCGTCGTCACCATGAGTCTTCGAGCGAATCCACTTCGCATCTGAATACTCGGCTTCAAAAAAACGAAATTCGGATTCTGTGATATGCTCGAGAAGTATACCAAGTCTCTCTAGGTTGATAGTGCCGTACTCGTTCACGTAACCGCCCATTTTCGGAAGCGCCTCCTTGTATTTCTTAAACATCAGCCCAAGCGCACCTTCGTTAATGTGCATGTGTGGTAAATTAGGCAGAAAATCATTGCCGATGAAAAATGCCATCAAAATAAAGTCATCAATAATTCGCTCCATGTCAAAACCGACGCCGGAATCATTTTTATCCTTCAGATCCTGAAATTCCAACTCCAGATATTCCCTGACAATGCAAAGATGCAATAGATAGAAATTTTGATGCTCGAGTTCTTTCGACTTCTTTTGCGTCTGCCTTCCAAATGTGACTTCCTCACGCAGCAGACTAAAGTGGGGATCGTGGCTAAGGAGGCCAAGCATAATGAGATCTGCATCCAATCCGTACAAACAATGGCGCACGTTCGGATCGTAGCCTGGCTGAGCTTTGGCCTGGCGAATCTGCTCCATGATTTTGTGTTCTCCCTCTCCGGGAACTTCATGACCGGAAAGAACGATATCTACACCTTGCCATTCCACGTCTTCGGAGATTTTCTTGTTGATAAAGTATTTTAATTGCTGTGTCAATCGAGCCATAAATTGAGTGCCCGGGGTGATACAGTTGCTGTCAAAGGCATCCTCTTTTGGTAATTCAATGCCCTGAGCAATGGCCTTTTCCTTCGCCGTTTCAGCATCGAGAGCAGTACGAAATCGTCGAGATCTCTGTTGGTTCATCTTCGCGCGCGGAGCAACTCCATCAACAGCCATGAAAAATAGTTGCTTGGGTTTGATTTTCCCGTATAAATGTTCAATGTAGTTGAAAATCGCAATAAACATCTGGTCTTCGGTCATACGGAAAGTGGGCGAATCTGAATCTTTGTGTGTGCAGTTATGAATAATTCCGTTCATATCGAGGTACAGACAGTCGAACTCGGGAATGCGATTCTCAGCGATCAACTGCGAGATCGAAGGATACCGCTCGCTGAGCCAGCGGAAGAACTTGGGAACACCCATGGCTGTTTGTGGTTGTGGTGGCGACTGGAAATGCGACAGTATAGACAATCAAATAAACGCCTAAAGACTCAACGACTAGACATTAGGATGAGACTAGCTCAGATAAGTGTGCAGATGTCAAGAGATTAGAGATAGAAAGACTGAAGACGTAGAGGAGGTCGGAGGAATACAAAAAAAAGAGATGAGGCGACACACAAAAGAAAAGAGAAAAATCTTCAGATGTGCGATAGATGAAGCTGTCGAAGCCTTGAGGTGTGCCAACAAGGCGAAGCTGAAGCGGCATCAAGCCTCAGGCCGCCCGCCGCGGTGCCAAGGCTGCAGGGTCGGCAGCACGGAATATCTATCCCCCGGTTCCGGGTTCCAAGGCTCGGATCCTGGATGCGTCTAGTCCGTAACTGGCTTAGTGCCTATTAACGCGCTCCGCGTGTTTTCTGGAGCTTCGAGTTGGCTCCCCTCCTGGCCTCGCTTTTCGCCTCGCGGAGAAGTAAAACAACAACACTTGCCAAGCTGCTGACCCTGTATTATCGACTTGTAGCAGAACGCGCAAAGCTTTTGCAGTGACAATACATACATCAAGCAGCCATGGAGCCTTACGACGACGGTGAGAAAGTGCAATGCGATGTGCTTGGTTGGAGCTCAAATTGACGACTATGCTCATAGGTTTTATCGAGGAGCAGGAGGAACAGGAGGAAGAGAGAAATGAGGAGAAGATTATCAACGAAGGTGTGTTATATTTTGCGAGGCTATTTGGTTGTTCTCGGCGACTGACTCTTTCAACAGAGTACAAAACATGGAAGAAAAATGCGCCTTTCCTCTACGACATGATCCTGAGCACTGCCTTGGAATGGCCCACTCTCACGACTCAGTGGCTTCCCGATAAACAAGAGTAGGTCAAATGCAACACGTGCGCCTAGAAATCCACGATCTGACAGAGTTTTCAGGATCCCGGACAAGCCTTATTCGACTCATCGCTTACTGCTTGGAACTCACACATCGAATGACGCAAAGAACTATTTACAAATTGCGCATGTTCAATTACCCAACCCTAATCATCCAGAAGCAGACGATTATGACGAGGAGCGCGGGGAGATCGGTGGCTACGGCGGTAATTCAAAGAAGAACGCCGTGGAAGTGAAGTTCAATATTGTCCAAAAGATCGACCACAAGGGAGAAGTAAATAAAGCGAGATACCAACCTCAGAATCCAAACATCATTGCCACGATGTGTACGGATGGTAGGGTCATGATATGGGATCGGTCTAAGCATCCCCTGCACCCCACTGGAACCGTCAATCCCCAGTTGGAGCTTTTGGGTCACACAAAGGAAGGCTTTGGACTTAGCTGGAGTCCGCATGTAGAGGGGAAGTTGGTGACTGGAAGTGAAGACAAGACCGTCCGGCTTTGGTGGGTAGTCTAGGATTCAGCGTGTGTAGCGATGGCAAACTAACACTGGCAATAGGGACATGCAAACATACACCAAAGGGAATAAAGCATTGAAACCAACAAGCACCTACACACATCATTCCTCTATCGTGAACGATGTTCAATATCATCCTCTCCACTCCTCCCTCATCGGCACAGTATCGGACGACATTACGCTTCAGATTATCGACATCCGATCTCCCGACACATCAAAGGCAGCAGCTACCGCAGAGGGCCAACATCGCGATGCTATTAATGCGATCGCCTTCAATCCCGCTGCAGAAACAATCCTGGCTACTGGTTCTGCGGATAAATCTATAGGCTTATGGGATCTCCGCAACTTGAAATCTAAATTGCATGCCCTTGAATGCCATACAGAATCGGTCACCTCGGTTTCGTGGCATCCGTTCGAGGAATCTGTATTGGCTAGTGCCAGCTATGATCGCAAGATCATGTTCTGGGATGTCAGCAGAGCCGGCGAAGAACAGACTCCCGAGGATGCCCAAGATGGTCCGCCTGAGTTGTAAGTCATTCTAGCCGTTGCGGTACAGAATATCGTACTAACTCTTTCCATGTAGGTTGTTCATGCACGGTGGCCATACGAACCGAATTTCCGACTTCAGCTGGAACTTGAGTGACCCGTGGGTGCTTTGCTCTGCTGCAGAAGACAATCTGATGCAAGTATGGAAGGTCTCGGACGCGATTGTCGGCAAAGATCTGGGAGATGTCCCGACGGAGGAGCTGGAGGCATGAGAGTAGCTTGGACCAAAAAATAATGTAAACTTTTCTTGAGAGTACTGCCGGCTAAAGACGTAGGGTTTCCCGAATCAATACGACGAATTAACGATGTGAGATGCTAGCTTTCGTCAATGTAGCGTGGCTATCGTATTTAGGGCTTGCCGTGGAGCTTGCAGTCATGTCAGGATTTTGTAGAGATATTGAAGAAGCGAAAAGAGAAGAAAAGAAACAGCTGGTATGATCGTGCAGTATAGAACCGATAAAGGCGGCGCTTATCAGTGCTCATGCAACGCCGTTGGTTGCTAGAACGGCAAGGGAGCTAAGCCGCATGCAGCCGCACGGTACGGTGTCTCATTGGCTGCAACTGCCGGGCCTGCATCGGACGCCTGCTCATCTCCTTAAAGCGGCAGTCCCGGCGAGTCTACACTGCGGGGATCCAAAGAGAGCGAGAGGGAAGGAAAAAAAAAAAAAAAAAAGGGAGTGGTCGCTGACCGAAAGGCAAAAAGCATTGTCCGAGTTTAGCTCCGATTGCGATTAATTATCGAAAACTATCTTGATCTCAACTTTCGATTTTACCCTTTTCTTCTCTCATCATCTATCTCGTTGCTCTGGCTGACATTCTATTGCTTCCTGCTGCTGCTGCTGCATTATCTCCGTCGCGATAATCATAGTATATCGCTCAATTGAAGTCACGATGGGTTCCGGCACATCCCCGCCTCTAGGCCCAAAGCCCATCTCAGCGCTGCCATCACATCTATTAAATGGCAGCTCACCTCTGCATGCTCCAGCAAGTACTGCTAACAGCGCTCGCGAGCGCGAAAGCTTGAATTCGTCTATCCGCTCGTCATTCCGCGGGGCAGTCACTCTGGAGGCAGCCCCGGAGGCAAAGGATGAGGCAGAAGCACCACCGGTGAGCGAAACAGCTCTTGACGCCAATGGAATTATCAAGGCGAGGTAAGCAGCTTAATTTCCAGTCTTGCATGCTCTGAGAAAGTCGTGAAGTAACCAGTTGGTTTTGTTCACAGCCCTACATGGAACGGCGAACCCCGAGACAGGCCCGGACCGCCAACTCCGCCCAGTCTTGTCAGTCGACCAGCCAGTCCCTACACGCAGGTGCCTCCAATTGATTTCGACGGCTTAAGCTGGCCATGTACGTAGACTGTCGCATCCTCTGTCCTCTCTCTACAAACTAATACTCTCGTCCAGGCCCCGGTACCAAAGAGCGACTGGAGGAAACTCCCGAGCAGAATCAAGAACGAGTAAAGAAGCTAGCTGGAGCGGTGAGGACTATCCTAGAATGCGTCGGAGAAGATCCAGAAAGAGAAGGTCTTCTAGAGACCCCAGAGCGCTATGCCCGCGCAATGCTCTGGTTCACCAAGGGGTATATGGAAAATGTCCGAGATCTAGTCAATAATGCCACCTTCATGGAAGATCACGATGAGTTGGTGATTGTGAAGGACATTGAGGTCTTCTCTCTATGCGAGCATCACATGGTGCCTTTTACTGGAAAGGTGAGATTACTTGAAACATCGAACTATTTACCAGACACAGTCTAACCTAACGCTTATGGAATAGATTCACATTGGTTACATCCCCGATCGCCGAGTCCTTGGTCTTTCGAAATTAGCCCGCTTGGCTGAAATGTTTTCGCGACGTTTACAAGTACAAGAGCGCCTCACAAAGCAAATCGCTCTGGCTATCAAAGAAGTACTGAACCCCCGGGGAGTCGGCGTTGTCATGGAATCATCGCATCTTTGCATGGTCATGCGTGGAGTGCAGAAGACCAGCAGCACAACCACTACTAGTTGTATGCTGGGCTGTATGCGATCGAGCGCAAAGAGCCGTGAAGAGTTTTTGACCCTCCTCAACCGCAGATGAGGGTAGCTATGACATTAGCCAAATAATATAATGAGTTGGGTGTATTTTTAGCGACATTTTTCCTTCTTCTATTCGCGGAATGTCTCTCTTTCTTGAAACAACAGGTTTTCTGGATAAATGGAGTTATGGTGGAACCTCTCAACAGGGACACTGGTTTTGCATTTTGTTTTTTCTGTTTATGTTTTGTTTCGAGCTGTGGAGTATTTCATTTGTTTATACAGCAGGGCCTACATGGATATATTTCTTGCTTGTATGTTTCGAGCAAGGACTCTTCATTATCAAAAAGATGTCTCACATTTCAACCTATCCCAAGTCATATCCCACCTTATCTAGGTATGAAAGGAAGATTTCTCATGGGCAAATATGGCAATTGTTATCTTTAATTCTTCGATAAGGTGATGACAGTACTAGACAGACCGAGATATTTATTATCTCTGTCTCAGGAGGCCTTCACATTGGTTGAAAGCAGTGTCTCAGGGGTGCCTCAGGAATCACTCGTTTGTTGTGCCCAGTTCCAAGTGCCTTATTCTTTCTTTCCCCAAGCCTCATTTCATTCACTGTTGTCTTTTCCTTGGTTTCTATCGTTTACAATTTTCATCTAGATAGCTGTGTGCTGCATGTAGCTTGTTGCGTTCAGACATATTTTACACTTTCTTTGAAGCTTTTGATGGCACGAATCAAGTTCAATATCCCTCAACCTTAACGTGACTGATCCAAATCCGTCCAAATCCAGTGGCGTATTCTAGGTAAGTACAATGCCTGTTTTCAGAGGGTGTATAACTTAACTAACTTTATTTTGTTATATTTAGGCCAGATTGCCTATTACATGCACAGGCTAAAGTACAAATACACCTTCTTTCCAAACTACAATCAGACATTGTTTTTGAAACAGGTATCGACATCCGGCACATGGACACTGCACTAGCAATGTCGTCCAACATAGCACTGTTGGCAACCTATCCGCGAGAGAAGTATCATTGCGAAAATGCAGATTCTGCCTAGCCATCATGGCCGGCGAGGACCACCATGCCGATAACCACACGACATTGAGAAGCTGGGTCCGGAGAAGTGACTAGAGCCGTGTTGTTGGTCATTGACCATATGGATTGGATACCAAAGAAGACTTGCATCTCTGACTCTCAGGCGTTGGCTGGGAGCTATTCTGCTCCTAGTTTCGGGATGCGAAAATTTTTTCAAACGGTGGGATCTGGTTTGTTCACATTTTATTGCTTTCCTTTCCTTGTTTTTTGCTCTTTCTATTTCTGTTTGGAGCTTGGAAATAGTCAAATCAATCAAGTATCTTAACTGCGTATTTAGATACCTAGTTAAATTCATGAATTTAACAAAGGTCCCTTTCAAATGCATGATCAGACGTCTCTACCTAGATAGGTAGGTTATCCCAAGGTTCCTTGGAGAATTGAGGTCATTTTCTGACCTTCAGGTAGTATATTTTCTCGCAAGACTCCCGCAATTCCCAGCGACCACAGCCCATATATAACTATAAATTTTATGCTTCTATCCCGCCATAAGGAGTTTGGTTTTAAATACTTATTCCCTTTCTCAAAGAAGATACTTACTAGATATTTTGATCGAGACCGAAGGCGTTGGCGTTGGCTAATTTCCATATTCAGAAATCAGGTAGGTCATCGTTTATCACGTGCGGCGGCGATCTTCCCATTCCGTCGATAAGCTCTCGAGTTTCTTCCGCTTTACATCTCATAGACCATCCGCTCCTCTTCTTATGTCGGAGAGTATCGCCGCATAACATTCTCGTTTGATTTATTCCTTGTTTGCGGAATCGGATTTTCTCAAAGATTTGAAATGCCTGTTCATTATATCCTCTGGACACTTAGAGGCGCTTAACAGAGCGCGTCTGGCCGAATCAGGTATCTACAGCTTCTCGTTAAATACACACCCCAATTCACCACACTAACATGCAAAAGCTAGGGAACTGTAGAACGAAAATATTCGAACGGATAAGAAGACGCAACCGATTATCTTGCTGTAAGCTTGATTTGTGTGGTTCATCTGCAACCTCACACTAGCAACTAAACAGAGAGAACGGTTTGCCATTCAGTCAGCAACGGACATTGCACGCGAATTCTCGGGTCTACTATCATTATATACTTACTTCTATAAGCCATGGAGATTAGACCAAATCAACAGAATGCGCTAGCTTCCGAGCCGCTAGGAAAATATGATGATCTTCCCGGTTCCACTGCTCGAGAGAAACTCCAATATGCACATGCTCGACTGCGTGCAACTGCGAGTGCTGGTCCTAATCCAGCTGTCAGCGGTAGCGTGACGCCATCGTCTGCGGGAGATATTGAGCCCGCGCCGCCTGTCTATCTTCCCAAGACAACGCTACCTTTAAGTACTCGGGCACATGACGATCGCGCTGATATCCCTGTACCATCTGACGGACATGTAAATACTGTTGACGTTGTGGTGTCTCCGGAGCTGCTATTCTCCGAAGAAGCAGGGGTGCAGACTATACAACCTAGTGCAATTTTTGAAAAGACGGAGAATGTTCTACCGGGGTCCCTTCGACTTGGACCCTCCGAGTTTGCTGTCACTTTGCCTATGGACTCTAGAAGCAAGGACGAATACGAGATTGTTTTAGCTGAACACTCGCAATCTGTCAAACTACTGCTATCTGGTTTCAAGTCTGCGGAAGGCGTAATTGCTCCTGAGACCGAGGTGAGGGAGACCAGTCATTTATCAAATTCTGTTGACTAAATCAAAACAGCAGGCTCAGACTTTATCAAATGTTCGAGGTCTTGTTGAGAAACTCGATAATATTGCGGTCCACACTGATCTGAATATTGCAGCACATGTAAAGCGGTCTTCATTCGAGTCTCAAAAAGAGGCATCGTGGGCTGAATACTCAAGTGCCAAGTTCCAATTCCTCGGTCAACTTATTGAGGTAGCGGGCTCCCAAGATCTACATATGATTATTATGGTGAAACGTGGTGAAAGCCTTGAATTGGTTAAACGATATTTTCAAGGGAAAGGATTTATTCCCAGCAGGCCACAGAATGAAACGAATGGATATTTCGAGCTCTCTTTACAAAATGGATCGATCAGTGTTGGCATATTATCTGCGCAGTATGACGGTATAGTGGAAACATATCGACCACCGGCCATCGTTCTTGCACTAGACTCGTCGTTCAATGCGTCGAGCCCTTCCGTTGCGCACCTACGAACTACATACGCGCGTCACGGAAATCTGCTCCCTGTTGTCCATTTGCTGGTATCGAATTCTAGTGAGCACATTCAGCGATGTTTGCCTGATCTTCCAGATCGTCAGAGGCTTAAACTACTCTTGCATATTGTGAAGAGTTTGCAAGATTTTCTCGGTGATCTGCAAGATGACGCTCAAGGTGTGCAGGATAATGCAGATGAGATATTCACTTATCTTATGTCGGACGATTTCAATGCTAGTTGGAACCTTCCTGCGATCGAACCACTCCATATACTTGTCTCTGATGATTCGCAAGCTGCAGAAGGTCCTGGTGTGCATGCCACTGACCCAACATCTACTGCATCATCATCCATTAATAAACGCATATTCGTAAGTTGTCTAATTGCAACTAGCTGCAAACAGATATTTGTCTTGCTAAATTATACGAAGGATGCTATGGATACCGATACTCCTGATTCCAAGAGACAACGCCTTCATATGTCGCAAAACCTCACTCAGGCTACAGAATCAACGGCTGGGCTTAGCCAGACATTGGATTTAACAGCAAAATTAAAGGTAGTGGAGGATAGGATACTCGAACTAAAAGCTGAACATACTGCCGAAGTTAGCCAATTGCAGGATACGATATCTGAATTAAAGGCTCGGTCAGAGGAACGCGTGAAAGGATGGGAAGATTTGCAACATCGATATGAATCTCGCAACAAGGAATTCCATAAAACACGAAAAGAACGTGATGATCTGGTTTCAGAGAAAGCAAAGGCCGAGCAAAAAGTTTCGAGGCAGCAAGAAGAAATAACGAAACTCAAGGATGAACGCACTCGACTGAAACATGACCTAGAATCCGCCCGAGATGACATTAAGGCAGAGGGCGGTTTGAAGGAAGAACTAGAAAAAGCACGGGAAGAAAATCGGCAACTTGGTCTAGAAAAGGCGAAACTTCAAAAAGATTTCACATACGAAAGCAATAAAGCTGCATATACACTCGAGCAATACCAAATAGCATCGAACAAGGCGGCAACCTTAGCTACCGAGAGGAACCAGTTGCAGACACAAGTTGATGATCTCAACCGAAGACTTGCTGTCGAGGCAACGAAACTGAGGGAAATCAGGATGAAGGATGATGAACAAAAACACTTGGCCCGAGTCAAGGAGCTCGAGCAAACATTGGAAGCTCGTGATGCTCTTATTCGAAGGCAGGACGAAGAGCTCCGAAATTTCCGGAACAACCGACCAGCAACACGCGCAACCAGCACTCAACCCCGAAGCCCAAAATCCTGGGGAAATAGGAGCCGCCCGACCAGTCCTGGCGTCAACAACAATGGGGTGGGCAATCGTGGTAGTGGGCTGCGATTCAGCTCTGAGATGTCACTTTGAATCATCGACCTTTCCTTTTTGTTTAATCCTTATTAGTTTGGTTTCCTTCGATTACGACTATAACTGTATAGAAGCGTATTTCTTCATGGCAGGATCTATGCGAATATGGCAAACACCAACGAGACTACGACATTATAATGACCAGTATGACTATACTTTGTTAGTTCTCTTCCAGAAGGATAAGGCACATAACGCCACAATGACACCGCCACCACCGCCATATCCAGTCATAGTGAGACGCTAAGCCCATCTGGCTAGTACGCTGTGCGTAACATACCGTATGGTAACAAACATTCGCGATGTTTCACTTTCTGTTTACGACCATGCTACTACAGTGTATCACAGCAATAAAGCTTGATTATGTGATAATGTAGCGAGAGTAACAACCAATTAATCCTCCAACATGCAGAGTTGCACTGTACATTAGCTTTTACTAGTTGTTTCACTGTTACATACGCGTTTTGTAGGGGCAAACAAGAGATGACATCATCGGATGTGCCCAGGAACTGACTGTACGTACCTTCTTCTCGACGATTGAAGCTGAGCATTATTTCCTCACTATCTCAACCTGCTCTGCTTTCGCGACATACCTACTCTGAACTCCTGCATATACTAGAAGTGATCCAAAAGAATCATCAAATCCAGCCAATATGCCTAGCTGCTCGGCGTTCTGTCTCATCATCATTACCCTGTTCAGTACGTTGTTTTCTGCCATCCCTTGCAAACGAGTCAATTCGAAGAAAACGAGGTATACTGACAAGGTCAATCCATAGTCCCACCACTCGGTGTTTTCCTCATTGCTGGCTGCGGTGCCGACCTACTCATCAATATTCTCCTGACCATTCTCGGGTACGCATCTTGTATAGGATTGAGCTTAGGTAGTAGACAGGTCACTGACAAGAAAGCCACAGATACTTTCCGGGCCACATACATGCATTCTACCTAGAATACGTCTACTACCACCGCCGCGGCCTCGCTGCTGCTGGTGGACTTCCTTACGCTCGACCTGCAACGGGGGTTTATTCGGAACGCATCCAGAATGGTGGACATCATCATCATCATCATCGTCAACAGCAGCAGCAGCAGCAGTATGCTCCGGTCCAACCCCAGCCTCAACCTCAACCACAAACCCAGTATGGGACTATACGGACTTGATTTCAACAGACTATGTATTTTGACGTCGCGAGAGCGAGGGCGAGGGTGTGCTTGTATTAGACTGTGATTGGGTTTGGAAGTCGGATACCCATTTGCTATGTTTCTTCTCTTAGGTTTACGGAGTAGTTTGGGAAGTTGGTGAAAATGGGGTTAGCAGCTATTAGTAAATGCGAATATTCTTTTTCAATCCTTACACCTAACTATGCCTTTCTCCCTAAGTGCTTGCAGTCTGCTCTGTTTTCACCTTCAACGCCGGAAAATCAAATGATTTACTGCGTCCGGCTTTACCCTCGGTTCTAGGCCACGTCCCCGTGCCATCACTCCACCACAACGCTCCAACCCAAGGCTGCACATTCCAGCCTACCGCAAGAGTAACATTCTCACGCTCCGCAATCTTGCCCGAAATATCTGTAATCTGGTATTTCGATTTTTGGTTCTTTAGGTGAAGCACGCCGGGTTGAGAGTTTGTTGACTGTTGTTTTTGCTGCTGCTGCTTCTTCTTGTTTGCACTGCTGCTCTTCTTAGATCCCTTCGTGGGCTTCGATGATGGGAAGAACCGTTCCTTAAGGTTCGCAATTGAGTATGATGATTCAGGCGCCTCGATGATCGTATCCCAAATGATGGCTTCGGAGTTGCGAGGATTTTCGCTAGCTGGAGAAGCAGCCGGGTAGGAGGCTAGCACGTAGACGAACAACTGTTTTGTGTTCCAGTTAAACAAGGGCGAGAAGTCTGGTTTGTTTTAACTTAAGGCATTAGCTTGCCAACTCTTCCTAGCATACTAGCTATACCGGAATTTCGAACACTCACCGGCATCAAGGTCGAATTCGATCCGAGCATATTCTTCTCGTTTGGAGGAGTAGTAGTGTGGCCGACCTTTGACTCTGTGGGAGAAAGAGTAAATAAGTACGGTCTCTCATAAAGGCAGAGAAAATGTATGAATCGCTCGGGTAAATAGCGTACACTTGGACTTTGGTCAAATCCACGCTGGACGAGACATCCGTCGCAGGGTATAAGAGCACCGATAACGCTGCAAAGCCCGCGACGACAAAGGCAACCGTCGTGAAAAATCCAAACACCCCCTGCACACGGTTGACTGCCGAATGCATGTTGATCGCGGACGAGCTGCTGAAGTCGACAGAATGGCAAGTAACACGCTGTCAGGCGCGTGGCCGATTGAGGCACGGGGTGGAATGCGAAGGCCGAGGAAAAGTTGTGATTGAGTTCGTCAGTCAGCGAGACCTTGATTACCTAGGTAATGCGCCTGAAAATGCTATTACTGTGTAGGAAGCATGGAAGGAAATCGCCAACACATGGCGTTGTTGAGGCTCTGACCTTCTCAAGTGAAGCCACAGTGGCCGAATACCATTGGCCCACGGGCCCCATCGACCGTTATCGATAAGCTCTGATAAAGATTCCTCGGTTTATTTCGTCGTACTATGGACGGAGTATTATTTCACTGATACAGCTTCATACAAAGGTGGCCGAGGTTGATGCTACTTTAATAATTTGATTGAAGAAAACCATTCATTTCTAGGCTGCGGCTTGCATTTGTATCATTGGCTTTCTGATGTACATCAAAATTCATTGCTTCGCTGCAATGTGGCACGAAACTCAGTCAGCCGAAACTGTAGTGAGTCCAAAATAGATGGATGCTGGGCATGAGTCCACACGATGTTCTTTGCCAATTCTCGAATAGAACGGCTCGTGGAGATGAGATTCCGTCCCATGTGAATGTAAGCTTTCCGTGCGAGTCGGTGTGTGTACAGCCATGATAATTGCCCCGCTATTGAAAAAAAATAGATGTCGTTTCACCGGCTATGCCTGGCTTTCACTGCTATCTCAAACTGCATCCACCGAAGCCCGCGTGGTAACTTGCTCGTTCTTGTTGCCGAGCTTTGAGATCTGTAGAAAAGCGTCCACTCCATACCCTTCCAGGCTGTGCAGTTCTAGGCTCCCAGCCCAGTATTCGGCATAGACCCTGCTCATAGGCAGGCCCATACCCAGACGAAGATTCGGTGAGCGTGAACTCAATGTGGCCAAGGACCCTTCGTGTAAGGGATCTTTATTGACGGCCTTTTTATCGTGAGGAAGCTCAAGTTCCTGCATGGTCGCAGCGAGGGTTGGCACCTGACCGAGATTCTCTAGGCGATCCCGAGTCCGTGGCCCTTTGCTGAATGACCACAAGTGCGGAAAGATCTCCCTAGGAACGCCTCCACCCTGATCGGATATGCGCAGGATGACATGTTGTGGCGCTTCGCAGATAAGGACCTCAATTGAAGGAGGTTCCAAGGGTGAATCTCGATACTTTTCCATAACAGCTTGAATGGAATTTCGCAGAAGCTCGCCAACGATGTACTCTAAGTGGCCAAGAATGTACGGGAAAGTGGTTGAGAGGTGTCCCTTGACATTAATTGAGGGAATTTTGTTAGACCCAGAGCTCTGACGCATCAATTCTTGTGCGAACTTTCCACATCGCTCGACAACGTCTTTTGCATTGCACTTGAGAAAAACTTCGCCAACGAAATCAGCGTTGAGATCAGTGCTGGCAGCCGAGTCGGGGAAATGGTCCGGCGAATTGAAAGTTTCTGTCAAAGCAAGCTGTTGTTCTGCAATTACGCGGCGCGATATTCTCTGGTGGATTTAAATCAGACTCAACTTTTCAAATGAGGGAAGGGGGGAAGGGCAAAGCAGGTGAGGCGATTCATACAGCACGAAGCATAGTGTTCATGAATCTATCCAGTTCGTCTGGTTTCACAAGTCCCTGGCATTCGAGGACTCCCATGGCAAGATTCGGAATCACGGCTAGATGTTCTTTCAGCATCTCCCGCAAGACCTCACAGAAGCGGTCATTGTCATCCAGGGTGATAATCTCAGGAACCCTCCTACTTTTCTCAAAGGCTTTGTAATAGAGTTCGTACACGATCGAGATATGAGGGTTCGAGACAACCACGTATGGCAGCTTTTGCATGTCGCGCAGACGATGAGCGAGTCTACAAAAACAACTGTCAGGAATATGCATAACACAAACCGACTCATTGCAACACACCTTGTGGGCAGCTCAGTTCGAACATAATTGGCAGAGCTTATCAAGCGAGACTCAGTCAGAGTGCGACCAAAAAATGTCAATTGGCGCAGACTAATTGGACGCACGTCTCTGTCTACCCACCTGCAAGACATGTAGTTAGCATCGTGCTCAGCTCTGTGCTGCTCACAGGCAGCGTCTCAAAGAAAGATGGTAGTCTTTACTCATCAAGCACGACAGAAGGTCGCCATGGAGGTGGCTGGTGAGGCTTGGTTGAATACCGCAGTGCATTGAGGTGAGAGTAGAGGTTGGAAGGCACACGACCTCTAAGCATCGTGTCTTCCAAGGTTATCTTGCACTAAGTAGCTGGATTGTCCTAGCAAGAGGAAACTTCCAATCTGCCCAGATCCTGGTTAATGCACAATCCTGGTGAAGAGTCTGCACACAGCCATCTGCTCAGGATCCCATAGCAGCAGGAGGGCAACAAAGGAAAAGACCCAGTGAGTAGCTGCTAGTAACTTCAGATAACTCTGCCAAGGCGGTCTGGGGATGTTTAGTGACTCCCCCGCAACTTTTGGATCACATGACAGTACTCCTTTTTTTTTCTTGCTTTTTTATTTTCAAGGTGCATATGGGCCCTCACCTCAACTTGTTGGGTCTTGCTTAACTTATAGAGCCTTTATAGTTATATGCCTTGCTATCATACACTGCTATGCTTGCTTGCTAGTGCTGCCGTTAAGAATATAAGACTGGCATCTAAAGAGAGCACATTCTTGATTGTTCAAATCTTTATATATGAGGGCTGTGTTTACTAATAGTATATATTGAGCTCGATCATGTAGTTATAGATCCTCAGGAGCCAAGCCTGGGCCCTTGATTTAGTAGGTGCATGACCTATAATTATATCCGCTAGGTCACATGACCATCTACAATGCTTTATTACATAAGCATCACTACTCCCGATGGCACGTGATCAAACAACTGTCAATCTCCAGACGATCTGCCAACCCCCGAACATCCCGCCAACGGTGGTCGTTGAGCATCCGGACGCCTTCACCCGCAGAAATGGCAAGACTTGTATAACGCCGAAACGATTTACTTTGGATGTACTCTGCGTTTGCCTTCACTAGGTTGGCCCGAGTGGTACACACTGCGGTATCTCGAAATGTCGCCCGATTTCGTCAATTATCCAGGCTGCATTCAACCTAAGACGGCCGAAACCCCTCCTCACTTTGGATTTTCGTGTGTCCGCGAGATATACCAACCAGGCACCGCAGATTTTGGTGTTCGCTGTTCTCGTAGCCATGCTTCGACGCAGACTTTTGTGACAGATACGTCATCCGTGACTTTGTCGTTCAATATTGCTCTAGCCCAAATTGCACCTGTCCACTGACCTTGGGATACTTCAAGTCTTTTTTCGCAAATATGTTTTGTCCTGTTTGATTACTGGCAGACTTGAAAACTGGCCTTAATTTTTCCATGGATCATTGTGAAATGCGCATGAGATGATGGCTCACCCCACCCGAGCGCAACAGCAGTCAGTAATCGTTCGGTTCACCATCAGCGTTGGAAGAAAAGCCCCGCTCAGTCTGCCTACACTTTATGATATTGATGCTACACTTCACCCATCCAGCCATTGCATTGTTTGACCTATGCAGTGCACTTGAGCAGTGTCCCCATTCGACATGACAATATGTGTACGCCCGTGGGCGTCAAACTAAGTGATTTGCAAGTTGCTGCGAGTCGGTATATCTACACCCCAGTTCTGCTTTTTGCATGAAAAGGCTTCGACAAAAAAAAGCCACGGCAGCATCAAGGGTAGTACTATCCTTTTGGCATCATTCAACAAACCCCTCGTTTGATGCACTTGTTTCGTAGATAATCCCTTCGTTTTGTTGGACTGTTGAAGGGCCTCAGATGAAAATGAGCTGTGTGCCGATTTTCCACAACAGATCAGGCAGATTCGAGCCTGGGTGCTAGCAACAAAGCCTCTGGTAGCGAGTCTCGGCCTACATGGCTACCGCTACATCTACTTTCGGGATACAGAATTCTTGGTGACAATTACCATGCCTTAGATTCGGTGAGGAGTTACTGGCCGGTGCATTCGATACATAGAGGAAGCTTTGCGATGATCATCAATCTGCTGATGACACATGCCTTTTGACCCGCTAGAGGGAGATTTCTGGCGGATGCTACTATGACTGCAAAGATTTCGTAGAGTATCCTCTTCGCAGGATAAAGGCACTTCTACTAGCATGTGTCTAATTTCGGGGCAATCGTCCCTGCATGACGCGCAGATAGGGTGTCTTGCATGGTGTTTGCAGAGCTTGCTGCGAAAAAGGTCCTCCGTAGATTGGCTTGCTTCTTTGCAAGTACAGCATACTTAAACGGAAAGTGCGAGGTGCGTATATTTATCCATCCCCAGTCAAGTATAGTGAGTGTATTTGCACATATTTTGAATTCTAGTGGTACTGACAGGACATTCTGGAAGCCAAGCACTGACTGAATCGTCGAGACGCTGCGCTCCCCGGAAGAACAGATGTTCCGCCTTCGCAACGCTAATCCGCGAAGAGTACTGCGAATGCCAGTCGTCGACAAGCCAGGCAAGCCGCTGCAAAAGACTCGTATCTTGACGACGGGACAACACTCTATAGACCTTCGTTATTTTATACGAGACATACTCGCATCAGACGCATCAGCTTCTGCCGTTTCGTATAGACATTTGATCATATCACATTTTCATACGGTTTTTTTTTTTTTTTCTTTTCCTTCCTGCCATAATTTCCCCACCCGATGCAGCCATCGAAGATTACATGGCTGGATCCCGAAGGAGTCCGGGGTTGAGAGACGAGTGGAGAATTGCACAAGGGCCTCAAGACAATAGTGCTCCTGGTCGTGACTTTGCGCGAGATCGTGATCGCGCCACTGAGCAAAGCAGAGGCAGGAATAGACACCGCGGTAGACATCGGCCTGGTGGTCCTGATCATCGTTCCAGATCACCGCTATCATCACGTCTCGGTCCCCCATCTGGATACGAGGACCCATCGAAACTCCGTGAACCATCACCTAGAGCTTCGGTACCTTCTCGAGAGATACCTCCGACTCACCGCGGGCCATCACTTTCATCTTCTCGTTCGTTCGCCACCAACCAAGACGTTCGACGATTCCAAGAAACGAATGGCCAACTGATTGGAAAGTTGCCAGGGCAAGACGACGCATTTGTTGAAAATTCTTCACAAGGAGGCCGCAATCGTTCTCCCCGCGGCCCACGTCGAGACCGCAATCGCAAGACTCGCAACCCCGCGCGTCACGCTCGTGGGCAGTTAAACCAGCGAGGGAAGCCATCGAAACGAGAACGTTATCGGGAGAGAAATTTCAAAGGACAACCATATGAGAGCAGGGAGCCTGAGAGAGCTAGATTCCGTCGAGACTCTGGAGATACGATACACCGATCAATTAGTCCTGTCTCTGCATACGGAGGCTATAACGAGCGTGACCAATCGCGTCATTCGCCTGATTCTAGGCGCTCACGGTCTCCGATGCCATTGTCGCCAAATCGGGACGATAGAATGAGCTCGAATAAATTCCTTCAACCTGAAGCTGCAGACTTGGGGCGATCCCCGTCTCCGTCTCGGTCGATATTTGCTCCAGAAGCTGAAGCCCGTGATAGCTTCGATAAAGCTTACGTGTCTGAATCGTTTCCTAGGCGTGGGATGACCAACGCCAAACAACAGTCGAACTCGCAATATCCTCCATCACACCCACGTCTGGAAAGCAGACAGTATACCCCCCCACAATTCGTGGCATCTAATAGCTCATATCACGGCTCTCCAGAACCTGGATCACCCCGTTCAAGCGGTAGGGGTGGCCGAAGCAGCCATTCAGGGAACTTCTCGCGACACGGGTAAGAGACACATCATTATATAGTTTTGTTTCATCTTCTAACAAATTGGAACAGGAGTTTTTCGCCCCATCAAGCACATTCACAAGGATTATACCATCAAAGTCAAGGCCCAAATCCTAACACCATGTCCATGACCCACACAAGCACTCCGCAACGTGGAGGCTATCATCGTGGCGGCTATCAGGATCGTCGATTTCCCAATCATAGCCCTCCTAGCTTCAATAGACCAGGCTCTCATCGTGGCAGAGGTCATTTCAATAACCTGCAATGGGTTGCATCGGGACCCGGAAATCGATTAGAGCAGCAGGGCTCACCTATTTCACATAATCGTTCTGGTTCGAATACACCACAATATCAACATTCTCAGTCGAACGAAGAACTGCCATTCGGGGGTCATCAAGATGATGTCCCTAGGTTCTCAGGAAATGTGCATATGGCTGATTCTCAATCTAAACCAAATTCAGAGAATGGAGACGTTCAAAAGATGCCTCCGCCTACGCGAGAGCCTACTAGTACATTGACCACACCAGCCAAAGAAGGGGGCAAATTTAGCTTTGCCTTCAAATCGAAAGCAAACCTTGCACCTCCCCCAAAGCCTGTCCCAGATTTAGCTCAGAGAATGCAAGTCCGTGAACCGCCTCGAGCCCCAGGACTGTCTTCACGGGCGCCGGAGCCGTCACCTCGCAATAGATTGTCTGGACCACCGCCACCGCCGAACTATAAACAAGATTATAGACCCGACCGGAAAGACCGAGACCGGGAGTTTCACCGTGGACGAGGAGGCAGGGATGACAGGCGGGATTTCCATCCTAGAAACCCGCGCGACCAGCGAAGAGAAGACCGCCGTTTCGATCCTCGCGAAGCTCGACGTCGCGATGATCATCGACCTAACTTTAAATATGAGCGTCGGCGGGACAGATCTCCCGAGCCCAAGAGACAACAGAGGATCATCAAGCGTCTTAAGCCTCGACCGGTATTACCAGAGGAATTTCGAAATTCCGACTCGGTATATTATCGCAAACCTGGGGATGAATCTGTCATCGGTGCTGGAACATACGGAAAAGTTTTTAAGGCAATACATATATATACGCAGGACAAAGTCGCTCTGAAGAGAATTCGAATGGAAGGAGAAAAGGATGGATTTCCTGTAACCGCAGTGCGTGAGATCAAGTTACTACAACACTTGCGACATGATAATATCGTCAGCTTGCTTGAGGTGATGGTGGAAAAGAACGAATGTTTCATGGTGTTTGAGTATTTGTCGCATGATCTGACTGGATTGATTAATCATCCTACTTTTACGCTAACAGAGTCGCACAAGAAAGACCTTGCAAAGCAAATGTTTGGGGGTCTTCAATATCTTCATCATCGTGGTGTACTCCACAGGGATATCAAAGCTGCCAACATACTGATCAGCAATCGCGGTCTGTTGAAATATGCGGACTTTGGATTGGCGCGTTTCTTCTCCAAGAGCCATCAGCTAGACTATACAAACCGTGTTATCACAATATGGTATCGACCTCCCGAGCTACTCCTTGGGGATACCCGCTATGGACCTGCTGTCGACATTTGGAGCGCCGCGTGTGTATTCATGGAGATGTTCACAAAGAAAGCAATATTTCCAGGAGACGGCAAAGAACTCAGCCAACTCAATAAACTCTATGGCTCTCTGGGAACACCAACGCGAACCGACTGGCCCGGGATTGTAGACATGCCTTGGGTTGAATTGATGGGTCCCACGGAGAGGAAGAAAAGGGTTTTTGAGGATACCTATCGAGACTTTATCAGTCCGGGCGCACTCGATTTGGTGTGCCAAATCTTTCAGTATGACCCTGCAAAACGGCCAACGGCAGACGAGGTGCTCGCCCACCCTTATTTCACAGCTGAAGAGCCAGGCCCTCAACAGGCTACTGAGTAAGTCTGCTCTGTTTTCAATTTCCTTTCCAAGCGTGCTTACTAATCCCAACTATCACTGCAGGCTCGAGAACATTGAGGGTGACTGGCACGAGTTCGAGTCGAAAGCACTACGCAGGGAGCGAGATAGAGAGGCTCGAAGAGACAGGGAAAAGGAAAAGGAAAAGCGAAGAGCGAGCACTGGACCTCCTCAAGAGGCAGAACGGGATCGCAAACGGCAACGACAAGGAGGCGATGTTGCCCAAAACCATGAATGATGTCTGGTGGCTTTACTTTATGAAATTTTTATATAACTGCGAGTTGCACTTGCGTGCCATGTAATCTGGCTGTGAAGATTTAATACAATAATCCAGTGATCTTGTCGCTGCACAAGAGCATATTTTCTCTCGCCATACTCTCTGGATGGGTGCTTTAGTATAGTGTCACTTATCTAATAACCAAAAGTGGGACAATCACGCCAACTCAAGCCTCCCAACCACCCCGCACTCAGCTTGTTCTGCTTTCCAAGAATGTAAACTGCATACGAAGCCGATATTTTGCCTGTCTTACCAGCGTCGTTAGCTACCTAGGTACATAAAGAATATCTAGGTCGATATAGGTCGATATAAAGTGACCATACATGCTAGCGCGATACAACAGACCAGCGCATTCGGTTCTGTTCTCGACCTGATACACAACAATTTATATATATCTACGGAGTATACACGCGAATAACGAGCCACTGTCATGTCTCATCTTGATGCATCTCAATTGTTTTCCGTCCAAGGCCTCGTGGCCGTCATCACTGGTGGCGGAAGTGGTACGTTTATCCCTGAAATGCACCACCACAGCTGGCTAAACACGTATATGCGTGATGTGCAGGCCTAGGACGAACGATGGCCCTTGCCCTTGCACAGAACGGCGCCACAAAAGTATTCATCATCGGCCGACGCGCCGATGCTCTTCAAGAAACCGTGTCGCTTGCATCTCGCATCGGCGTGATCATCCCTGTCGTTGGGGACATCGCATCTAAAGAATCCTTAGAAAACGCATACCGAAGCGTCGCCTCTCAGACTGAATACATCGACTTGCTCATTGCAAACAGCGGCACCCTCGGTCCGCGGAATCCGCCTATTCAAACTGCAGATGGGGGAATCGCTACCTTGGAGCAGTATAGAGAACAACTATGGTCAGTGAGCATGGAGGACATGACTCAGACCATGCACGTCAACGTGACCGGCGCTTACTTCACAGCCGTCGCTTTTCTACCCCTGTTAGACGCAGCGAACAAGCGTCGACCACCTCAGGTTCCAGGCAGCGGTGTGTTGAGTCCCCCCCGCCCACAGATTATCATCACCTCTTCGATTGGAGGCTTCATGCGGAAAGTCTCAACGGGATTTGCATATCAGGCCTCAAAGGCAGCTGTTACGTCGCTGATCAAGACACTGTCGACTTCTTTACTCGACTATGATATCCGCGTCAATGGCATCGCGCCGGGGATATATCCTAGTGAAATGACCACAGGCACGCTTCAAAGCTTTGGTGCTCAGCATGGCATCACTGAAGGCGAGATTCCCAAGGAAGTCATCCCACTAACGCGCGCGGGATCACAGCAAGATATTGGAGGACTCGTGCTGTTCATGGCAGGTGCAAGTGGAGGATATCTTAATGGTTCGATTATGGTTACGGATGGAGGAAGATTAGCGGCGTTTCCTTCTACATATTAAATCTGGTGATTGTAGATTTATTCGTATATATCCGGCACAGATATAGAATGCCAGCTGTTATAAACTAAGTCTAAGAACAATGTTTATATTCTAGCAAGCTTTTCATCAATATACTCCTGGTTGATAGCCGCCTGGATCAACTGGTTCGCAATAGCAGTGACTGGGGGTAGTCGTAGATTTCCCTCAACGTAGTCCTTGCTAGGGGGTGCCCCAAGTATACTGGCGCCGTTTTTCAGCGCTTCTTCAATTTCGGAAATGGAAAACCATTTAGCATCCTCAAGTTCCGGGTCATGCGCCAAATTAATGGTTTCGTGAGCCGGATCACTGACCTGCGCAATAGCACCAATCATCAAATTTGCTGGGTACGGCCAAGGTTGTGTAGAGTGGATCACAACCCGCGATAGTGTTACACCTGCCTCTTCCCAGACCTCTCGTCGTACAGCGTCCTCGACAGACTCGCCGGGTTCGATGAATCCGGCTAGAGTAGAGTACCAATGTGGTGGGAATCTCTTGGAACGGCCAAGTAGCACTCGTTTGCCGTCAGCAGACAGCGTGGCAACGATGATCGTTGGATCGGTCCGAGGGAACGAGAGATTGGAGATGGTTGTGCGCGTTGAACAAGCCTGTTTCTCGGGGCTCTTGCCTTGTGCGGCGAGCGCCTTGTCAGTGGGAGGGCATGCACGCTTTGTGCCTGCATTGACAGAAAGAGTGGGATGGCCACAGGTTCCACAGAACTTATTACGATTATTCCAATCCAAGTATGCACGCGCTTGGGCGTAAATGGCGCCTGCACATGAAGTCGTTTCATCAATTAGCATTGCAAACGGAATGAAAGGGGAAGTAGGACTCCGGTGGATGGATTCAAAATTACCGTCGTTCGGTGGCTGCAACATATGCATCCGTGCTACAAACGGAGTAATGCCTCGTTCTCCGAGCTCCTCCACGAGCATTTTTGCATGGGCCTTCTGCACATCATTACCCTTCTCGCTGACATCCAGCGCAAAGTACGGTCGTCCCTTATAAATATTCCACTGTAGCAGCCCCTCGTCACCCTGTGCACTGTCCACGGTGCCCTCGTCAATCCCCAAAAATATTAGGTCTGGTTTCGTAATTCGCGAATCGTATTCTTTGATCATTTCCTCTTCGGACTGGTCGAAGATTGTCGGAGGAACAAGCTTTTGCACATCTTTGTACTGGGCGTAGAAAACCGAATTTGGGCCGCTGATCAACGGTGACAAGTCTTTGAGTAGAACAAAGCGAGTGGATGGGTGCTTGACGGCAGCAGACAGGAAAGGATGATCCGTTCGGAGGAAAGAGAGACGATTGAGCGGTGAGCCTGAAGAGGAAATGCTTAGTGACTGCTTTTCTTTTCTTTTCCTTTTTTTTTTCTCCTCTTTCTTTCCGAAAAATCAAAAGCGACGCCGAGTTCAAAACAAGACTAGAAGTACGTACCTCCAAAGTAATTCACGGTCTCCTTGCCGAAGCGCCGGGCCAGCATCGAGTCTGCCTGGATGTGAGCTGGCGTCGGAAGTAGAAGAGTATCATCGGGATTGCTCATGGTGCAGGCTATGGGCGAG
Source organism: Talaromyces atroroseus (assembly GCF_001907595.1). NCBI lineage: Eukaryota > Fungi > Ascomycota > Eurotiomycetes > Eurotiales > Trichocomaceae > Talaromyces > Talaromyces atroroseus. The sequence continues at coordinate 1,162,534 of NW_017971432.1, forward strand.
AGAAGACCTGTTTCTGTGCATATCAAGGGCAATAATAATGTCCATGTCGGGTTGTGTCGATATCAGACGTTCCTGAGACAGCGGGGAAGGTCCCGATGCCCCCACGTGGATTTCGGATTATTCAGCGATGAAATCATCGTTTCCCATCGGGCCGCTGTCGCCTGATTGGCTGCTATTTTTAGAGAAATGGATGCATCCAGTCGGGCGCCTGAGGCATCAATGGGCCAGGCGCCAAGGCAACAAACATTAAATAGGCAGCAGCTCGCCAGTGGCATATAAAGAGCGCTCCACTCCCTCATTTCCCTCCCCGTTGTATATTTCTGTTGTTCTTCAAAGTGTCTTGCGCAGCTAGAGCTGAATTCCCCGTCAAGCTTTTTGTTTGTCTTGCGTCTCGTACATCTGCTGTCTTTGTGTGTTCTCTGCCTTAGTAGTTACGTGTACGCATTATATCTACACAATCTGATAGTCGAGGGAGAAACCAAGGTTATCATGTCTGCTTCTCAAGTCGCCGTTCATACAACGGAAATCGACGTCACGAATCTGCCAACCAGGTCGGTTACCTTTGCTCCGACGAGAGCCACTGTTACTCGTGCCCTCGAAGGTATTCGGACAGAGGTGAGTATGTACGCGAGCCGTATAGCATTAGCAGATTATCCGTAGCTAATACTGTTACTAGATTGGTGCAAACGAGGTCATTATCACCGGGCTTGACCCTAATATCGACACTGACTCTGTTCGTGTGGATGGCTATGGCCTAGCAACCATCACGGATATTCAGGCAGAGGTTGTCCCACGGAAAGAGCAGTTTGAGGACCAGTATCCAGACCATGAAGAGTTTAATGATAATGAGAGTGATGAGGACATACTCGCACTCGCTGATGAAAGTTACGGTGTCGACAAAACTGCCGTCGACAATGCGAAGAAAGAGCTGCAATCAGCGGAGGCGGCCCTGGCCAGTTCTCGAAACAGTCAAGACACAGCGGTAAAAGTCCTGCAATATTTGGATCAATATGGCCAGAGCCTCAAGGCCCATGAGGTTGATGTTGCTAAGATGGCCGATTTCTTGAGCGTCTACCGAAGTCAGCGCATATCAGAGAGTGAAAGACACCAGCAAGCTTCCACGGATATTGCCATGTGGCAGGAAAAGGTGGAGGTTGCTCGTGGGAAGCTGACTCTTGCTGAGTCAGCGTTGAAAAAAGCAAAAGATGCAGCATCGCGGGACGTTCGCCGAGAACAGGAGAAGAGAGCTCGCAAAAAGCACCAAGAACGCTTGCAGAAGCACCGTATAATCCAGCAGCGTCGCAGGTTCTGGTCCAACAATACTAGTCAGGTTGTTGTGTATCTTGACCGTACATCGGCCTCTACTCTAAGCTCAAGCAGGCGGAACTCTACCGCCTCAGCCGCAGAGAACAGCCTCGACTATGTGCCTTCCAAGCCACTCGATGAGGATTGTGTCAATCTTCTACTGACGTACGTGGTTCCTAATGCTAAATGGGTACCTCGCTATGAACTGAAGATCAGCACACCGAAATCGTCAGCCGATCTTGTTTATCGCGCAGAGTTCGAGAACCACACTTCTGAGATTTGGAAAAACGCAAAAGTGACCTTTTCGACTTCGCAGACATTTTTCTCCGGTTTGGAGGACAAGATTCCCGTATTGGACCCATGGCATGTAAAGCTGGGAATTGCAATTGGATCTGAAACCAAAGATGGCATTTCGACTAGCAGCATACAGAGCAAAAAGGAGATACTGGCGAATACGAAATCCCAATCAAACTCACTGTTCAAATCGAGTTCTGCTAAAGGTGCTACTGGTCACTCAGATCTTTTTTCGGTACCACCACCGCCGCCACCCGCTGCTGGTGCTGGTGGTGTTGCTGCACGGCGAGCGCCTGCGCCATTACCACCACCACCACAGCCATTTGCACGAGAAGTGCCGAGTCAAGCGCTATTTGGAGCAGCTACCGCATCTGTCCCCCGATACAGGAGAGCACCTAGACGGGCTGTCAACCCACAACCGGACGTCGAGGAAGATTGGGATTCCGAGGATGATGCTGATGCACAAACACTCGACCCGGAAGCTAGCTTAATTGCACATCAGGATTCCCACCGTCAAGACTACGGTCTTACGACAACGTATGATTTACCAGGGCAGCGTACGGTAGAACCGTCAACAGTCAAACGACGCCATGTCATATCCGAACTTCACCTAGCATCCATCACACTTTCGCACGTTCTCATTCCGAAACTCCGCCGAGCAGCGTTTTTGAAGGCCCGCATGTCAAACACCACAGCTTTCAGCCTCCTCCGGGGCAAGGCCGGAATGACAGTTGACGGCACATTTCTGGGCTCAACCACGCTTCCAAACTGCGAGCCAGGTCACTTTGTTGACTTGTCACTTGGCGTGGATCCGTCTATATTGGTGACTTATGCCAAACCCACTGCACGTCGGTCAACGGCGGGATTCTTTAGCAAAGAAGATTCGGCTATCTTCACCCGTAGCTGCTGGATCAAGAATACCAAGAAGAACGATGTCTCGATCACCGTCTATGACCAGGTACCCGTCAGTGAAGACGAGCAGCTGCGCATCAACATCTTGGAGCCAAAGGGTCTAGACAAGGAGGATGAGGTAGTAAAGTTATACGACCCTTTCAAGAACGGAGAGAAAGGCACAGGAGAAGTTGTTTGGGAGAAGGGTGGTCGGGTTAAATGGAATATTAAATTGCGGTCAGGGAAGGACGTCAGACTTATATTGGAATACGAGAGTCGCATTCCGAGTGGAAAGCAGATAGTTGGATTGGATTAAGCTTAGGACACACCTAGGTACCTATCTCGGGATATATATATATATATGTGTGTGTGTGTGTGTGTGTGTGTGTGTGTGTGTCTGAATTTTAAAATCAGACCTTCCCCCGTCGTATTTTTAACTTCCCCTCTACCTAGCTTACATATGATTTAACAACTTGATACCTAAATATCTATGTCGTGTATGTTCCAAATCATCTAGAAATGCCAGTGACTCTCTGCAAAGCAACATCCAGTGGTAGTCCCTGATCTATAACCCCAGCTACTTTCAACACATCGACCGTAGTCTTCACGATTTCACTGCTCAATCCCTTCGTAGTTTTCACGAACCTCGTCGCTTTCATCCACTCCCTGGCATCATCTTCTGCGTAGGTGCAGCCAAAATCCCCCGTTCCCAATAATCTGATAACCTCATCGGGCTTGCTCTCGAATTGAACGATCCCTTTGTCAAGTAAGCCAAACAACGCCTGCAAAGTCTCATCACTCTCTGGTGACGGGAATGTCTTTGTCGATGCAACAATGAGCCACGAAGGCCAAGGCGTATATATCTCCCCGATCTTCTTCAGCGGTGGCGGTGTTGTCGATGATGGGTCCGAGGGTTGGAAGTAGGGCTTTGTAGTAAAATGTTCCCACATGAAAAACTCTGCTTTGTCACCTTCACTCGAAGATTCGGTGGTTGATGTGACGCCGTCCCGTAGACCGGCGAATGGACCAAGAATAACCGGTTTGAGACTCTCAACAGCCCAGCCCTGCTGCTGTGAAAGGACAAAGGACATTATATGCGATCCACTACGTGAGTTGATTAGAGCGTGTGCCACTTCATGTAAAGTCAAGCAATATGTTTGCAACTCACCTTCCCATCCGACTCACGCCAACTCGCGAGTCTTTCAGGTCGTTGACCCCATTCAGCTCGCTTCTGTTATTGCCCGTGACAATTGCCCAGCGTAGCGGTGTTTCCACCAGCTGTCCTACTATTTTGTAACCGCCGTCATCGGTTGCAGAGCTTCTGTCTTTCAATTGTTGCTTGCTGGTTAGTCCGGCAACCCAGCCTTCTGTGAGACCGATGGCAACGTCAATCTCGTCCGCACGGAGGGATGTGATCATATGCCCTGTGCCGGCTGGAAATGGGACTAGAGTGAGTTTGAAGGGCAGATCTGCATATGACGAGTCGCGGATTGCAAGGTGGAGGGGTGCTAGGTAATGTTCTGTGTAGTTGTTAGTCATGCGTCATGCTAGAAACCTCGAATTGAAAGGTGGACGTCGACGTACCAGGCACATAGCCCACTCGAATATGTTTTTTGGGGGTCGCCATGCTGCACTGTTCCAGTTTTTGGATGACTGGCTCTCAGACAGATGGATGGATGAAGATAATTATTCTGGATGGTTGGGATGCGGGGCTGGACAGCTCCCCCGCTTATATCCGCATAGTATATTTTCGGCCGGTCAGCTTCATTCAGAGAGCACTGGATGTATATTAAAATTTATATCTACATAACCTATAATTTTCTATAGAGGATGGGCATGATTCAATCTCTATGGCAGAGACAAACGATCATCCCAAATGGATTTCTTTCTCACTCGGATATTGGGCTTTGCTGGTGCCGGCACCATACATCAAATATTGTAGACCCAAGTACATATCGCACATGCACTGGAATATTGCGCAGAATTTGAAGGCAGGTGGAATGACGTCCTGGGTGTAGAACAGGTAGCTCATCTTCATAGCATCACCGAGAAGCCAGGAACCCAGAACAGACACGCGGAACCCTTTGCAGGATCGTGAACGCTGGTTTGCGAGAACTTGCGGAACAGGGAGGAAAGCTTCGACTGTTAGTCCAGCGACGCCGAGGATATTGATGTAGGTCTCGGTTTGGGATATAAAGGGGAGGAAAACGTGTATCACGAAGAGAATGCCGGTGAAGTAGCTGAGAAAGGTCCAATACCTGCGCCGGTGTTTGTTAACATAGATCTTCTTTTTTGCGAAGGTAATTATGTCCGTGTAACATACGGCTTTTCGCTCCTCCAACGCCAGAAGTTATACGGCCGCGAGAACCCCATAAACGAGTTATCCTGGCGTTGTGCAGTAAAGGGCACATGCTCAATGCCTTCTTTCGCGCCGGGAGTCGGTCGGTTGTTTAACGCGATCTTAAGCAATACCAATTGCACGAATATCATATTGACTGCCTGAACAAACAACGAAGTCGCATAGTAAGAGCCGAACCAATAAAAAAACCTAGAGATAACTTCTCGTTAAACAGTGCGGAGATTATTTCAGCGAATCGGCGATGGCGAACATACTTGAAAATCGATGCAATGAGCATAATCAGGGGAATATCCAGGGAGAAGCCGGCCGAGCTCTTGCTCCGATGAATGCTATGAATCTGATCGGCGTAGGACGTGATGGGTGAAGTAATGAGGCTGCCAGTGTTGAAAAACGGTGGTTAGCTCTGAGAAAGGTGCTTTGAAAGGGTATGTATATTCATCCTACAAGAATGGGGCCGCATATTCGAAGATGACATCGAGGAGCCACATGTTTGCTGTCTAACAACTTTTGTTGACCGCTTCGCTCAATGGGAAAACTGAAGATAGAAGACCGGAGGGCGGAAGATGAGCAATTGATTGCTGGTGTGCTGTAAACGTCTTGGGATCTGTTGGCGTTCAATGTCTGGTCGTGTTTGGGCACTAAGACTCGGACCGTGACAAAGGGTCAATGCAATTTGTGCAACGGATATGTCGGGGATGACGAGAAAAGAGGGTAGAGAATCAATGTCAATCAATCGTCTAAGGCACCAGCTCATAAGGAAATACGCACGCAGGGGGGCGCTTTGGTGGAAGGAGTGTTGGGGTTGAGGACGGAGTAGATCAATTAATCTCACTGAATTTCGTCGCATGCGGACCAGTGGTTGAGATGCCTTACGGACGAGGCTGCCATTATTGATGCACGTGTTAATTTATGGTGGGGCTGCCACTCCTGGCGATCACTCGGGGTGGAGAATGATTTGATCCGCCGTTCCTTTGAGCATTTAGTTCGATGACTCATTCGACAACGCTGTAGTTAACTAGTTAACTTGTAAATATTCATCATTTTTTTCTGATTCGGCTGATTATACAAGCATGGCGTCTATCTCACCAATCTACCAAGCTATCGGCTCTATCGGGGAATCGCAGTTCGAGCTCCAGTCCAAATCTATCCCCGGACTGACTCTTCGCATCCCAACAAGCGAGACTATAGGCGATGTTGTAGATATTCTTGCAAACAAAGCCAATTCCGAACTTGACAGATCCATCTCCGATGCCACGACTGAAGAACTCCAATCAATTGCTCGACATTGGACAACGGTAGATAGCCCGTTGAGTCATGTCAACTTCCTCGTCCGGCAGGGTGACAAGCCGCTGGGAATTGCGGGCCTAGGCTGGATTGGTCCTGCCAACGATGAGGATGAAAAACAATCAGAGAGAGCCGGCGCTGCAGGTGTGATGATCCAACCCTTTGCGCGAGGGAAGGGATACGCATACGAAGCTCTGCGGATGGTATTTGCTTATGGATTACGCGAGCTGGGTTTGACAGAGGTTTGGGTGGGCACTCACTCGAAAAATGTTCCCATGAGAAAGTTGATGGAGAACAAGTTTGGCCTGCTGCCGGAAGTCAGTACGGATGGTTTAGATAAGTTTGGGAACGACCTGCAGTGGACTCTCAAGAAGGATTGGCTACAACCAAACGTCTAGTTTGTTGTTGAAAGAGCCTTAGAAACGGCTGCGTGGATTGGGCACGCCATTGTGGAAGCGTTAATCAAGGGTCTGTCACTATTTGACATTATAAGCTTCGTCTATTAAGCTCATTACAGCTACATCCAGAGTTAGTCCCAAGCCCTAACGCAATTCGACAAGCTATAAGCTGACAGAGAATCCACAGTGCATATAACAATTACCTCAATACCCATCACTGTTTGGAGGTATACGCTCGATAATATTATCCAATTGAAGGGCCATTATGTGCTATGAATGGCGTATCAATCGTTGGGTCAGTTTATTCAAGATCGCAATCCAACGGCAGTGAAATCAGGAAGAGGAGTTCTCCACGCCAGACGCAACGTTAGTCTTTAACTAGTTTAGAAATCTATGCAATACTATATCGTCAGCACGATAACTTAACACAGCTTTCGTTTCAAGGAGCTCTTGAGTCGTGCATGTTTACATTCTTTCGTGTCTAATTTGTTCCGTATCTGGTTTAGGGCTAGGTTTGAGTTGGCGGCTTGGCCATGTGGATCCGGTGCGCTAGAGACATCTGACAAGCTCCACTTGCTTTTGCCTTGCCAGTCCGGCATATCAGAAAAATATCTAGAGACTCCAGAGCACGGAGTAGGATGTTTTCTGTTAAAGTGAAGAAATAGACTTAATCTACACTCTTAAAAGACAAGGGGGAAAAGAAATAAATTATTCAATTCACGAAGTTTTGAGGATATTAATTAGTGATAACAGACTAAAACAAAGTTGACTCCTATCCAAATTCATCAGGTACATACTATCAATTTACTCCATGGAGAGGCTAGAATTCGATCTTCCAAGACCGGCCAATGCCAACATTAGGGTTTTTCACCACGGCATATGCCGCCTTGCCGCTCTCACCACGAGTAAACTGCAATGAGGCATGAGTAGCCCCCTTCGCGCCGTCCTCAATAACAGTGACAGTGGTTCTCTGTTCCCATTCTGCTGGCGCTCCGACAACCACAATCTTCTCAACACGCACATCAGACATGGACTTGAGATATCCGTCGGTTTTGGGACCTTTGCTGCCAATGTCCTCAGAGATAAAAGTCGAGTCGACGAAAGTGAATTGACGGTGGATGTAGGCTCCCTTCTCAAAGTCGTAACTTTCTCCGTCATCAACGTAAATTGTTCCGTCGGCTGCCCCGCTTTCATCTAGTACAACAACTAGAGTGTACGGGTCCCATTTCATCAACCCACTGCTGCGGCGAGGACGATCCTTGCGAGGGATTACATGGCCGCCCTGCATGAGCAAAGGAATCTTCTCTAGCGGAGCTGGAACATTGTGCCATTTGCCACCGCCCTGGTAGATTGTGTAGTCGAAGTAATCGTAGTACTTTTCATTGTCAGACAAGTAGATGTCTACAGATTCTTGATCCTTGGCAACGACGGGCTTCGCCAAAAGACCCGTTGAGCCTACATAGAATTGGTCATCCATGGCAAAGCCTTGCTCGTCCTCAGGGTGAATGTAATACTGAGGTCTCACAATGGGTATTCCAGTAAGAGAGGCCTCGTGGAATGCTGTGTACCATGCGGGAAGAAGTTGATAACGGAGCCGGATTGCTTGGCTAATAATCTGCATATAAGGCTCACCTGTCAAGTACGGCTCGCGACGGCGAGTATCAATATGAGCATGAGCTCGGAAGAAAGGATACCAGATACCCGTTTGATACCAGCGCACCAAGAGATCTTTGTCAGGGTTTCCGAAGAAACCGCCCACATCGGCTCCGGCGAAGGGGAAGCCAGCAATACCTTGGTTCAAGACCATGGGCATAGAGATGGCTAGATGACTCCATTCTGCTTGATTATCGCCAGTCCACATGGCCCCCATTCGCTGAGTGCCGGCATAGAACGATCGCGTCAAAATAAAAGGCCGCTGCAACTGACCTTTCTTTCGCTCAACCAAGCCCTGGAAAGTAGCATTGACTACCGTCATACCATTGATATTGTGGACGTCTCTGTGTTCCCAATTGCCGTAGTGGATGTTGTCCTTCGGCATGGTTGTTTCAGGTCCGTTAAACACGGAAGGTTCGTTCATATCATTCCAGATGAAAGTGTTGGGGAATGTACCCTTGAACTTATCGTAGGAGTAGAGTCCTTTCCACCAGGAGATAGCGGCTGGGCTAAAGCAATCAACCCAATGCGATGAGCCAGGCCAGCACCAGCCATCATAGATGTTGCCATCTTTGTTCTTAATGGCCAGGTCTTTACTCTTCAGCTCGTCAATGATTGGATAGCCATTTTCGTTCTTCAAGTGAGGATCAATAATGACCACAAGCTTACGCTCCGACTCATCTAGCTGTTCCTGCATGCCCTTGGGGTCGGCGAAAGTCATTGGATCCCATGTAAAATACTTCTTGCCGTCGGTATATTCAATGTCAAGCCAGATTACGTCGTAGGGAATCTGATATCGGTCAAACTTGACATCAACTTCTTTGACATCCTCGTCAGTGACATAATTCCAACGACATTGGTGATAGGCAATGGCAAATTGCTGCGGCAATTGTGTATATCCCGTCAATTCTCCATACGTCTTACTCAGGGTCTGCGGGTTCGGACCGAGAAAGACGAAAACGTCGAGCTGGCCTGATTCAGAGAACCAGTGCGTTTGTGTAGTCTTTTTACCAGTAAGTCCCAGCGACAGGGGGTTGGTAGTTGATTTCGACTTGACAATATCCACCCACGTCTCAGCTGCATTCAACCAGAAGACGGCCACGGATGAGTTCTTGCGATGAGCTTGCATGTAAGGAATGGTGCCATATAGTGTCATAGTGCTGTTAAGCTCATATTCGAAAACGTCACTATTATACATACGGTACGGCTCTTCGTGATTACCAGAACCGCCACTAAAACAATGTTAGCGTTAAATATTTGTAAACAAGGGCTATTTATGCTTACCGGGTTTCTCTCAGCGACAGCGAGTCAGCATGCTCAGGAATACCATAAACATGCTCATACCCTGGGAATGTGATGTCAAGAGCAACACTTTCAGGGCCCCTAGGTTTTGAATCAGTGTTTCCGCCGAAGGATTCCTCCCACCAGGTCGACTCGTCCTCCGGAGCGGTCTCGCCTTCCGGGACATCTACTTTTGGCCTCCAGTGCTCTAGGTTGAGCAGACCCCGGTCATTAAGCTTTACATGAGTCTCGCCATCACGCTGAAAAAGTAGTTCCAGCGGTGCATGGCGAATGACCAGTTGGTATTGATTCTCAGGGCCATACAGGACCTTGGTGAAACCCGTTTCCGGCTCGGGGCTGAAACTGGCGACCTTATTCGGTGTCAGAGCACCAACGAGAGTCCATTTCTCGGCCTCGTTATATCGCTCTTTTCGAATGTTACTGCCGTGTCGCAATTCGATGTCTCCCTTGAGCCTCCTTTCCTCATCCAGGACAACCCTGGTCGCGCCTGATTCCAGGAATGAGACGGTGAGAGGTAGCCGGACCTTCTCTCCAGATTCCGTGGATTTGATAACAATTCCCCGCAAGTAGCCGTCTTCCAAGGTGATGGATGAAGAGTCGAGCTCGTACGGGGCCTTCCAGTTGCTCCCCGATGCAACAGCTTCATCGGCGTAAGCTCGGTTCCGCTTGCAGAACCCGGATTGGGAACATTTCTTGAAATTCTCATGCTTGACGCTCACTAGAAGACGAAGGATAATTAGCAGTTGGTAAATAGAAGGTCATGACTTGGATACATGCCAACTGGTGAAATGATGCAAGCCAGGATGGTAAGCACAGTCAAGAACAGCGGCAGCCGCTGCTTCAGTGACCTGCTCCCGGCCATGACGGTGGCGTATGACGGAAGCAATTGAGGCTGGAAATTCAACTATATGCAAAGCAGTAGAAGCAGCACAAGTGATTTGCACCGACCCCCATTTATAGGAGTGTTCGACGCAAGCTTAGAGATGAAGCTGCCAGATAAACAAGTCAAGCAGCCAAGCTCGGCCCGCCAAGAGCCCACGGCAGCCAATGAGATGCAGCGGGAGGATGTCATGCGATTACACGCCGCCAGTATGGCAGCGGGCGTAATATTCGAAATATTTCGGCTTTCTTTCAATACCTATACAAAGTGCATGTTTACGTCCATTGAGGGCCTATGCCTGGGGATAGTTAGGGGGTAGACACGTTGGCAAATACATTAACCACTGCTGGGCTGCCTAACTTGATTCTCTCTATGCCAACTCATTGGAAGAGACAGCAGTAGGCCAATCGTGCTCACGAGGTACTGCAGTAAACCCCTCCGAGGCTGCCCCACCGCCTTTCTGTATTTTTCCCACTGATCTTCGCGCTCTGCCTTCCTCTCTTTGCCCTCAGTCCTTCACGAATCCACAGAGTCTTTAGTATCACTTCTGAATCCCTTACATCCAAGATGTCTACCGAGCAGACGTAAGCTACATTGCCTTCCCTAACCCTGTGTTCGCCCCCTACATGCAGCTTGCTTCCCAGGCGACAAAAAAAAATCCGATGCCCCTCCTAATCTACATACACCGCAACTGACACATTGTTCAGTTTCATTGCTATCAAGCCCGATGGTGTCCAGGTACCTATTCCCTTCTCCCCCAGTCAACAGAACCGAGCCTCAATTCGGATTCAACGTCCCAGCGAGCCGTGATGACAACTAACAAGTAGCCAGCGTGGCCTCGTCGGACCCATCGTCTCTCGTTTCGAGCAACGCGGGTAAGCCATATATTTGACTGGATAGACGGGACAATACTAATAGTTGGCGACCACAACAGCTTCAAGCTCGCTGCTATCAAGCTGGTCACTCCTCCCCGTGAGCTCCTTGAGAAGCACTATGCCGACCTCGCCGAGAAGCCTTTCTTCCCCGGCCTTGTTACCTGTTAGTCTTCCTTCGCATCCGCTTTTTTTTTTCGATTGTGTGTGGATCTTCTTGGATGCAAGACAATGCTAATTGACAATTTTTAGACATGTTGAGCGGCCCCATCTGCGCTATGGTCTGGGAGGGTCGTGATGCCGTCAAGACTGGCCGCAGTACGTGATCCCCCGGAATAACTTTGCAAAGGCAATGTTGTACTCATGTATTTTTGCAGCTCTCCTCGGTGCTACCAACCCTCTTGCCTCTGCCCCTGGCACCATCCGTGGTGACTACGCCATTGTAAGTGTCGTGAATCCTGCCATGTATACGGCCACTTTGATTAACTCGTTGATAGGATGTCGGTCGCAACGTCTGCCACGGCTCCGACAGCGTCGAGAACGCCCAGAAGGAAATCGCTCTCTGGTTCAAGGAGGGTGAGGTTGTCAGCTACAAGCACAGCCAGTTCGACTGGATCTACGAGAAGGCTTAAATGCTCTTTAATCAATAACACCGGACTGAGATGAACATGGCGGTGCTTTGTATGAGAGAGAAAAAAAAATATAGCCATTGCAAATAGAAGATCTTTCCATTATTTCGCCGAAAGCGTATGTACGAGTGCATACATAGGGACATGCGGAGCTATTCACAGACGTAGTCGTGCAAGGATACTTTGAAAAAGCACCTTTTTAGGATGATTTCCTGTGAAAAATCCCCTTCACACCTCTACTGATAGGGCTGAGTAGGACTCGTGCAAACCACGGCGTAGCCCATACACTCGCGACGATCCTTATAGGCAACAGTGCCTTTGTGGCGACATATGCAGCAGCAAACTGAAGAACTAGCTGCGCACCCTTCTGCTGTGTCATTACTTGCGTCTTCAGCCCATCCTCTGATGTAGCCGAGGCAGTCTTTGCAGCCTCCACATCCTCACTACCTACCCACCCTTTCTTTGTCATCCACTTGCCAAACCGCTGTATAGCTTCATTCAATGCATTGTCTTCGCCCGTGGAGGGCAGTGGCGTCCACCCGGAGTAGTGAAAGACGGCAAAAAGGCCAAATAGAGGAAGCACAGCAGTGATTTCGTGAAGTATGAGAAAAGAGGTTATATGCGTAGCAGGTGCCCCAAGCAAGGGGGTTGTATAGCCGCGGAGAAAAGCTGGCAGACGATTGTTGAATCTGTGCAATCGCGCGCGAAGCCCGGTTGGAGGCTCGGAGGGAGGAGCCGAGCTCAGAAACCGTCGCGCCGAGAATCGATTTATTGTGGACAAGTGTTGTTGCGCCAAAGACTTCGGCAGGGTCCTAAAGACTGGCACTGCAGTTTTTCAAGTTGGTCAGTCAACGAGATGCGATGCAATTGGGACCGCAGGGGGTGAGTTACTGGTAGTCCTTCGGGGGAAAAAAGTTCTGAGCACACGAGATCACCGGCTGTTTGGCAATTGGGCTGCAATGTCCATCACGAGAAAGAATCTATCCACCACTGCACAAGCTGGTCTGGCGATAGCAACAGTAACTACGTAGTTCACGAGTGAAGCGTGTTTGTGCTGTTTGTTTCAGCCGGCGTTTGTCGGCGGGCGAGGCGCGAAGACTCCGGAGTCCGTATACTTATACCGTAGTCGACTGGCCGGCCATAAGTATATAACTAGTCTATGGCAGACGAGCACTTGTGGTCTTTTCTTCAGAGTATGCGGCCTGTCTGTCAATCAGCATTCCTAGGAAAACCTCACCGAAGCCAGCCAGTGCTGAAGAGGCCCCGCACGTTCTCCGCGTCGTTCTCGACTGTCTTCAGTCAGCATTGCCAATTGACGAAGCCACATACATCCTGTGTCTCTGACTCGAAAACCTACTCTCTTCCTTGTTGAGAGGGCAATCGATTCCCCAAGGAGCGTCCTGTAGTTCGTCAACAAAACCATAGCTGCTGGACGTCATAAAATTGCACTGCGGGGAAGTCTCCCAGCGCCCCACCTGACAATTCTTCTCTTCCAGCGCCAGCGACGACATCTTCGCCTTGCAATCAGACAGATTCCGACGTTCTAATAGATATCACTAGTTGCCAACATGGAGAAGATCACGGAGAAGATTGCGGCATTGCCGCCGGATGAACGCTATTTTTCTCTGGAATTCTTCCCTCCGAAGACGCAGATGGTACTCTCTCTTTCTTCCCCCCGTCACAAATCTCCGCATATAACTTTCCAATGGAATTTATGCTAACATGCCATCGGCCAACAGGGTTCCGTGAATCTTCAAGCCCGTCTCGAGCGCATGGCCCAGGCGCTGCGGCCGCTGTTTGTAACTGTGACATGGGGAGCTGGAGGAACCACAGCGGCAAAGTCTCTTGAGCTGGCCGAGATTTGCCAGCGACAATTGCAGTTGACAACATGTCTGCATCTGACGTGCACAAATATGAATAGGAAACTGATCGATGAGGCGCTGGAAGAAGCCAAGGCACTTGGCATTAGGAATATTCTTGCTCTTAGAGGAGACCCGCCTCGCAGCGAGGAATACAACATGGACGGCGACGATGATAGCAACAAGGATTTCACATGGGCCATAGATCTGGTTCGATATATTCGACGCACACACGGTGACTATTTCTGTCTTGGAGTAGCTGCGTATCCGGAAGGTCATCCTGGGGAGTCCCAAACCGACATACAAGATCCAGAGAAGGATCTTCCTTATTTAGTGGACAAAGTGCAGGCGGGAGCAGACTTCATCATGACCCAATTAACATATGACTTTGACGCATACAAGAAGTTTGAGGAAAGCGTTCGCAATCATCCATCGGGGGCGATGAAGAATATACCAATTATTCCAGGCCTCATGCCAATCCACGGTTACAAGATTCTTACAAGAGTGACGAAGCTCAGCGGAGCCCACATCCCACCGGCGATTATGTCACGCCTCGAGCAAGTCAAGACCGATGACGAGCAGGTCAAACAAGTCGGTGTCGATATTGTGAGCGAAATTGTGGATCAGATCAAGGAGTTGCCCCGTTCAGGGCACCGCGGATATCATTTTTACACCCTCAACCTGGAGAAGTCCGTTTCATTCATCCTAGAACGCTGCGATCTGATTCCACAATTCAGCCAAGATAGCGCCGTTGACGAGGATATCGCGGTTGAAGATGCTGCGTCGTCAAATAATATAGATGGTGTCAAGCCTACTGCGTTGTCACGCCGTCGAGCCTCGTCCATCAATTCCGGTCCTCATAATCGAGTGATAGTAGATAAGCTGCACGTTCCCACCGACCAACAATCTGAGCGTTCATCAAAGAGATCCATCACATATGAAACTCTTGCTTCTAGTGCCGGTGTTCCGGCATTAAACCCCCCTCCGCGGAGCACCCAACTACAGATCTCAGAAGGCGTCGGATCATTGGGCCGAGAAGCGACGTGGGATGATTTTCCCAACGGACGTTGGGGAGACTCACGATCGCCAGCCTTTGGTGAGATTGACGGCTACGGTCCTTCTCTACACGTCAATGCCACAACTGCAAGACAACTATGGGGATTCCCCGTGACCAGGGATGATATCGGCGCCCTTTTCCGAAAACACGTCGCCGGGGAACTATACATTGTCCCATGGTCTGAAGGAGGTGCAGCGGAAGACGCAAATCTCAACGCAGAAACGCAGGTGATCAAATCGCAGCTCTTGCAGATCATTGAGAAGAAAAATTGGTGGACGCTCGCATCGCAACCCGCAGTTAACGGCGTGCGAAGTGACGACCCTATCTTCGGCTGGGGCCCGCCTGGCGAGGGATTCGTCTTCCAGAAAGCGTTTGTTGAATTCTTCTGCCCCAGCTCCGACTACCAAACCAAAGTGAAGCCCACGCTCCTAAAGCACGGCAGCGAGGAATTTGCCTGGTTTGCAACCAACGCGGCTGGCGATTTTGAGTCGTCATTCTCTGCTGTTGCTGCTTCGTCTTCTTCTTCTCCTCCCTCTTCCTCGCCAGGAGCCTCGGCTGCTGATGACGAGCAAGTCGAAATCTCCGAGAATACCGGTATGGCAGTGACATGGGGCGCCTTCCGGGGCAGGGAGATTACAACACCCACGATCATCGAGGGGGTCAGCTTCCACGCTTGGGGCGAGGAAGCGTTCCGCATCTGGGATGAGTGGCGGCGTATCTATCCTCGAGGATCGGCTACAGAGCGACTCTTGAACGAGACCAAGAACGACGTGTGGCTTGTTTGCGTGATCGGACACAGGTACGGGGCGGGTAACGAGCCTGGTTCGGAGGCAGAGAAGAAGGAGATGAATATGTTATGGGACGTGCTTGCTGGTGATATGTAAATATGAGAGCTACGTACTAGTACCAGGGTAATGAATAAGTAATAAAAAAGCCTTTTCTTTTTGATTGTTTATAAGAGAGTATTAATTCAAAAATCTGCGCTTTTCTCGGCAAATCCCTGTTTCTGCAACTCCTCTGCATCGACATCGGGGGTTGCAATGGCAGAACTTTGCGCTTCGGCATATTTCTCAAGCGCGTCATTCAGTATCCCGTAAGAGCGTGGATTTCTTCGTGGTTCATCACGTCTAGAGACATGGCTGGAATATCCTCTCAACCTATATATATATATACATCGCAATTAGTCAGTCAAATGTCAAAGTATGCCGGAGGTTTGTAAAAAGAGAAAGCGTACCTAGGTCCTACACCGGTTTGTGTGGGGAATGCTGATTCGTATTTTCGCTCAAAGAGCGCAGCATTTGTCTCAAATGTACCGTCTATAATTGACTGCCGGATGTCTTTGAAGAACAAATCCATAACATGGTGGTTATGGATTTGAACAAGGGACCATGCGAGCATTTCCTTTGCCGAGAGTAAATGGTGAATGTATGCGCGGTGATGCTTCTGGCATGCGTAGCACTGACATCCCTCGCAGATGGGAGCAACTTCTGTAGCAAATGAGTTGTCCCATAAATTCAAGCCCAGCGGCTTTGGTTTCTTATTTGCTTCTCCATCATGTTGGTCGTCGTACTTGCGCGAAAAGACGAAATCCAATGCAATACCAGCATCTGCCAGATCACCAATAAACGGAATGATGAGCAAATCAGCTCCAAGGGAGATATCGCGGATTATGTCTTGTGGTGCTCGCGGTTCGTTGAAACACAGTCGCGGTAGGTCCTCGAGGCCTTTTGATATTGCAGATAGAGACGCGGATTCGTAGACAGCCAAACCGGAGATTCCGGGTCGTAGCTCGTCTTCCAAATCTTGAAGATACAGACTCTGTTCCGTATTATCTATCGGCAATATTGGCGCAAAATATAATGGTTGTGGGCCTTGGTTTGAATCCTCTGACTTCTTATATAGCCGGTTTGTCGCATCTCGTGTGTATGCATGGGTGCGGTCGACCATCTTCTCTCGCCTCTTTATACCTGGTGCATGGCCATACGACATATCCGCAAAGCCAATGATGATATCTGGTCGCAAGGCTTCCACATATTGTAGCCATGCCTTGTCTGTTAAATGGTGAAACCCCACCGACGTCAGAATCGCAAGGGCATTGGGAAGATTGTACTGCGGGGCGACCACCGGTTTTGCCCTTCGCGCACCCAGTATCAAAATATCGTCGTCTTGCGCAGCTATGAAGTTCCGAAGCCGAGACTCATGCGGATGATTCTGGGGTAGATTGAGAATCGGAGGTACCTCTTTAGGGGCCTTTTCTAAAACTGCTCTGGCCAGAAGGTGATAGAAGTCAGTTTCTGCACATGGCTTCGGATGGGAAAGCGCGGTTGAACATACAATCTTCCAATCCAATATAGAGACATCCGAGTGTTGTATGATTCCTGGCGACATCCGGTGAGAGATGAGGCACGACTCCCCGCGACGTGATAGCAACATAGTGCGGCGTCTGAATGCTTTTCCTGCCCGGCAGGACAACCTTGCCCACACGAGCTGCGAGGACAGAGGCAGCAGCAGGGTGCACAGTTGTGAATGAGTTTGTCATATTGTCAGGTTGCTGTAGGGATTCGCCTTCCATCCTTTTGTCTTTTATTCGCGGACCCGTAGAATCGCCCAGGGCTATAACAGAAGCTGATATTCCGCCAGGTCAAAAAAACAGAAAATAGAAAAAAAAAAAAAAAGAAAACCCCCCCCGTCGGACCAGACGTTATTTATTTGACCGCCTACCTTATCTCCTCCCCGCACCGCAGCTACAGCTTTCTTCCAGAAATTAGCAGTGGACAGGCGGCATCCCGACGAATATCATCGATTTAATCACGGATTAATTGCTGGACTTGTTGATTGATTGATCATGGCTGAGAAGGGCAGACGCGGGGCTTTGGTGGTGGTGGAAGGGCTGGACCGCGCGGGAAAGTCCAGCCAGTGCGAGCTGCTCTATCGCAGCCTGCTAGCCCTGAACTACAAGACCAAGTACATTCGGTTTCCAGGTGAGAATCACACTGGCTGTGTTCAATTTTCTCAGACTAAAGCTAAACTAAAACAAAACCGCGGAGAAAAAGACCGAAGCACACCCATTGGCAAACAGATTGATAGCTACCTGCGCGGTCAGTCGCAACTAGATGACCATTCCATACATTTGCTCTTCTCTGCCAACCGGTGGGAGGTGGCACAGAGCATCCAAGACGACATCGCCGACGGCGTCACGGTGATTGTAGACCGGTATTCATACTCCGGAGCCGTGTACTCTGCTTCCAAGGGCAATCCAAACTTGTCGCTCCACTGGGCATGGCAGCCGGAGGTTGGACTGCCTCGTCCGGACCTTTGTCTGTTCCTGAGTATTTCCCCCGAAGACGCCGCCAAGAGGGGGGGCTACGGTGTTGAGCGATACGAGACCGACTGTATGCAGCGACGGGTGAGAGATTTGTTCCTCTCATTGCTGGATCTTCCACATAATGACGAGATCTGTGTCATTGATGCCGGAAGGCCTGTCGACGAGGTTGCACAAGATATCCTCGAACCGGTCCTTGAGTGCATGAAGAATGTCGACTCAATAGGCCCTTTGAAAAAGCTTGGGCCATGGACATTTGTTCCCACGGGGGATAGCCCATCTGCCCGATAAGAATGATATGGGGCTCACGCCAGCTCGTTGAGCTTTCAATCAAGATCTTCTGCTTCGCTGTCCTCGATTACTATTTCCACCCGTGAATCTAAAACCTTTTTCTCTGTGGCTCCAGGGTCAACATTTTCTGACTCGGAGTCGACGTTTACTGTGTTTATCCAGTTCTCATCCAGATCGTCGTCATCGAGTACATATGCATCTGGTTTTGAAGTTCCTCGACTGGACTTGGATAATTTCCTGCTTCCGGGATTGTTCTTGCGTTTGCGATCTGTTTTCAAGAGTTTTGCGACAGTTTTTTGACCCCGAAGTCGCAGGCTGAGTTCTTTCATAAGCGCTGCCCATGAGACATGTTGTTTGCACGCCGGGCATTCACCCAGGATCGGCACCAACTGAGAGCTCCCTTCCTGCTCCAGGAATAACTGGGATAGGCATTTGACGTGCGATGTAGAGCTACATCTAGGTTGCAAACAGACCACTATAATATCATTGTTTACAGATAATAACTCCTTACATACTTGACACGATGGCAAGCGGGAATCATCCAACAGCAAAGTCGATTTTTCTAGATGCTCCTTGATGCCCGTATAAGTCGCATCGATATGAGTCATGTCGTTGACGGGACGCTGTGGATTGAATACGCTGGCGCCCCCGGAATGAAAGTCTAGTTTGATTTGCATATGATCCGAAAGTAGACCATCGGCGCGCTCGTTCCAGAGTTGCCAGTGAGTATACGCCTCTCTCGACAGAAACCGCACCGTCAGAGGCCACGTCCTGAAGCAAGGAGAACGTAAAAGTTGATGCAGATTGCCCAGAATCTTCATTGGGGAGTGGCATATACCAGAGCCCTTGTCAACGGGGGTTGTGATGCGTTTTCTTCGAGTTAATTCATCAGTCTCGACGGCATCTATGTGCCGAGTTCTGTGCATATGCTGCCATGACCATCTGTAGAAGTATACCGTTCAGTACAGGGTGTTAGGGTTCCATTGAACTGAGAATAGAAACATACTCGAACTGTAAGGCGGCCGTTCGGCTCGTGAAACCCTCGACTATTGCTATCATTTCCCACGGCCGCATCGCCTCAGCCTTGGTCCGCTTTGCACCTCCTTTGGTGACTCCATTATGCTGCGCTAGGCGTCGAGCTGGGTCAGGCGTCGAGCCAATGTACAAGCAGTCGGGCCTTTTCGACGACCGCAGAAGATAGCAGCAATTGAAGGCGGGAATGGGGTTGACTTGACCAGATTCTTTCGACATTATGCTGCTGGTTCTTGTTATATTATTGTTTACGGTTGTTCCATCATCGACGGCAGCCAGCCCTGGCCGGCCAGGGCAACCGCCGCGTTGCGCTAGTCCTATTCAGGCTAGCCGATTTAGGCAGCTAAAGATAACCTGTCCAGTAGCTGCAGGCAAGTACAGCTTGTCGCCATGAAATATATGAGCATCCAGCGTGCTCATACGTACGAGAGTCATCGACAATGCATGCATCCATACAAGGAAGACATCCATAACGTTGCAGCCGTTGCATGATCCATACCGCCAGAGAACACGTGATGCGGGCCGGTCTAAACCAGCCAAACCGGGCTGGGTGGGGCAAGCGATACGTCTCTGCCTGAGGAACACACGCTCTCTCCCTCTGCGCAGTCAGCGTGGCCTGATGCGCGGAATCCGTTCGTGCTGGCCATTATTATCTTCGTTAGTCTTGTTCTCGGAACAAATATCAAGTACCACGTGACTGGCGCGGACAAAAAAAAAGAAAGAGCTCGTCTGATTGGCTTTCTGGTTCCAATGGTACGACCAGACGACTAGTGGGAGAAGTCGTGAGAAGCACCTGTCATCATCCCAACCCCATCAAAGAAAGCAAACAAAAAAAAGGAACCTGCACTGCCATGTCGGTTCCTGTAGCCGCACAGCTTGTCTTCAGTAGTTGCTGTCCGGTCCCGACTTTCCGTTTGCAGGCACGTTGGAAGAAGCATAAGTTATATGCTTATTATCAATGATCGATCGCTCTAACTGGTTACGGCAAAATCTCTCGTTATGTAATCCGCCCAGGCATGGCCCCTTGGACGCCGCAGCAGCAAAAGAAAAACAAAAAACAAAAAAGATAGATAGATAGATAGATAGATAGATAGGCAAAGTAGCATGCAAAGCGACCACACCCACAATCAGCACAAGACAACAAGCGTATTGCTGGAGTGTTCTGTGGTGCCGGCCGGAGGGAGGGCCACCCAAGGCACCTATCACATCCGCGCATGTAGAAAATTCCCAATGGGGTACAGCTAACCTCCCGCTGCCTGCCCCGTCGCCGGCCACTCTCGGTTTCCTTCCTTCCTTGCGATATTATTTCTTTCTCCGAGTCAACACCTTCACTTGTCTCCCCATACCCAACTAGCTACCCAGCTGTGTTCTCCTCCTGCTGCTCCAATCAATCTTTTCCTCTTCCCCGCTGGCTGAGGCGTCTATCCACCTATCTGTCCATCCTTGGGGACTTTTGACTACCTGCTGCCTCAGTCCTTCTGGCGTCGACGCTGCGTGTTAGTCCTCATATCTTTCTTTCTCCTCGTTCTACTTTGTGTTACTCCTCGTTTGAGATACTCCATCCCTCTCATTCTTCGTATCTGGGATCCCCCCTTCTTTTGATTTTGACGTGGCATATCCGACCAGCGTCTTTTCTCGCATACCCTTCACTGCCCAGGACTACCTTGTCCAATGCCGCCCTATCAACATCTCCACCCTTGATAGACGCGGCATCAGCTTCTTCCACGGTTCCTTTTACATTTCCATCTAGCGCCGCTCCGAGCGAGTCAAGCAATTTGAGCGAGAAATGGTGGCTCCTGCGACTACAGGAGCGAATGCGCAATCGACCACCCCCCGCCAGCGCCCAAACGTCTCGTACCCTTCCTACGGTCACAATGTGCCATTGAGCGCTCGACGCTCAGCGCCCTTGGATCTCTCTACCGTCGAGCGACGTGGTCAGCCGAGTGCTGCACGAGAACCGACGAATCGTATTCGTGCACATGGCTTACCGGAAGCTCCTACTTACCGCCCTACCGAAGAGGAATTCAAGGATCCGAACGAGTACATCCGAAAAATCGCACCAGAGGGGGCTAAATATGGTATTTGCAGGATTATTCCTCCCGAAAACTGGAACCCCCCATTCGCAGTCGACACTGAGGTGCGTGTTCATTTTGCTACAGCTCTCGAAAGGCGAGCGAAGCTTGAGCCTAGAACTTAGAATGCTGACGAAACATGAAACTGCAGAGATTCCATTTCAAAACTCGCCGTCAAGAACTCAACTCGGTCGAAGGAGGTATGTCGCAACCTTCAACAAATCCTCCTTCCTATGCATATCCCCAGAGCCCGTGTTCTAACTCAGACCAAGGCACCCGAGCGAACTTAAACTACCTTGACCAACTGGCCAAATTCCATAAACAGCATGGCACCAACCTCAATCGCTTTCCTAGCGTCGACAAGAGACCCCTGGACCTATACAAATTGAAGAAAGCTGTCGAGGTTCGCGGCGGCTTTGATCAAGTCTGCAAGTTGAAAAAATGGGCCGAGATCGGTCGCGATCTAGGATATAGCGGAAAGATCATGTCATCGCTTTCGACATCGCTAAAAAATTCATACCAGCGGTGGCTTCAACCTTACGAAGAGTATCTCCGTGTCGCTAAGCCCGGCGTACAACAGCAGCTCGAAGTCGAACAAGGTGGACCGTACACACCGTCCCCCAATCGTTCTCCAGCAGCTAAGCGACCCATGTCGACCACACCGTCAATTCCGCGACCTGAGTCCCCCGCCATCAGGGCTTCAAACATCCTAAATGCCTCGATTGAGTCTGATGGAGCGCCAGAACAGCAGACACCTGCCGAGGTCCCTATTCGGCCCGCCCCAGGCTTCACTGCGGTCAACAGACCCGGGGGCTTCACTCCCGTTAATCGTTCACCGTCATTTGCTGCAGTGAATAGTGCACCTCAAATCAAGAGAGAGAATGAGAACGGCTCATCCACCCCAAAGAGCATCGCCCCGCATCCCGGCAAGGATCTCGTTGACGCGAAACAGACACCTATCACCAATGGGCATACCTCTCATCCCCTCAAACGGACTATAAGCCATGACAGTTTTGCTGCCGACTCGCAGAGTGAGTCCGCCGATCTTGACAGCTCAGGCCGGAGAAGCAAAAGACTCCGAAAAGGTTAGTATACCAACTACTATAAACATACTGATACTACTACTGCTATGCGGCTGTGTTCGGTCTCTTGTTAACTGATGGCTTTTTGTAGATGGCGTTCCTACAGTTGCCGGTTCGCACATGAGTCTTCTTCGTCCGACGCCGCCAAAGGGGAAAGCTAAGAGCGGCACGCGCAAAACAGGCGATGTATGCCCACTTACCTTTTCAACCTCAATTTCTCACCCAAAGCTAACGAATATTAAACAGAAGTGCGAAGCATGCGGCAAAGCAGACAACCCGCAGACTATCTTTGTGTGCGATAGTTGTGAAAATGGATATCACAAAGCTTGTCTTGAGAACCCGTTGAACGCTGACCCGGACTATGATTGGCATTGCCCCAAGTGTCTTGTTGGCACCGGTGAATTTGGCTTTGAGGAAGGTGGAGTATATTCACTAAAACAATTCCAAGAGAAAGCGAATTCTTTCAAGAAGAACTATTTTGCTCCTCGCATGCCATTTGACCCTGTCCTAAATACTCAGCGCCGTGAAACCGAAGACGACGTCGAGCGTGAGTTTTGGAGGCTGGTGGAGAGTCTTACGGAAACGGTGGAAGTCGAGTACGGGGCCGATATTCATTCTACGACTCACGGAAGTGGCTTTCCGACTGTTGAGAGGAATCCTCTGGATCCGTATTCTCAGGATCCCTGGAACTTGAACGTGCTCCCATTCTACGGGGAATCTTTGTTCAAACATATCAAGTCCGATATCTCGGGCATGACCGTACCATGGGTTTACGTCGGAATGTGTTTCTCTACCTTCTGCTGGCACAATGAGGACCATTACGCCTACTCTGCCAATTATCAACATTTTGGCGCCACCAAGACATGGTACGGCATACCAGGGAGTGATGCGGAAGCTTTCGAAGAAGCTATGCGGCAGGCAGTCCCAGAACTCTTTGAAACGCAGCCAGACCTCCTGTTCCAGTTGGTCACGCTTCTGCCACCAGACCAACTTAAGAAGGCAGGAGTCAACGTCTACGCGCTCGACCAAAGAGCTGGCCAGTTTGTTATTACGTTTCCCCAGGCATACCATGCTGGATTTAATCACGGGTTCAACTTCAATGAAGCGGTCAACTTCGCTCCGACGGACTGGGAGCCTTTTGGTGCTCTTGGAGTTGAGCGATTACAGGCCTTTAGAAGGCAACCGTGTTTCTCGCATGATGAACTGCTACTGACAGCTGCAGCTAGAGATTCCTCCATTAAAACTGCAAAATGGCTTGCACCGGCCTTGGAACGGGCCGCTGGTCGTGAAGCCTCAGATCGTGCAAATTTCTTGGCCGCCCATTGCGCAGCTTCTTCACATCATTGTAAGTTCAGCGGCGATGATTGGTCTGCGGATGCAGAGTGCAAGATGAAATTTGTGGTGGATGAACAGGACCTCGCCGAGGAAGATCATCAATGTCATTACTGCAAAGCATATGCCTACCTTACTCAATTTCGCTGCGACAAGTCTGGAAAAACAGTTTGTCTCATTCATGCAGATATCTATGATTGTTGCGACGAAACTCTGGGGCAAAAGATGATGGGTCCAAATCATACGCTGCGATACCGGATGACAGACGAATCGCTGCGAAATCTACTACAAAAGGTGCAGGATCGCGCTAAGATTCCTGAAGCGTGGAATGAGAAGTTGGATAAGGTTTTAGAGGATGAAGCAAAACCTCAGTTGAAGGTCCTCCATAGTCTTCTAAGTGAAGGTGAGAAAATCCCTTATCACCTGCCCGGTCTGCAAGACCTGGCGGCTTTCGTTCAGCGGTGCGACAAGTGGGTAGAAGAAGCAAATAACTATATCACGCGGAAGCAACAGAACCGCAGAAAGAATGAGAAAGCCTGGCGTAAAGGCACTTCCAAAGCCGCACAGCTTGAAGAACGCGACCGTGAGCTTCGCAGAGTGGAAAATATCCACGCTCTACTTTCAGAGGCTGATAAACTATCCTTCGACTGTCCACAGATGGCGGCATTGGAAGAAAAGACGCACGAAATCGAGAAATTCCGCTTAGGGGTCCGTCTCGCTCTTGAAAACAAAAATCGTTCGGTTTCCGAGGTTGAGGAATTGGTGGAGTCTAGCCGGAATTTCAATGTGGACTTGCCAGAAGTTGAGCAATTGGAAACCATGCTCCAGCAAATGAAATGGAAGGAACAATCTCGCATAAAACGCAACCAACGCCTTACTTTCAACGATGTCGATCAATTCATTCAGCAAGGTGAAGAGTTAGGACTCACTGACAACGACCAGGACCTGCTTCACTTCAAAGATTTGCGGCAGCTTGGTGAAGCTTGGGAAGCCAAGGCCAAAGAGCTGATCTCTGTGGAGGCCGTCCATTATGTGCAGTTGGAAGCCCTATCTGCGCAAGCATCAAGATTTCCTGTATCTTCAGAGACGCTTGCGCAGGTCGAGGCTATTCTGACTAAACAGCGGGATGCTCAGAAGCATATTCGCACTCTTTATGAGCGTTCCCAAGACCCAGACATTCGCAAGCGACCTAGCTACAGAGAAGTTCGCGAGCTTATAGAGTCACTAGATCAGTTGAATAGCAGGCCGATGGGGGCTATCGACCTGGAACGTGAACAGAAACATCACGAGGACTGGATGCGCAAAGGCAAAAAGCTTTTTGGCAAAGCAAATGCCCCACTACATATCCTGAAATCATACATGGAGTACGTGGAGAGAAAGAATGCTTCGTGCTTTGATTTGGAAGATCGATGTCGTCCGCCTGTCGAACCCGCCTCTCGTGACAACACCCCTGATGGCCTTTTAGAAAATACGCATTCGAACTGGTGGGAAGCTAAATCGCGCAAGAGAGATGTATTCTGTATTTGCAGGCAACCGGAAGCCGGGATGATGATTGAATGCGAACTCTGTCATGAGTGGTGAGTTGTTTTCAACTCTTGATAAAAAAAATATAACCATAAAAAGCCATCACTGTTGCTGACTTTCCATAGGTATCACGGTAAATGCTTGAAGATTGCACGAGGAAAGGTTAAGGAGTTTGACAAGTATACATGTCCGATTTGCGATTGGCGACGGAAAATTCCTCGTGATGCCGCGCGCCCAAAGCTAGAGGATCTGCAAGACTGGCAGGCGGAAATTGCAAACCTCCCATTCCAACCTGATGAAGAAGAGATCTTGAACAAGATTGTCCAACAAGCCACACAATTCAGAGAGTTCCTCCACAGTTTCACAAATGCGGCTTGCACAACCAGCGAAGAAGTGCCAACTTTGATATTCTATCTTCGCAAGATTGAAGGGGCCGAAGTGCTGCTTGCTTACGAAACGAACTTTTTCCGGCAGGAAATCCATAAATGGGCACCGGTGGCTCCAGAGCCGCCTCCAATTTTGGAACAGTCGCTTTCGACACGTAAACCCCGACCTACGAAGAGTCAAAAGATAATGGCTCAGTTAGGCATTGATCGTGTTGAAGATCTGCCGCCCCACCTCAGACCAAAATCAAGTCACCATGCCAAACGCAAGTCTGTCGATGCATCACAATCGAGTCGGGCACTGCAGTCTGCAGATGGTGGCACAGCAACTGAGTATCAAGAGGAGGCCTCTGGAAGCAACGGAGCCAGTCTAGGGACCTCGTCTACGCCTTTTTTCACTGGTGGCTATGCCAATCTTGGTCAAGATTCCAGTCCATCATTTAGACTCTCATCTACCCCCGAGCCTGCCTCTCCTTTCCTTTCTCAAACTCTTCCCGGGCAAGCTTCAACATTTGATTCCCGTTCGCCGCCACGCGGTGTGGACCAGCCATTATTTACCGAACCTTCTGTTTTCCGAGACCCACAAGAGAGCGCTTCTGGGGTAGACATCGGTACTGGCAATCCTTTCAGCAGCAGCCCAACTCGTCAAGAGATAACTGACGTCTTTGCTGATCTGACCAACGAAGAGCCTGAGGCAGTTGAACCAATGGAAAACACACATGCGAATGAAGCCCTGGAGGCTCTTGATGTCAGTAACGGGAGTGAAAGATACGACTCCAACAATGAGGCTGATGGCGGCGAAACATCCCGTCCCGGAGATGATGTTGACAATCCCGATGGAGGCGGAGATGGCTTCTGAGAAGATTTAGTGTAAATTAATAGGGGCTGGTCCAAACAACATTTCGGCGTTTTATTTCGCTTTCGGATGCACGATATGAGGTGGTGACTTTACTAGGACGCGCATTCGCTTTTCTCGTTGGGTGTTGGGCGTGGAAACTAGAAACAATACCTTTGGCGTTTAAAATTTATCTGGATTTGTGGGCACGATGATGTCCTTTTCATTCAATTTTTTCTGTTGCTTTGCTTCTCCTGTTGACGATGGCTTGCTCTGTTGGAAGCTGATTGATTTCATCTTCGACGTTTAATTGCTTGTTATCACCTCTCTCTGTTCTTTCTCTGGTGTGCGATGAGGGGATTTCTTTCAAGTTTTTTTTCTTTCTTTTTTATTGTATCAATATATCAATATCTTTTGAAATGTATTACTACAGTCTTAATCGAGCTATCTGGTTGAATGTGGCTGAACGCACCTTGGAAATTTATGCCTTAAATTTCGGGCAGGGACGCGGCATGCATATTTAACTTCGGTATTGAAAATGACATCAGCCGACATTTAATGTTCCTTCATAAATCATCCATTTGAGGAGCGTGAATACCTCCCCCATGTTCTGAGTGTTATTGCTATAGCCAAGCACCACAGCAATGCCTCCAGATGTCTACTTGAATCTGGGCCACTCAAACACGCATTTCCCAGGCCTTCTGCCCTTTCTCAAACACGCCCGCCGCCATTTTCTGCCCACAACAAGAAATGGGCACACTCCGGTGTATGTGTTGGGCAACCAGTCCGCAGACCTGGATTCTATGATCTCTGCTATTGTCTACTCGTACTTCTTCTCGCGAACTGATAAAGATAGACGAGGCTACGTACCCCTGGTGAATTTGCCGGATGTGCCCAGTGGGCCGGAGCTGAGGAGGTTAAGGCCAGAGTTTGCTTGTGCCTTGGAGCATTCCCTTTCATCTCCACAATCTGCATCTGCACCGGTGCCTGAAGGGAAGAATGCCGATAGAGATGGCATTGTGAAATTGCTCAAAGAGCACATAGTGACTGTGGCCGATCTGCGCGATGCACTTTTATCAGCTGCGGATGACGAGGGCAACAAGGGTGACGGTCAGAACTCGAAACTGGAACTGGACTGCGTCTTAGTGGATTGGAACAGTCTCCCGCATAAGGCATCGGGTAGAGGGAAAGGCTCAATAGATGGTCTTTCTGATCTTGCTACGTTCTCTGTCACCGGATGCATTGATCATCATGTCGACGAAGGCTTTGTGCCTCCATTGGGAAATCTGCCAGAGGGGAATCCGCGGATTATCGAACTTGGTCCCGGCTCATGCACCAGTTCAGTCATTTGCGAGATCCAAAAGCGCGGTTTATGGCCCTCATTGCTCGCTCTGGAAGCTGAGAGACGCGATGACGAAGATGATCATGGGGATATACAAGTTGCCAAACTTGCTCTCGCAGCAATCCTGATTGACACTACCAACCTCACAGCGGAAGGGAAAGTAACTGATGTCGATCGGGAAGCGGTTTCATTCCTCACGGAAAGAATTTCATTGTCCTCCACCCCCGGTGCAGGAAAGAAATGGAATCGCGATTCATTCTTTGAACATATTAGTTATGCGAAAGCCCATAGTCTGGACTGGCTAACTGTTGAAGAGATCCTTGGTCGAGACTATAAAGACTGGGTTGAGTCTACTCCTTCAGGCGAGGAAAGAGCCATTGGAATCGCTAGTGTTGTACGTCCACTGGAATGGATCGTCAGTAAGGCGAATGAAGAGGACGACAACAAATCAAAGGACCAGAACCTGCAGCCGTTCTTGAACAAGCTGAAGAAATTCGCGACTGGGAAGCATCTAGATGTGGCATCTGTGATGACGGCATTCACCTCAGAAGATGCTAATGGCGACGACGCAGGACGTTTTGCAAGAGAACTGCTTGTTTGGGGACTCAATGGTGACTCCGATGCATATACCCAGAAGTTCATGTGCGCTGCAAAGGAGCAATTGGATTTGCAGAAATGGAATGGCTTCCCTGCTGAGGGCAGCCAAGAATATACGGGAGATTTGTTTGTTTGGAAACAGGGAAATTTAGCTAAGAGTAGGAAGCAAGTCGCGCCATTGCTGAGGGAATCGGTTAAAAGCTGAATATAAAACCCTTGTGCAACAATTATTGAACGTTGAGTCTTGGAATTTTGTTCATTTTATCAATTTTCTTTTTTTAAAAAATAAAACAGATGATTAAGTACCTAGGTACTTGGACGCAATACCACCGATTGGTCTCCATACCACGAACAAGAACGAACATGACGATTGATGCATCCTAACAGATATAGTATGCATATGAAACAAAACATAAGAAAAAAGAGTCCAAACACTGCCGCTATTGAAATGATGGAATAGACAACTGGATTTCGCTCTGTCAACGCCCTCTCTGGCCAATGTATGAATGAATTGAAAAAAAAAAAAAAAACAAAAAGAAATAAAGACAATCCCCCCCCCCCTCCAACCCCGTTTAGAATTCTAGACAGAAAGAAAATAGGATGACGCCTCCAAGTTGTATGCAGATTAATATATATCAATAGCACTCCCACTCGCAGAACACGCACCAACGCGCGCTGCGATCAGCCAAAACAAGACCGCGCCAAACGCCTCGCTCTCCAACCTTTATAACTGTTTCCCATACACTGCCGTCCGGTGTGCCCTCAGTCAGAGAGTCGGGGTTATTGTTGCTCGTGCTAATCATGTGGTCTGCCTTGCGCATCAGACGCAGAATCTTCCCGGATGGCGATTGTATCGCCAGCTTAGCCGGCTTCTCTCGATGCGGATTTGATGTCGACTTGTTCGATGACACAATGGATGTATTTGCGGTAAAGGCATCCAGGGACGTGGTAGAAGCTACAGATCCTCCATAACTACTAGACACCACGCTCATGGCACTCGAAGGGCGCATTATTGGTGACGCACGTCCGTCAACAGGAATCTCGCCGCTGCTCGACTTCGAAAAAGGCGCTGAAGGATGTTGACGGACCGCAAATACAAATGTGTTGTTAATAGCCAGTCTTCCGCACTGCGGCTGAATGACATAGATATCATGTCGCTGCGCATGTGGCGTTGGGTGTCGTAGCAGGAATTCGTACGGAGGATTTTCTCCAGTATGAAGAATTGGTAGTGTGACCGCAAGAGGATGGGGAATATCCCTGTTTGAATGCATCAACCCCTTTTTGCCGGCATAGATCTTGAGCACTCCTTGTCCTTCATCACCAGGCAGGAGTGCCTTGACGGTGAAACGTTTCTGACCACGAATCCAGTCGGGTTGAGCGATCGCACGTTTGCGCACAATATCTCCACTTTCAAACCAGTCGCCATCGAGATCACGAGCGAAAGCTGGTGCTTCGACTTCAGCGACGCATTCGACGTCAGGAGGGACGAGGATGCGCAACTGCAGAACATCGAGACCTTCCAGGTGACAAAAACTTGTATCATAATCCGGCATGTGCATTGCATTCTTGAAAAACGCTGGGCTGACGGTAGGAAGAGCCAAGAGAACATCTGGGGAAATGGGAGGGCAAATGTGTTGTTCTTCCGGATGTAAAGGTATATGCGTATAACAAATTTCCAAGGGACGAGCAAGGAAGTACCAGCTCTCAGCATGGTGAGAAGTCGTGGTGACTATTTGACTACGCTGAGGGTTCGTTGGACCTGCCAGGGAGCAGTCCATGATCCGCCATTCGCCATCAATCAATATAGCATTCCACCAGTGGTTCGGGCGAGACAAAGCGCCCAAGTCCAAAAGTTCTCCAGGGCTTTTCAAATAGCCTTTTATGACATCAGCATGCAATCCAACAGCTGAGCACATCTCCTTGACGAGAAAGGCAACCTCCTGAGCACTTCCGCGTTTCATATTGATCACTCTTTTCAAGTCTACCTCATTTTCGTCCACGGGTTCCTCCCATGCAATCTTTTCGCTGACCCAAGTAAAAATGGCCCGCAGGCGCTGTACATCGCTCTTATAAGGCCGGCAAACATAGCCTTGAGCTAAACTAGCAGCGTTTGTCAAGGGTGGCAGGTTGTTGATGAAACGAGCGCTTTTGTCAACTAGCCCAAGATTAATAGCACCCCAATTTGTAGGATCGCTAAGGGGAAGACCGTCAATGCTTTCGTCTCCTTCAGCCGTCTCTTGAAGCTCTTCCACAGAGTAAATGACAGGGTGATCCATCATTTGACATCGTTCAGCGCGCTCGACTCGCTCATTTCGGCTTGGTGTACTCGCACGATTGACATCACGCCGAATCTGTACCCAGTCAATGGGGCTATTACCTCCCAGCTCCGTGTCTCGAAAACCAGTATTTTCCGTATTACGCGATGAGCCAAATGACTGAGTGAATCGATGTTTTGTGGGCGACGGAGATCTTCCACTTTGTGGCACCTGAATGCTGCTTCTAGCAGTTGCGGCCCCAGTTTTAGCAGAGTCTAGGAATCGTTTCAAAAACCCGCTCTTTTTAACTTTAGGTGTAGCAAGACCACCAAACACACCAGGCGAGCCATTGATGTCTTTGCTAGGTGACCACGGTACAGCCGACTGAGCTCCCTGCCTTGAGGTATTGTGGCTGGAATGGTACGAAATGCCACTGATGGGAGTTATTGGCCGATCAATATCACTATAAATACCTTTATTCAAGCCATCTATTGCCGTTGTTGGCCGCTCAGCTGAGAAGCTGCCCCATTTCGCATGTCTTGCAAAGCTTCCAGCACTTGTTGCACTGAACTGGCCAGCTGATGTACCACTCATCAAGCTGGCTGTTGTATTTGTACTGGTTGTATCCGCGGTAAAAGTGCTTTGCACGCCGCTGGAAGAATTGGTTGTGCTCGATTTGTTGGTCATTGTACGATTTAAGAATTGTTTGCTGAGTTCTGTAGCTGATTTGCGGCCGCGCAGCTGAGGACGGGAGGCGGGGATTGAGTCATGTCTGAATTGGTATTCATGTTGCTTGGGCGGAGGTGGTGGACCAATGTCATGCTCATCATCCTGAACAGATCGATCAGATTGATTGTGCAGTTGTCTCAATCGATTTTCCATCCGCTGCACATAATTGTTGAATTGGGGAGGCCCATCCTGATGTCGCTGATCCTGAGAGTGCTGGTTACCATAAACATTCTCTCCGTCGTCGAGATTTCGTTCTTGATTTGTACCAAATCCCAAGGACGTATTAGCTCGCGCGTGAATCGGCCGTGGACTAGAGGTGCGAAACTCGTCGTATGCATCCGGTGACCAAGGATTGGAAAACTGCGGAACTGGTGACGGAGATGGAGCACCACGAGGAAGACCCATGTCTTGCAAAGATGTCATCACGTCTTCCATAGCATCCCGTAAGGGTGACGGCGTGTTTCCCGGACCGATTGAAGACTGACCTGCCGGGGAGTGTCCCGGTGAGAATCCGGCTGGAGAAGGGGGTGCGTCATCTGGAGGGGGAGTTTTGGCAAATATAGTGAATCGATCATTCATTTCTATCGGTGCAGGCGGTGGTATACTTATACGATGAGCCTGACTTCTCACTGCTACGCGATGAGGAGGCGGAGGTGGGGGTGGAGGAGATTCTTCTCGGACAGGAGGTTGCTGGGAGACATCTGGAGGCACTGTATCTGAAGACACTGCATATGAAGGGGACTGTGACGAGGAATCGACATGACTTGGAGGCAAGGGTGATCGCACGCGAGCTTTAACCGCAGGGCTTGGAGACTCAATTCGCGACGGCGATCTTGCCAGTGTGCCGCGGGCTCGAAAAGCAGTTGCAGGGGTCCGCGGAGGTCTCTGTGGTATATTTGATCGTGGAGGTGTATTCTCTCGCGATGTTGCTGTGGAGGGTGTCTCTGACAGTCTTTCCTTGGCTCGACGATTCGCTTCTCCCGGAGTGACAGCCTCTTTGTGCGCTTGAAATGGTTTCCTGAAGACCGTTCGTTGCTTTTTAACAGTGCGAGAATCTGCACTATCATTTCGCGCCAAAACGTCTGTCGTGGATCGACTCACAGGAACAAAATCCTCTCCGAGCAGAACCACGAAATTCGAGGGGAACAAGCCCATCATCCTCTTATCGCGGAACAAGCGTCCCATCCACCATGACCCGTCGCCAGCGTTCAGGCATTCTATAAGATCCCCCTCCACAAACCCCAGATCTCTTTTCGATTCCCCTCCCCATGAATATACTGCTCGACACCAGCATGGAAATTTGGTTGGCAGCGACGGCGGACCGGGCGCCATGGCGAGCGCTTTAAAAGACTCTTGTGAAACGATATGAAGAAAACCCGGCGCTGCAGTGCCAGCTTGAATTGGCACTGCTCCAAAATTCGAGTATCTGCGACCCAGATTACAGGTCACTAAAGGTAATTGGAAACGAGAGTAAGCGTTCGTTGCTGTCGTGGTTTGGGTACAAGTGAGCGACGGAGCGGATGTGATAGCTGAGGAAGGGCGGGAATACAATAACAAAGATAATAATGAGCGACCTTCTAGGAGAAAATGACAGTCCGCACACAGTTCATCTGCTGTTCTGTAAGCGACCAGCAGACAGACCAGAAATAAAACGTTGAGGCCAGACTCATGCGCCAGGCCTTGGTTAGGTAGCGATGCGAAGTCGGTGAGGAGGAGAGCGAACGAGCGTTGCCGTGTTTGGCTGGATGTTTGTGCCCGGTGTTTACGCTGCACCTGTTTGGGTTTAGCGCGAGCTGTCTATCGATAAGCTTAACCTCGACGTAGCTACCTGCACTTCCTTTCTCACAGCATGTTTTTTCGAACTCTAGTACTGATGTCGAGCTTCTCTACGAGCAATTAATAGTAGTCAGGTTTTGTCAATCTGCGCTGCCCTGAATACATCTTGTCTGTACCTTGGGAGTAGGCTGCGGTCAATCAAGTCACTCTACACTGACCACAGTTTCCAACAAGTAAAGGATTGGGGAAAGCGAGCATCGAATTGGACAGCAACTGGACCAGTATCTTCGTATCTTTCGCGGCACAACTCCTATTTGCACGACAAAAAGGTTGTCGCTCCATTGTTGGTCGTGGTTGTCGACGGATATTACTGAGCTCGGATTCACGTCGAAACCAGTCACTACGTTCCGATTTTCGCTATTAATGAGCTTTTAGGATCCGTTCCAAGCGCTCTCGGGCGCATTAGGCTGTTTGTTTGCATTTAAGAGATGAGTTGGAACGCGACTTACTGCTCGGAGAGAGAGAGAGTGCAAAGGCATGTCTGCTGTAGATGGAAGTCTCGCATTCTTTGGAATGGTTAGTTAAGCTTGCAGTGGTGACAAATCAAGGCGGCCTGCTTTGGCGCTACGCATGCCCAATATAGTGATAGTTGCTCCATCTATGAATGGCAATAATGCACTTGGCATTAACCCCTTTAGAACATAAATTTCTTGAAATGCAACGTACCATCCTTAATGAAACCGTTTCAGGAACTTTGTTAGCACCCGATATTTTGTTGATGCACCTATATTTATTCTGACGTCTTCGGATTTAGTACTCCCGGTTGCAGAAGTACATTTCCAAATGCGGAAATAGCACCACATTCCAGAGGACGTGTTTCGCCAATTGTTTCGCGAAATCTATTTATATCACTGCAAGTGGAGGACAGCCCTTTGAGGGATATGACAGAGCCTTACGTCGAGATGTATGCATAGTTTTATGTCGTAAGACCGAAATCACACCTTCAATCGGGGTTTCTCATACTGTTTTCCATCCCCTGCTAGAATGTTTGCATCCCAGGACTCGAATACCAAACCCGTGTCCGTAATAGAGGATAGTTGGTCTGCTTCCGAGTGATTTAAGTTCGATGCAGTTGTCCATGAAAGCCAACGAACCCTTTGATCGAAGACTTGCGAAGCTGTGGCAAGTTTTCAAAGATTGGGTGTTAGCCCATATATATATACTCTTCCATTTGAGAAACACATGCTTCCAAATATTGACAAATATGTTAGCTGTAGCAGTATTGCATTTTGTTCGTTTCTAGGCTCGACATCTGTACAGAGGAAGTTCTGGGGATCGCTCTAAATATTTATCCATGCTCGAATGCTCGGTAGCATTAAAGTACAAGTCTTATTATTGAAGGAGTCAATCATCGACGTCATATAAGCTACTATATACTTGCAGCTATTCGGCCAAGAACAAGTGTAAATAGCATTTGGCTGTTGTCAGTAATGGGTAAATAGGGCACCGGAACAGCACGTGACACTAGCGCGGGCTCGTCGTCTTCGTTTTCTCCGTACGACGACATTCTCTCGCTGGCCGCTTGCGGACGATCAGTTCCACAACAATTGAACATCAACTTCCAATGCACTATCTCCTACCGTTTTCCTCGACTAGCTCTGCTTATCACTTTGAGTAGGCAGGCAAATTAACCGGATCCTCCGAGACCATGCAAGATCCAGGCCCATGTGGCCGGCCGATTATGCAGCACGGCTGTGGCTGCATTTATCAACACGCTCTTATAGGCTAGAAGACTTTGCCAAATATGGGCATTTTGATCCGTATGGATTCGGATCTGTGGATCGGCGGTTGGTGGTCCTAGTCCGCTGTCTTCCATCGTAACGGTGGCATCTAGCAGCTCGAGGTTATCCACATTGCCGTAAATCGGAGGCGAGTTATGTATTGTTTTCCACCGAGCCTCCTGTCACTAACTTCCTAATTCAGCATCTTGCCGTCTCTCCCGTACCCCAATCAGGAAACTTCACAATTCTAGAATCTGTAAATGCTCTTCAAGTGTCTTTCTCACGTTGCCGCTTGCAACGTCGCCTCACCAACGTCATCGATGCCTTGACATAATTTGTAACCATGTTTGCGCATATGTTCTGGACATAAAGACCTAACTTGACTAAAGTTAAACCAAGGAATATCTTCCCTTTTTATACAACCTGGCGTCCTTTTGTTGCAAAACGTCTCCCAAAGTTCTACGTTGACAATCTTCGGCAACATTAACCACTGCCTATCAACAAGCCAGCTTTCAACCAAGCAAACTAAAAAGAAAAGACATTCATCCAACTGCTATAATCACTTTGGTCCTAGCCAGCAATTAGAAAAAGAGCCGTTATGGGCTCGGCGACTTGGGCCTATGTCTTTGGTGACCAAACTAGCGAGTTTGACTCTGGGCTCCGACGCCTCATCCAGGCAAAAAGCAACAGCCTTGTCACTTCTTTCCTAGAAA
This sequence comes from Talaromyces atroroseus, assembly GCF_001907595.1. Lineage (NCBI taxonomy): Eukaryota > Fungi > Ascomycota > Eurotiomycetes > Eurotiales > Trichocomaceae > Talaromyces > Talaromyces atroroseus. Next base: position 1,198,383 of record NW_017971432.1, read on the forward strand.
GATGCTTCTATGCTTTGCGCCACGAGGTCACCCAGCTTCCGCCATCTGACCGTCGGAAGTTCCCTCGCTTCACCAGCATTGTTAGTTTACTCTCGAGATATCGCGAATCAGGCCCAAATCCTGCACTTGAGAGTGCTTTGACTACTATTTACCAACTGGCCTCTTTTATCAGGTGAGATACCCGTCATCATAGTAGTCTGATCTATATTCCTCTAATCGGTACCAGTCACTATGGAGATGGAGGCCAAGTCTACCCAGTAGGGTCAGAGAGCTATGTTATTGGACTGTGCACTGGTCTTCTTGCATCTGCAGCCATTGCCTCATCAAGGACAATTGGCGAGCTTATTCCAGTTGCCGTCGAGGCAGTGGTCGTTGCCCTTAGGCTTGGGCTGTGTACCTTCAAAGTCCGTGAATATGTCGGCCAGTATGACGGCAAATCCCAAAGCTGGTCTGCTGTAATCTCAGGCATAAGCGAGGACAAGGCTCTCGAAATTATTGAACAATTTTCTGTCAAGAACGTATGTTATGATCCTAGCCTGAATATTAGGATTTCATGCTAAACTTGCTCAGGGACTCTCCCCTTCATCTCGCCCTTACGTTAGCGCCGTCAGCTACAACGGTCTGACCATCAGTGCACCACCTCTTGTACTTGAAGAGCTCATTAACTCTCAGTTGGAAAAGATCGCCAAGCCACTCAGAGTACCAGTTCACGCACCTTTCCATGCACCTCACCTCTATGGGCAGGATGACGTAGAATGGGCACTGAAAACCTCAACAAGCGGTACTTACAAGGGCTATACTTGCCGTATACCAATCCTCTCGAGCAATAGCGGTCGTGAAATTGTTGCTGAAAACTTCGAGGGCTTGCTGAAAGTTGCAGTAGAAGAGATTCTCTTGAAACAGCTTTGCTGGGACAAAGTTCTCGATGGCTACACTTCGGTTATCAAATGTTCCTCGGTTTCTAAGTGTACCATTGTTCCCGTGGCGACCTCCGCTTCTTCTGGAATTATGTCTGCTTTGAAGCGCGCTGGAATTTCAGAAGTCGTGTTGGAAAACGCTCTTGTGAGCTCGTCAAATACTGAAAATCACAAGAGCACCACTGGAAGGGCCGAACAGTCAAAAATTGCCATCATCGGTCTTTCGGGAAGATTTCCAGAATCAGACAGCCCAGAAAAGTTTTGGGATGTCCTATACCAAGGCCTTGATGTTCACAGAGAAGTTCCCCCTGATCGGTGGAATTGGAAGACTCATGTCGATGTGACTGGGAAGAAGCGAAACACCAGTCAAGTTCCCTATGGCTGTTGGATCAACGAGCCTGGCCTCTTCGACCCGCGATTCTTCAACATGTCGCCAAGAGAGGCACTTCAGGCAGACCCAGGCCAGCGACTGGCATTGGTGACCGCCTATGAAGCATTGGAAATGGCAGGTTTTGTACCCGACTCCACCCCTTCGACACAACGGGACCGCGTCGGCATCTTCTACGGCATGACTAGTGATGATTATCGTGAGATAAATAGCGGTCAGGATATTGACACCTATTTCATCCCCGGCGGAAATCGAGCTTTTACTCCTGGTCGAATTAACTACCATTTTAAGTTCAGTGGACCTAGTGTGAGCGTGGACACTGCTTGCTCATCCAGTTTGGCGGCCATCCATATGGCGTGCAATTCATTATGGAAAAATGACTGTGATACTGCCATTGCCGGAGGCACGAACGTCCTCACAAACCCTGACAACCATGCTGGTCTCGACCGAGGTCACTTCCTTTCTCGTACTGGTAACTGCAATACTTTCGACGATGGAGCTGATGGCTACTGTCGTGCGGATGGTGTAGGTACCGTTGTACTCAAGCGGCTCGAAGATGCCATCGCCGACAACGATCCCATTCAGGCTGTAATTGCAGGAGCTTATACCAATCACTCTGCCGAGGCAGTTTCAATGACTCGTCCCCATGCTGGAGCCCAGGCTTTCATCTTTGACAAACTTCTCAATGAAGCCAATGTCCACCCTCACGATGTTAGCTACATTGAGATGCACGGAACGGGCACACAAGCTGGAGATGCAGTAGAGATGAAATCAGTGCTTGACACCTTTGCTTCTGATTATGGTCGCAAGCCCGAACAAACACTTTATCTTGGATCAGCAAAGTCGAACATTGGCCACGGGGAATCAGCATCTGGTGTTTCTGCTTTGGTTAAAGTATTGCTAATGATGCGCAAGAACACTATTCCTCCACACTGTGGTATCAAAACAAAGATTAACCACAACTTCCCCACGGACTTTAAGGAACGAAACGTCCACATCGCTTTCAAACCTACTCCATGGGTTAAGCCAGCGTCGGGATTGCGCAGATGCTTTCTAAACAACTTTTCGGCTGCTGGCGGAAATACTGCATTGCTTTTGGAAGATGGGCCAGCTGCTCAAGCCCAAGATGCTATCAAGGATCCACGCTCGACGCACCTAATTGCTGTTTCCGCCAGATGTCAGAATTCGCTCAAAACTAATATAAATAACCTGGTGGAGTACATCAGCAAGAACGCGCCAAACATGAGCGAGGATGGATTTCTGGCCAAGCTGTCTTACACTACTACCGCTCGACGCATTCATCACCCTTTCCGGGTTATGGTGTCTGGTGCAAAGATTTCCGATATCCAAGATTCTCTCCGTGCAGCAGCTAGTAGAGAGACCATCAGCCCTGCGCCAGCTGTCGCCCCAGGTATCGGTTTCGTTTTCACCGGACAGGGAGCTCAGTATGCCGGCATGAGTCAGCAATTTTTCGAGAGCTTCTCAGAATTCCGCTCTGATATTCTTCGTTTCAATGGAATTGCCCAGAGTCAGGGATTCCCATCCTTCCTCTCCTTGATCGATGGGAGTTCGCCAATCGAAGAGTTGAGCCCAGTTATTACACAGCTTGGAACAACGTGCATGCAAATGGCATTGGCAAATCTTTGGATGTCCTGGGAAGCTCGTCCCACTTTAGTAATGGGCCACAGTCTTGGCGAGTATGCTGCTCTATATGTCTCCGGAGCCTTGACGGCGGTTGACACCATTTACTTGTGTGGCCGCCGTGCTCAGCTTTTAGAAGAGAAATGCAAAATTGGAACTCATGCCATGTTGGCAGTGCGGTCTGCCTTGGGTGAAGTGACTCCTTTCCTTAACCCAGGAGTACATGAAGTGGCTTGCATTAATGCTCCAGGAGAGACTGTCATCAGTGCCACAAACCAGAATATTGATGCTCTTTCTGAGCAGCTTGTTGCTGCGGGAATCAAAGCAACGAAACTGAAAGTTCCTTTTGCATTCCACTCTGCTCAGGTTGAGCCAATTCTAGAGAAGCTCACCGACGCTGCTAACGGGGTGAAGTTCCGCAAACCTTCTATTCCCCTCGTATCTCCTCTTCTGGGGGAAGTTATCAATGAGGCCAACTATGAGCAACTTGGTGGCAAGTACCTCAGTCGTCACTGTCGGGAGACAGTCAACTTTCTCGCAGCTATCGAGGCTTCTCGACATGCCAAGCTCACGACGGACAAGACCGTTTGGATTGAAATCGGTTCTCATACTATATGTTCTGGTATGATCAAATCTACTCTTGGCCCGCAGACAAACACCGTGGCTTCACTTCGCCGGAATGAAGATTCATGGAAGGTGCTATCTCAAAGCCTTACATCTGTGTACTTGGCTGGAATTGAAGTTCAATGGAAAGAATATCACCAGGACTTCAAAAATGGCCACGAGGTTCTTCACTTGCCTTCCTACAGCTGGGACAACAAGAACTACTGGCTGTATTACAAGAATGACTTCTGTCTAACCAAGGGCGACAACTCAGTACCTCAAAATTCAAACACTCCTCGTTCCAACCTCACAATTTCAGTGCAGAAGATTATTGAAAGTACTGGCGATGCGACAAAAGCAAGTGTCATCGCCGAAACTGACATTTCCGATCCCCTTTTGTGCCCTGTTATTCAGGGCCACAAAGTGAACGGGACACCTCTTTGCCCCTCATCTTTATATGCCGATATTGCCCAGACATTGGGAGAGTATCTCGTTGACAACTATAAGCCCGAGCTTAAGGGTATCGGATTAGATGTTGCCAACATGGCTGTCCCCAAACCTTTGATCTATAAGAATGCAGGGCCACAGCTTTTCCGTGCAGCTGCCACTGCAGATTGGGATGCGCGCCAGGTGTCAATGCAGATATACTCTGTCACTCCGGAGGGAAAGAAGATCACAGATCACGCAAGTTGCGTTATCAAGCTATTTGACACTGAAGCGGCGCAAGAGGAATGGAAGCGCTACACATACCTTATTCGCAGAAGTCTTGATCAGCTGTTCGAAAGCGCTTCCAAGGGCGACAGCAATAAGCTTGGTCCTGGAATGGTATACAAGCTATTCGGGGCTCTAGTCGAGTATGACAACAATTACAAATCAATGCGAGAGGTCATTTTGGACAGTGAACAATATGAAGCCACTGCTTTGGTAAAATTCCAAGCCGAGGCAGCCAACTTCCACCGAAACCCATTCTGGATTGACAGCATAGGGCATATTACTGGGTTTACTATGAACGCAAACGACGCAACTGACTCGGCCAATTATGTCTATGTTAACCATGGCTGGGATTCGATGCGCTGTGCAAAGAAGTTCTCTGCTGATGCATCGTACCGCACCTACGTGAAAATGCAACCCTGGCAAGGGACTATCTATTCCGGAGACGTCTATGTCTTCGAAGGAGACGAAATAATAGCTGTATACGGCGGTGTCAAGGTACGTACCATCTAGTTTGATAGTATAACTAGAAGATGCTAACTGGCGATTATCTAGTTCCAAGGAGTACCGCGCAAGATCCTCAACACTGTCCTTCCACCACCAAGCGGTGCACAGGCAGCTTCAAGGCCATCAGCAAAGGCCCCTGTTCCTGCTCCTGTCAATGTGTCAAAGGCGAAGCCCATTGCCAAGGCAGTCAAGCCAAAGACATCTGCTCCGAGTGTCCTCGTACAAGCTTTCAAGATACTGGCCGAGGAAGTTGGATTGTCCGAGGCAGAACTTTCGGACGACCTTGTTTTCGCCGACTATGGCGTTGACTCCCTGCTTTCCTTGACTATCACCGGCAAATTCCGCGAAGAGCTCAGCATTGACCTTGAATCTAGCGTGTTCATGGATTGTCCCACTGTCAAAGACTTCAAGCAAATGTTGTTGCAGACTGCAGCTCCCACCGATAGCAGTGAATCCTCTTCGGACTCCTCCGTATTCGATGACACTGGATCGGCTTCGGAGCCACCTACTCCGGGAACTCCTGGAGACTTTTCTACACAAATGAAGACTACTCCATCCCAGGGAGAGGACAAAACGCTATCTGCTATCCGCCAAATTTTGCTTGAGGAGATCGGTATTTCCGCTGACGAACTGACTGAGGAGGCCAATCTCAATGAGATGGGCATGGATTCATTGCTTTCTTTGACGGTACTTGGAAGACTACGTGAATCACTTGGTCTAGATCTACCATCGGAATTCTTTATTGAAAATCCAACCATGGGCCATGTCGAAGTCGCGCTTGACTTGAAGCCAAAAGCTCCCGCTCCACAGCCGCCTGCAGCAGTGTTGCCTTCGGCGCCAGAATTGAAACCTGAGGTGTTGTCTTCTAAGCTCAGCCACCCTCCGGCCACGTCTATTCTCCTGCAGGGTAGCCCTAAAACAGCTAGACACACGCTGTTTCTCTTCCCCGATGGTTCTGGCTCGGCTACATCATATGCGACGATTCCCAAGATCTCATCAGACGTCTGTGTCTATGGGTTGAACTGTCCGTATATGAAGACTCCAGAGAAGCTGAACTGCGCCCTTCAGGATCTTACAGCCTCTTATGTGGCCGAGATGCGACGTCGTCAGCCCAATGGCCCGTATAACGTTGGCGGATGGTCTGCAGGAGGTATCTGCGCTTACGATGCAGCTCGCCAGCTTGTTATCGAGCAGGGTGAAACTGTAGAGAAACTCTTCCTTCTAGACTCGCCATTCCCCATCGGCCTCGAAAAGCTCCCTCCACGCCTGTACAAATTCTTCGACGACATGAAGATTTTCGGCGATGGCGAGAAGCCTCCACCGAAGTGGCTGCTACCGCATTTCCTCGCTTTTATAGACGCACTCGACATGTACAAAGCGATCCCATTCCCAAGCACTGACCCGCAATACGAAAGTCGTCTCCCCAAGACCTATGTCATCTGGGCCAAGGATGGTGTTTGTGGTAAACCAGGAGATCCACGTCCTGCACCACCTAAAGATGGCAGTCGGGATCCCAGGGAAATGCTTTGGTTGCTTAACGACCGTACAGACTTTGGCCCCAATGGCTGGGACACGTTGGTTGGCAAAAACAAGGTCGCTGTCATTGAGTCCATATCGAATGCCAATCATTTCACAATGATGGATGGTGCTGGAGCACGGGGATTGTCTGATTTCATCAAGAATGCTTTTTAATTGTTTAGTTTTTGTTTTTCTCTTTCTCTCATTTTGGGTGTGTGGGAGTTATTGTTCTTTTGGTTTTTTTGTTCTCCTTCAGGCTCAACATGTTGTCGTTCCTTACCACCAAAAGTGATACGCGTACTTGATACTATGACTACTACCTAGGTGTGTTTCCGTGGTGCTCTTATGGTATATATTTCGGGTATTCATAATATGTTTTATAGTGATATGGGTATGGGATAGATAATAATTTCACTTAATAAAACAGTTGCCATGGTAATTTTCAGGAAACCTTCATGTAGGTATTCAATAAATCTTACCTAGGTAACTACGAGGATAAACGTTATAGTCATCTGTGTCTCCATTTTCGACCATCTTTTGAAATTCTAGGTATTCTTGCATAAGATTAAGCCGAAAATCCATGCCAATTAGGGTATGTGATACTGTCACTGTCTCTATGCATAAGAATAGCTTCTACCGAAAAGTTGAACATATGTATAACAGGAAGGACATACGAGGTATAAGAGATGAAAATCGAAAACAATATTTCAAATGCTCAAACACTCAATTGAGGAACCATGATTACTGAAACAAACACCTTCACGCCCTCGTATTCTTTGCACGGGGAAGAGGAAACAAGAAAGGAAAAGGACAAAAGCAATACAAATGACACGCTAACATGGATCCAACCAAGAATCATTCTTGATATCATCCCAAACATCGTAGCCATCCAACAGCACCAAGCCCATGCCAGACATCAAGTGGGTTTCCATGTGGCAATGGAGCAAAAATGGACCAGGGTTCTGCACGAAGTACCTTATTGCTAACCACGACTCTCCTCTAGGCGACGTAACGACAGTGTCTCTATACACAGGCTTTTCAAAGAAATCTTGTGGACTTTCAACGATTCCCTGTTCGATGGAAGACCAGTTAAAGGTCCCCTGCCCGGCACCCATCACGAACATCTTGTTTGAATGTTTGTGAATTGGATGAGGAGGCTGAACGGGGGTGACCGATGGATCTCCTAGGCGTAGTTGGTAGACGATGTCGACCCAGGTGTTATTCCTGGTAGTGATTTTGAGAGCGTTGTCGAGTCCTGGAGATTCCTTGTTGAACAGGACGGGTTCCATGCTATCCAGATCGGCTGGAAGGAACGTGGTGCCGCCAAGAGACCATTCCCAGGAAGAGTTGATGCGCGATAAATTCAAGATATGGAAATCGTCTGCCTGAGGCGCAGGGAGTATTGCTGGGAAGGGAGGTAGGTTGGTGACATTCAACGCAGTAACGTCTGGTGAGGTAGGTTGGCCGCCGTAATTGAGGTAGGGCACGGATGGCCGTGTGCTATTCTCTCCACCAGCATACTGCAAAGTCGCATAGCCCGCAATTATCTGGTTACCGCCGGTGTCCGTGATGGTTATATTGTAATTGGCTGGTTCCTTGTCGAGTTTAATGAGCGCAGAGTAACGCTCGCCATTGTAGAACTCGAATGTATCAACGTATTGAGGCTCTATGTATCGGCCATCGACCTCATAAATCCACATTGGATGTTCATCGACGGAGACAACCAAGGCTTTCTCGCTGGCTGCGCCGATGAAATTGAGACTAGCCCATCCATGAGCTGGGTCAACTTCTATGACCGCCTTGTACCCATTGCTAGGGATGCAGCCATCGTTAAGATAAGCAGGAAGCTTTTCTGGGTGGTGTTCCCAGAGACCCTGAGTGCCGGTTACAAAAGGGAGGCATCCCTTGTCCGTTACGTTTGCCTGAAGAACATTCTGAACGGACTCTGGCATCAGAGAGATTAATTCCGACTGTGGAGGGCAATAGACGGCGCCCTTGCCTTGGATCAACACACTGTCCATACAGCTGCAGGTAACATTGTTAGTATCGATGGACTGGAACAATCGCACAGAGAATGCCACTTGGAGCGCGAGGGGAATTAAAGCAATAAAGGTAGAATGCAAGGGATGGAGATTCCGTACAAGATGTCATAGCCTGTTTGCTTCAGTGCATCCATATAGTCAACAGAGGTGTATCGACTCCAATCAGAAACGACGATAAGTTCGGCATCATGCTCCGCTTGCTTTATTGCTCTAAGTTCGTTCTCGTCTGTTGTAATCATCGAAAAGGGATCTTCTCTTTCTGGCGATGGCCTGCATTGCTTCAGTTAGCTAGAACAAGCAAAATTCTCTAGTGGCACCGCCAAATTTTCTTCTGGCATAACAGGCTTTTTTGAAACTAGGGATGCGGTACGAGAATAGAAATGGGACCGAGGATGGGTGTTCCAAACACTTTTCTGATATGAACTGAAATGAACTAAGATACTCACCGGACACGGACTGCCCCATATAGGCCGTCTTGCAGGGTTGCCATATCGTGCGAATGATACCAGTAAGTCCCATAGATATTATTGGCATGCCACTGGTAGGTGAACGACTCTTCGGGTTTAATGGCCCACTGGGTCAAGCCAGGTACACCATCTGCCCACGCCGTATTCTTCTGCCTATATGAGGAATAATGAGTATTGGAAGGTCTTCAGCAAGTGAAGGGAAAAAAAGGGCGTCAATCACATACTCGATTCCGTGGAAATGCACTGTCGTATTGAACGGTAAATTGTTTTTCACCTTCACTGTAACATCGTCGCCCTCATCCACAATCAATGGAGGTCCCGGAAACTGTCCATTGATAAAGACCATATCTCTCTCCTGTCCATTGGGCGCTCCGAGCCCCCATGTAAGTTCGAGATCGAAATGGACATGGGCACTTTGTGCCAGATTCGCCATAGCGGCCAAGGGCAACATCAATCGGCTGGAAAGAGCCATGATGTGTCTTTGGGCTGGTTACTAAACTGATCAAATCGACAAAGAAGGTGACTATCAAGCAACGAGTCAAGGGAAAAAAAGTCACTGGCAGGAACTCGAAGTAAAATGGAATGAATTCCAAACACTCGACTTAAAAAGAGTTTCTGCATCGAAATGCAAGTTTGATATACTACGCCTACGGCCAATCCCTTGCCGTTAGCAATCAAACTCCATTGTGTAGAGATTCGATGAGCAAAGGTGCCGCGTTTTGTCAACAACCGCATTTGGAAGGCGTGTTATTGTTTGCATGTATCCGGCGCTGTTATCGCTCATACACACATTCCTCGGCCCGGCGCGTCTGAGCCCTAACCAGGGCCTGAGGTCTGCTTCCAGTAAGTCAATGTTCCCAGTGTGTTTTCGATTGCAATTTATTCAGTCATTATCTACTTCAACTGGCAGTTTTAGATCATTTTGCCACTAAGCAACAAGCCCTCATTCTCGCGGTGAATGACGCGTGGCAATCATCTGGCTTCAGCCTTCACATCATGCATGCAGGACTGATAGATTTCAGACTTAAAAATAGAGCGTTACTAGGCGCACACCCCTTTATTCTAACTATTCTAATTAATCCAATTTTAGCATACTCTGGAGTGCCATAGGCATATGCAATGAGAACAATCTGAGGCTCTTAGTACAATTTACTAGTAACCTACCCTACAGTAGAACCTAGCTATAACGGAAGGCCTCCCTAGATCAGAATTGATCCCAGCTTAGATTACTTAATATGGGAGTGAAGGGCATTCGGATTATTAATAACTAAATGTATCAATGTTCTAGAGTGCTCTTCATCTCCAAATCAAACTCACTTCTAGGTATATCGACCTGAGAGGCCTTCAGTTTGTTGATAACCAGGTTCTGCTGTAGTACGCTGTCTAGTATGCTTTTCAATAAAATAAAAGGGGGGCGTGCTCTGCATACTTATTGGTATGCTTGAGGCACTTCTTTGGGTTTTTTTCAACGCAGCTCGGTAACAAGAGGCTTGGAATTATTACTACTCGTATGATGGCAAAAACAGAATCAACAGAACTGTGAACTAAAACTGAAAGGACATGCTTAAACTCTCAATCAATCTTTCAACGTTAGAGGTAGACGCCTGCAATCTTGGCAGGCTCAACAAAGCTCCCTCCGACAGGCGCAGTCTGGCCACCATTGGTCGCAATGTACAAAGTTCCCCAGGGTCCGTTTTGAACAAATTGGACGGTTGTTGGTCCGGCAATGTCAGTCGAATTGATTCCGCCGTAAATGACATTGGTTGGGTGATCATCGGCGTCAAGGTCGATTGTGATTATGGAATTCTGAGTAAATGTTGCCATGAAAGCTACACTGCCGTTCGGAGCCAGGGCAAATCCATCAGTCACAAGGTTCTGGTCGTCCAAAATAATCTCGATAGATCCAGTAGCATTGCCTTGTTCAAGGTCGACCGGCACACGGCCAAAGATCTTCTTCTGCGTAGCAGTAAAGTATAGGTGTTTGTTCTGCATGTGCAGATTGTTTACCCCAGATAGACCGTCGTCTTGAATAACAATAGAGTATTCACCGCTTGTTGTGTCCAACTTGTAAATTGCGCCCTGGACAGCATCTGCGATCAATACATAAACAGTGTCTCTGGTCTTCTGGAAAGTCGTGACTCCATGTAAAAATCCCGCTTCGGGAATGGCTGCAATTAGGCATGCTGTGGCATTATTGTCAGAGTCGATAGTGACTTTCCATGCCGAAAATGAGCCTATTTCTGGAGCGAGTGTGGTAGTGTTCAGGTTTCCCCCAATAACCACGTACTCATCATCATCAATCGCAGAGATTCCAATTAGATTTCTGGCATCTGAGATGTTTGTGGCTAGCTGAGCAGTGCCTTCGTCCACATTGATGGTCCATACTTCTGGCACATCGGTTCGTGTGATAACCAGATCATTGTTCGGCCGGTTAGCTATATTTGCAATCCACGTTCCGTTTTCTGAGTACTGATAGACGGTGAATGGACTGGTTTCTGCAACTCGAAAGCCGGGTGTGTTGGAAGCTATGGCTAGCAAGGGCAGCACTGCCGAGCTGAGCAACGAAATAGCGTTTCTCATCTTTTCGGTAGTAGTTCTCTATAGATATAGGACAGCCTTGAAGAGATGGGTTGGGGATACGTACTTTCTACAAATTTTTAAACAAGGACAAAAAGAAAAACAGCGTTAATTGTGTTGTGGTACATTGTCAACAACCCTGGAGTATTATTCCGTGGCCGAGCCTGGCCGAAGTATTCATTCTCATTCCATCCTGCATTCCACGCGTTGCGCTGACTACCTAGTTACAGAGCACCAAGTTCTCATTCTTCAATCCTAATTAGTTAATTTGTCCCTTTGTTGACTAATACCCTTCTTGATACCACACTATTTGTAACAAGCCTTGAAGACATCCTCAAATTGATACTCATTCCAACGAACGGTAGGTTTCAGACCAGCAAACTTCCACACTCCATCTATCTTGCGATAGTAGTGTTCATTTGTGGCATGACCATGTCCTTTAACTCTAACAGTTTTCATGTCCGTATCGGTGTAGACCTGGTGGGCAGCTCGAAGCTGATGATGACCGATAACCTCGGTATCAGAGATTTTCTCCCACCATGTCTGTCCCAAGAGGTGCTGAGTCTTAACAGTAGGATCGCCCAAAAATCCAGGATCAGTCACCATATCCATAAAAGCGTCGGCGCTCATTGATTCCCAGCGCCGAAGCCCAACTTCGGTGTAATCGACCTATAGCATTGTAAGTGGGATGTAACACATTGGCTTCGTATGGCTCACAGTCAATGTTGGAGCAATAATTCCTCTTAGTCTTCCCCAGTCCTAAATTTTAATTAGTCTCTTGAATAAAGTCATGTGTTTGTCAAGATTACCTTGGAGTCGTAACTGTCGGCCCAGTCAAAAACAACTTTGGATAGTTCAAGGTAGTCTAATGCGGTTTGTCAGTAATTCCTTATTCAATTTGGCTCCAGAAAATGTCCACAAATGTTACCTTGAAAGCTGATGTCCAAACTTGGTTTGTTTGAGCTCACAAACACGGATGGCGAAAAATCATCGTTTTCAAGAGACGGGGCCATGGCGGAACCTGAATTGAAGACTTTGCGTCTATAGACCTCAAATGAATTGTTTCGATCAGTATTGCTGGTTGATTATTCTTAGGTACACAACTGGCGTATAGGTCAAATGTTCTGCACCGGATGATGTCTGTTGTCCTGCAGAGATAAGATTGGAATATCAATCTCCAGTCCGATCTCTAGGAAACACTGGAATCGCCGTTGTGCCGGAGAACGAGGTGCTTTCAGGCAATTATCTTGCATTATGCCTAGCTACACATTCCGCATTCGTGCTATAATCCACGCTCAAATATCCGGCTAGGAATACGCAAACCTGTGGCCAACGCACCTGTCCAACACCTGCATCAACTGCAACCAAAGCTTGTATCTATCAGCTGATGGTTTGGTTTCACAAACAGGTGGAGTAGACTCAAAATCCGATGCTTTCCAGTGTGTGTTTGTTTTTCAACGTTTCTTGGCACTGCGACGTACCCAAAAACAGTAGAGAACGCAAGATTTCCGCTTTCGGCAATTTTCAGATACAGAATGTAACCCTGAAGGTGAATTTGCCACAGCCACATAATTGAGACTGGGGTTTATTTTTATCCTACAGTAGATGTATGTTTTCCCGAAAACACCGGATATTCTTGGCTCTTCTGATTTCAGGATGTTTGTGGTCTTATCTTTCAAGCCCAGCGGGGGATATTCCCTCAGATAAACACGCTCGCGGTCATTTACTAATATTTAACGCGCGTCCTCTGGCGCATTGGAAGCTCAAAGCTACACATTATACCGCATAGAGAAAAGCATCTAGCCTCGAGGCTTCCTTGCATAAGTTCCAGTTCTAGTTCATATATATCTCATTTCCGTTACCTCGATACTTGCTCTCATCATTCTTCCCACCATTTTCAGCGCTCCTCTTCCACATCAATTCACCATGGTAGCTCCAAGCAACAACACAAATGGCAGTGTTAGCTATGCCACACAGAGAAATCTTCTTGGTAAAGTAGCACTTGTCACTGGTGCCGGCCGCGGTATTGGCGCTGGCATTGCCCTCGAACTAGCCAAACGAGGTGCATACGTGGCCATCAACTACTCCTCCAGCGCAAGTTCTGCCAACCAAGTCATTCAATCCATTGAGGCCTTGGGATCCCGTGGCGCGGCTTTCAAGGCCGACATCACCAATGTCGACGAGATCGAGGATCTGTTTCGCAACGTGCAGGCACACTTCGGCCGCATTGACATTGTTGTTTCCAATGCAGGCAAGGAAAAGTTCAAGCCCTTGAGCCAAACGACATTGGAGGACTTCAACGAGATATTTGACCTCAACACACGTGCCCAGTTTTTCGTCACCAAAACTGCCCACAAGTATATTGAGCAGGGAGGGCGCGTGATTCTCATGTCATCAATTGCCGCCGGCGTTGCTGTCCCTGGCCACGCTCTGTATGCAGGCAGCAAGTCAGCAGTTGAAGGCTTTACGCGCTGCTTTGCCGCTGACTTTGGCGAAAAACTTTGCACGGTGAACGCCATTGCGCCAGCCGGCATCAAGAGCGACATGTGGCTGGCGAACGCTTGGCGATACGCTCCAGGATGCGACAAGATGTCTTCTCTGGAGGAAATCGAATCCGCCTTGGCTAATGGAAGCCCACTCAGAAGATGCGGTGTTCCTGCTGATATTGGCCGAATTGTTTCTTTTCTAGCCAGTCCAGATGGCGAATGGATTAATGGTAAGCTCCAACTCTTGTTTTTTCGTCCCTGGCAAATATCAAGCTAATAATCGATTCTCTATTTTGTAGGTCAAACAATTCCAGTCAATGGCGGTGCCAACATTTAAGAAGCTCCAAGTTATTCTCATTTGCCACATGTTTCTCTTTCTTCTTCTCTTTTTTTTTCCTTTTTTTTTTCTTTTGCAGCTTGTTTCTCTTTTCTTTCTAAGGTTTGACGCATGAGGGGGTAATGAGGTTCATTCAACTGTTATCTGTCTACTCTGTAAATACTAAACATGAGAAAGGAGATTTATTGATTTCATTCATTGATTTCATAGTAACTACAGTTTGTAAAGGCTTCTACACATACTGATCACTTTGAAGGCAACAAATTGCATTTATAGTATTTAAATCACGAGGCAAAAGGTTTACAAAACCTTTGCTGTCTGCAAAGACGCTGTCATAACGATCATGGGAAACCCGCTCCCCATCGGGTGCCCCTACCGGAAGACGGTCATGTAAATCCACAAACAAGAGAATAATAAAAAATCAAAATCTCCGATATAACCAGCAACCTTTTTTTCCGCTTCACTGTAACGTTAGGTCTGATAATACTTTGCCTCTAATTGCAATTTTGAGGGTATGTTGCATCTTGGCCGGGCTTCTGAACCTGGTTATTTGGACTTTCCTATTTGAGAAAGAATTTCCGAAAACGGAAATTCTTCGTACAGCTGAGGAATTGCGCCACCTTGCTAGCAACAAAAAAATAATTGTCTTAAACTGCTATAAAAAACCAATTCTAGAGATATCTAAAGAATCGAGGTGATCAAATAATGTGGAGACAGAGGACGTCTGCAAGTTTTGCTCGGGGAATTACCTGATCGCAATCGGAAGTGAGGAAACATGTTTTCAGTGGCGCACAGGATACTACTCATAGACTGTTTGTGACTTGAATCGGGTAAAAGCTATGCGCATCAATTGTTTGTTGTGGCAAGATTGAATGCTCACGTCTTTTCTGCAGACGGAAGAACCCTTCGCCTCCCAAAGAGACGTTTTTCGACACGATCTACCCAGTCTCGGAAGTAAATCGAATACGCATTTGGATTGTACCTCTTTCTAGTTCAATTAATGAAACCTTAGATAAACCTTGATAAAGGCAGAGGGTACCGAGGAAAAAGTATAATGATAGTTCTGTATTACTTTCAAACGTAGTGAAAGTTAATTTTCTTCTTTGCTCTTCCAATTTTCTTTCTACCTTGCCAGTCATTTATAGTTTCCTGTCAAAAGACAGAATGACTAATTGGATTTTGGGCGACAAGTTCTATGCGGTTTATCCGCACAAGAACTCAATCAAGGGCCTGTGGGAATCCAAATGGAAAGCGGCTGTAAGTCAGAGAATTATGATCTGGTCGCCTTATGCTAACGAAATCAACATAGTGCATGAAATCTGTCTATCCATTCCATGACGGCGCTTATGAAGACTTCGAGCCCATATTCGAGAGGCTCATTGCTGAAAATATCAATGACGCCTACGCAGACGAGTTCACCAACTCCTTCTTGCCGACAGCTGAAGCTCTCGAGGCCAAAGCCCGTGAAGCAGCAGAAGATGGCAGACAAGAGCAAGCCGCCGAATACTACCGACGTGCAGCTGTTGTCTATCGCATTTCGCGCTTCCCATACGTCAGCCCTGATCCTAAAGGCAGCGTGGCAACAAGCCTTCTGAAGCGCGCAGCTTTCAATCGCCAGAAGCAGGTTTACCTCAAAGCCGCATCAACGTGGAGCCCACCAATTAAAGAAGTGGTCATTCCTCACAAATACCGTGCAGGCAAGGATGGTGCCTCCATTCCTCTGTTAGTTCGTATTCCACAGCATGCAGACCGTACTAATCCCGTTCCCGTTGTTCTGCTCATGACCGGCCTGGATGGATATCGGTGCGACAACTCCCAACGCACCCATGAACTTGTCGGTCGCGGATGGGCAACTGTCATCTGCGAGATCCCAGGTACGGCTGACTGTCCTGCCGACCCTGCCGATCCGGAATCTCCAGATCGGCTGTGGAACTCGGTGTTGGAATACATCGCCTCTCGACCTGAATTCAATTTGCAGAAAGTCACAGCGTGGGGTTTGAGCGCTGGAGGTTTCTATGCCATCCGTGCAGCTGCAACTCATCGTGACCAGCTTTTGGGCTGCGTCGCACATGGGCCCGGCACGCATCACTTCTTGGATGAGAAATGGCTGGAGCGAATTGATGATCATGAATACCCTTTCATGTTAGTTTCTGTTCCTTTTACCTAAGAGATTTTAGAACTCTCCATGCCTCTATTGCTTAATACTAATGATCGTTAATATAGACTATCTACTTCTATGGCCGAGAAGTTCGGATACAAAAGTGTCGAGGATTTCAAAAAGAATGCGCAGAAGAAGTTCTCGCTTCTTGAGACAGGAATTGCAAAGAAGCCTACCTCCAGGCTCCTTTTGTTGAATGTGAGTATCTCTTCTCCACCATCTAGTTCAAAAGAGATAGAATAAAATTCGTGGTCCATTGTTCGCTAATAACGATCCGTAGGGTGTCGATGATGGCGTCGTCCCAATCGAAGATTCCCTTCTCCTGTTCAACTATGGAAGCCCCAAGGAAGGCCGGTAAGTGCTTCGTCTATTTCCATTGTTCAAAGCTTTTCTAACATAAGGAGCAGATTTGTTGAAAAATTAGCCCACATGGGCTACCCAGACACCCTAGCTGTCGCTTATGAGTGGTTTGAAAATCTTCTGGCCAAGGACGCGAAGCCAGATTTGAGAAACTGATGGCCTTTAACCCACTATCTCAAAAAATACCTGTACTCTGACTTATTTTTTTTTTATTTCCTACTGTGTCTGTATCGTTAGTTAAAAGGAACGCATAAAAATGTCGAGAGCAAAGGGTGAACAATAGGAGGACTTGCAAGCATGCCTGTTATGTATCTGGGTACTATTGAAGGAAGCTAAAATCATCTATCTGAACTCTGTATGGATTGCTATTGTAAAATTGTTTTTCTTTTACATACTTATGTAAACTTGCTAATGGTAGGCAGATATTATAGATATCTTCAAAGCCGTAAGTAGACATGTTTATTGGCAAATGGCTGGATGCAAATAGTCAGTCACCTCAATTGAAGTTCAACCAAGAAAATTGAATTATTGGTTGATAAAAATCTAATTGATAGATATATATACATCTGAAACAGAATTTATGACAAGAAAACTAGAAATAGACATTACATCTAAGAATATGTGCCACGCTGGCAGGCAGACTTCGAAAACCTGGTTAAAGAGAGACAAGGACCGAGAACAGATTTAAACGTGTTAATAACTTCAATTTACCACAGGCAGACTTCAGGTGGCAGTTCTTTTAGATATGCGGTATGCAAATATAAAGCATGTAGGTAACCAGCTTTGCAAAGGCCAAGAGCCTTAGGCCAAAATCAGCCCGAAACGGAAGTAAATGATTTACGGTTCCTCAGGCGGGGGATAAGAAGCCCTAATTCCGGGTTAGTTGAGAACCTCACAGGTCATAATTGATTAAACAGGAAGCAACAAGGGAAGTACAAGGCTGAAACTCACCCTGAATCACCTGGATATATATAGTCATTTGCACCGTCAAGATCCAATCCTTCTTTTCCAGCCGCATTCCCGCTAGAAGGCGATCCGTAGGCATCACAGATACGTATATCTTGAGGAGTTATGTACAAGTCTTGCAGTTTGTCGGGTGCTTCGATGATGGTTGCCGTAAAGCCAGCCTCGACATGATACTCAATGTGGCAATGCAACAGCCAGACTCCTGGGTTATCAGCGCGGAATCGGATCACCGCATGTCCATAATTCTGCACCATGATGGTATCACGTAAGACTGGGGTGGACGATACATTGGCGAAGTAGCCATCAAAGTAGCCTCCATCAACAGCGCTACGCTGAATTACTTGAAATTGATGGCCGTGCAAATGCCATGGATGGAGATTATCATGATAGTTATTGATCACAATTTCCACAACGTCATTGTACTCAAGAACAATAGGATTAACGTCCCCGTACACGTCCGGATTGGAATAATACTCAGAACCGACGGTCAATGCTGTGTAAAGTGTGGGGACTTGCTGAGGTATGTATGTCTGTCCATTGATAGTGAACCGAGTCACCCCATTTTCGACCGTCTGGCCAGTATGGAGAATAATTTGGTGGTCGACCGGCTCCAGAATAGGATCACCATTGTATGGCACAAACTCAACATCATCGATAAAATCAAATTCATTAACGACGGGAGGTGGTGGCAGCGGTAAGGATTCATCGTAAACCAGCCATGCAGTTGCATTAGGGTTGTAATTGTCTGGGACCGTCCGGTTTTCGTAAATGAACATCATGTTGATATCCATGGTATCCCAGAAAGCATAGTTCTTGCTTGCATCGTCTTTGGTTTTGATAAGAACGCCCATACGTTGACCAGTTGTGATGCGAATGTTCTTGTCGCCTACTGGATATGGTTCTATCCAGACGCCGTCTATTTCGACTACGGTCATCTCATGATCCTCAAAAAGGAACGTATGACCGGGCCAGTTTCCAATGCAGATGAAGCGAATGAAATAAGTCTTCCCCGGCTGGACCTTGAACTGCGTCTGCGTGGAGTCATTGATCAAAGAAGCATCCGGAAGTGGTTCCTCGCCGAAGTTATTCTCCGTATTATCAACTGACTGATACTGGTCGAGCAATTCAGTCATTTGCTCATGGTACCAGTCCGTCAAGGTGATGGTTATTTCTTCGTCAAAATCAAAAGGAGGATTTGGATCATGGACAATCAACGCGCCGCGCAGGCCATCAGGGTATTGTCCCATGTTGTGCGAATGGTACCAGTACGTTCCAGCTTGGTCAAGCTGTTGATATTAAAAGAGAGATTAGCACGCCGTCTTGGGAACACCTTTTCATGGAAGGAACTAACAATAAAATCATAACGAATACTCGAACCAGGAGCAACAGGGCATTGGGAAACGCTTGAAGTGCCATCCATAGTTCCGGTCGTGTATTGGTGTATACCATGCCAGTGGAGGCCAGTTGACTGGTTTCCCAGGCCGTTCTCAACGTCGACAATAAGCCTGTCACCCTGTTCGGCATCAATCTGGGGACAAGGCCATTCATTGTTGATACCAATCACGGGCCTCTCATAGCCATCTGGGGCAGCATTGACCCAGGTAATATTCCATCTTAGGTGAACATCCTTCGCCGCGACGGACTGGACAATCCCGGAAACAAACAGCAGGAAAAGCGGCACAAACATGAGCGCAATCTTTGTCTGCCTCAGGCTAGAGACAATAAGCAAATGATTGACTTTAGTTGGTAATAGCGACCGACAAGAGAGAAACAAAAACAAAAGGGAAAAAAAACGACTTTTGGCGAATGATTGGACGGTGTCGAAAACCTACCAGAGAACAGAAAGGAATCAGAAATACAAAAGCCCAATTGCAGCTTCTATTTTAAATGCAAAAAGCATAAAGGCCTCCGATCATGCAATGTTTTGATTAAGTCGTATGTGGAAATACCAACGCGAATCAAGTCGAAATTGCGGAATGCTGCCTCCTCGCAGCATTGTCAACATAGAACATGGTTCGTTGGAACGAAAGGAAGCTCACCTGAACAACAAACATTGACAGAGAGCTATGTTCTAGGCACGCAAAGAATTTTCTTGGCCTTATTAACTGGTTGAGCGTAGTTGCTTTTCTAGACGGCAGGGCAAATTGCAAGTGTGCCGAGGTATTCCCCTTGCGTCTGTATAAGGTGAATTGAAAATTTGGATAAATGTACTATACGATCTTCCTTGGGTTGTCTAAAACCTTAAACAGGGCCCTCAACTTATAAAAATATAGCTTCTATAGATTTACAACAAGATGAAAGCCACTTGGACTCTTCGGTACAGCCCAACGTTTTCATCGACTGAGTCATCAGGTGTTGTTACATGTACTTTGCCCAACTTGTCTTGCATTAAACCGTAATTGGATATTATAGCCAATGTCAAGTATTAAAGTGGATGCTGTGTTTACTTAAACACAAGGAGATGTAGTTTGCCTCAGGGCCATTCGAATGCCGGTGGCAAAACAAGGTACAAAGAACCAAGCCAGAAACTTGAATCACACCCAAAGATTCGGCCAGGAGATTTGATTAGTTCCCGAACAATGACTGATTGTTTCCAGGTCCTGAGGTTGCAATCGATCGAAAAACGCTGTTGATCAACTTCTAAAGTAGGGCTTATGGTAACGATATCGACGTTCCCGGATAGATGTAGACAGACGGACTTGGAAAAGTGCCGGGAAATCTCACTGCATGGAAGATGAGCCAGTTCAAGTTCAAACGCAAACTGCTGTTACATAACAGAGACAATACTGTGTGAGCTTCTCGAATGCTTTCAACTGGGTAGGTATCTCTCTCACTTTAGGGTTACTGTTGTTAGGGCTAAGTGCGGGACGGTTGTGTGCTTTCGAGGAACAGCTCAACCACCAACCTTTCCTATGTAACCTTTCTTATACTAGTAGTAGTGTGTTAGATTAAGAGACTTTATCTTAGAATATAAGAACTTATTTAAATGATGAAGTGTAATTCTGAGGTATTCTAGGGAAGAGAGTTCATTACCATCGAATTTCCCTTTATATATATGTATTCAGCAGGCGGAGGTAATCCCGATGTGTTCTACGCCTGAGGAAACTTACTCCAGTGTTTTAGAGTGTTTTCAAGGTTGATATCAGTGGCTTGAGCCCGAGTTCTCTCTAGAAATCCATTTAAAACAAGCCTTTTCTTTATGATGCAGAATGTTCTAGGTTAACCCCGCAACTCGGAGACAAATCCGACGCGGATTATTTTCCTAAACGCAGGCATATCCCCTCTACTAGATACAGGTCAAGGTTTCTACATAAAGTGAATGGGTGCGATGTTTATAGATGTTCAAACAAGACTGGGAACCATATTCCCCGCACCTCGAATTATACATCTATCATATCACGCCTACCCCGGATTCCAGGGCCACCTTGAATTTTACCGCCGTATCTTTTTGATGCTTGGATATTAGAAAAAGATCGAAAACATGTCTCCAGTAAAAGAAATAGAAATTCCGTCTTTCGACAACCTCACTCTTGACCCCTCTGGCCCCAAGGGCAATACCTGGGGCCTCTTTGGCAAAGACAACCACCTGGGTATGCTGAATCTGCTCACACCAGACGTTGTCAAGCGGGCAGCAGCAGAGGAGATAAAAGACGGAGTTCGCTTCTCACTGGACTGGAAGCTGAATGCGTTGCATAAGCCTGCATTTGGCCGACAGTCGTTCGAGCAGAAAATTCATAACAAGGCACCTAGATCAGTGAACGACGATGTTTTGGTATTCAATACCCAGTCGAGCTCGCAGTGGGACGGATTTAGGCATTTTGGTTCCTCTTCTGATCTGAAAATATATTTGATTCAGGGATTCTGACTAACTTTCAAGATCAGGAAATCAAGCGCACAAGGTATTTTACAACGGGACGACACAGGAGACCATTGAGAGCACCAACATCCTCGGAATTGACAGTAAGCAGTGGCTTATCATTACCGTCCTAACATTCCTCTCCCAGTTCCAACTCTGTGTTTCTGACTTTTGATCATAGCATGGGTAGACAATGGTGGCGTTGTTGGGCGCGGTGTTTTGCTCGACATTGCCTCTTACGCCGAAGAACATGACATTATATTTCCTCCTTTCGAGAGCACTGTCATTCCACTCAATGTCGTCAAACAGGTCGCCGCAAAGGAACAGGTTTCATTCCGGCCTGGGGATATACTTTTCATTCGCGTTGGATTCACCAAGGCATACGAAAACCTTCCCGTCGAGGAAGGCATCGCACTTGGTCAACGACCAGTCTCGAAATTCGTAGGAATTGAGTCCAGCGAAGCCACTCTCCGATGGCTTTGGGACAACCAGTTCGCCGCATTGGTAAGTGATGCAGTCGCAGTCGAATCTTCCCCGGTGGATGGTCCGCAGATACCTCAGGAATGGTCTGTTCATCAATGGTGTTTGGCCGGTTGGGGAATGGCCCTGGGTGAGATGTTCAACTTGGAAAAACTAGCCAGTCATTGCGCGGAGAAAAAGCGATGGACCTTTTTCTTTTCTAGCATGCCCTTAAACGTGAGACACTATTCTTCTTAGCATTGTTGAACCCGAGGTCCCCCTACTAACATAGATGCGCGCTGTATACAGGTTCCTGGAGGTGTGGCTAGCCCGCCTAATGGTGTTGCTATAATGTGATATCTTATATAGTTCAGCTGTATTCATGGCTCTCGCCACGCATAGATATGTACATAAATTCTAACTAACAATAAGATGCAACACGATGCAAACGAACACTTTTGGAGTATTCTACCCAGGTATCCAGACTTACCCGATACGCCCGCCAAAAGAATATGCAAAGACCGGTCAGAAACAAATTGAGATCAACAACTCATTAAGAGACTGGCTCCGTTGCCAGCGTCAGTTTACTTCTGTCATTTCCTGATCAACTGGCGCACTCTCATCAATCCTCAGTGTGCCGTTTGTTCTCTTTGACCCAAGAACAGGTTTAGACAGCAGATAGTTCAGGTCATACACATTCTTTTCTGTGAGGCGCTTGAGACTGTCTCTAAAATCATCTAGAACTCTCTGTAGAGCGCGGAGTTCCGGTGCTAGTTGACCGTTATAGTCTTTCAGGTACCGACCGTGCACGCTGAGAATAGACTCGATCCAGAGCAAGTTAAACTCAAAGTGAGGTGTCTCATCTGTTGAATGGGCAATGAACCGAATGAACCGAGGGAGATATGTCTGCGGAATAGAGCGTACAATGTGCGGAATGTCCCGATATGGAATGCTCTCATATACGGTCCGAATAAGCGGGGCTTCGTTCAGGCGAAATGCCATTATCAAAGCCTTGAGGAACGAAGCATCTTCCGTAGATGTTGCGTGAGACGATTTTCGAGCTTCTTCTAGCGTGTCGAGGATAGAATCCGGAGTTATGTCTATATCCAAATCGAATGGGTCAAAGACGAATTCTGTATCCAGACTATATATCAAAAGGCCTTCTGTCGTCGCCGCACAGAAAGATCGGCCAGTTGGAGAGAAAGACACGGCTGAAACCCGCACCTCGGGTTTTGTGTTTCTCGCTCCGGCATCGCCACGCTTAGCACCGGGCAAGCTGCGGTCGATACGATCTTCGAGATCTGATGCTTCACCGGTCTCGTCGAGTAAGCCGCGGGGCCCAGCTTCGGTCATGTTCTTGCTATTCAAATACTCCTGGGTACCATCAAGTGACATGTTCACAGACACGGTGAACTTCTTAACGAGCGAGCCTGTGGTAACATCATACAGACAAATGTGTTTGCTGTTACCACCAGCTAGCAAGCAAGATCCATCAGCGCTGTATGCGATTTTTGTAAATGATTTTGTACCCTCCACATTGGCAGCTGTTCGCCGATCAGAGATTTTTCTTCCTCCGGAAACGTCCCGGCGTCCTTCAATGGCGCTTTCTTGAACGGCATCGAAGACATTCCAGAAGCTGAGTTGGCCGTCAAGACTCGACGCGGCTATTTGATTTCCATCAGGCCGCATGTCGACACTCAAAACATCGGACTGTAATTGCAAAGGCTCACTGGTTTGCGACCGGCCAAAAATACTCCATATTCGGACGGTTCGGTCCCAGCTACCACTGGCCAGATGGCTACCATCTGCAGCAAATGACAAGGACACGACAGGCCCTTCATGCCCAGCGAGTTGTTCAAGCAGTTGACCGGTCTGCACAGACCAAACATGTATGTCGAAAGAATCTTGTGACCCAGCGCAAACAACCTCGCCACTGGGATCAACAGCCAAAGACGTGAATCCAAGTCTAGATGGAGCTGTGAAAGTTCTGAAATTGCGATATCTTATAAGATCCCAGGCTCTGACTGAACCGTCCAGTGACGATGTATAAAGAACATTTCCCTTTTTGGAAAACTTGCAGTCTGTGACAGCACTGGTGTGTTCTGTAAAGGTAACGATGCAAAATCCGGATGTAGTATCCCACACCTTAATTTTACCATCCTCGGCCGTAGTGATTACCCGCTGCCCATCTGCTGAATAGACTAGGGAATTCAATGAATCCAAATGCCCTTGCTGCTTAAGGATGTATGACTCCGACTGCCATTCCCAGACGAGGAGTTGACCAAACTTAGTCGACCCGAAGGCCAGCCATTCTCCTGACTTGTTCATCGTGACGAAGTCGATGTTACTTTGTGACACACTGAAAGCAATCAGCTTTATATATTAGGAGCTTCCACTAGTTGATTGACTTACCTCAATGTATGGATGTTGTTAAAGTCCGGCAATTCATATAAACCGAAGATGCCATTGGAGAAACCAACCACCAGGAGATTTGACTTGGCATGGAAAGAAGCGCATTTCAATTTGGCATCATTTTGCAAAAAGAAATCCTTCTTCATGATTCTCCAACGTTCGTCCTGCTCCATTTCCTCTTCTAGCCTTTTTGATGTGTACTCCCATCGGAAAAGCGCACCATCCTCGCTTACTGTGTAAATCTAACGGAGAGTCAGCAAGACGCTATGGCAAACATTGGTCGATCAAATCTTACAGCTTCTTGGTCTGCGGAGAAGAATGCGGCCTTGACTCCCTGACGATGTCCTGCAAGGGTAGTCGGCTCGAATCCGTCTTCGGGGTCTAGGCTCCATATCCGCGCAGTCAAGTCCTTCGAGGATGTTAGGATGAAACGAGAATCACTCGACCACTCGATATTTTGAATGACGTCAAAATGCCCTGTTAGCTCCCTGTGTAGAACAAAGGGCGCGAATTCCAGATCTCCGCCAGCATCAGTCCCTGGCACCGACGGTGTTTGCCATAGTTGCAGTCGCCGTCCCACGCCCACTGCGAAGTGACGGCCGGACGGAGAGAATTTCAGGGCATCGGCTGGGCCCTTCAGTGAGATGTGGTAAATAACAATGCGGCGCTTGAAGTTGGTCAAAATGGCACGGCCGTCTTCATCGACGGTCAGAAGCAAATTGCCTTGGGGATTAAGGTCGAGGCGAACGATGTTCTTGCGGTGGAAAAGAGGTAGAGTATAGGACTTGTTGCTACAATCGCTGTTAATCATTTGTTTTTGCTTCCGGCAACCATAAATAGCACATACTTGACCAGGTCAAAAACGGTGACTCTGTTGCCCACGGGCGACAGCAGGCAGGTTCCGTCGGGGGTAAAAAGCAAATTTCCTTTGCGATAAACAGTCCCCAAAAGATTGGAGAACTGCAATTGGGGGAGAGTCAGCATGTGAGCGCTAATGCGAGAGCATACGCAAAGGGCGTACCTTGAAGTCCGTCTTCATTTTCCGGTGAATGAGTGGTCCTGCTGTCTGGAACAAGCATCGCCCCTCCGCCAGAACAATTTTTTGAAGCTTTTCTTCGACCTCGGAACGATAAGCAATAGTTAATCCGCTCCGGAGACGCGGCTAGCCTGACTCGGACAAGCGCGGTCCGGGGCCTGCGCCTTCCCGGATTAGGGGCTGGCTGGAGGCTGTCATTCGCTCGTTTCTGTTTAGCTGTGTACAACTCGGACTCAGAGTTCAGGGGCAGACAAGACAACCATCGCCAGAACAATCACCGCCAACCTAGCCAGCTAGTGTCTCCTAGCCCGTCTCCGTCTTTTGCTTCCCCATCTGATTCCCCTTTCCTCTTCATCTGTCTTGCCTGCCTCCCTCTGTTTTTTCACTGCTGCAGTTCTGTGGTCTAAGACAGACAGCTCCTGTGACTCGGCTCTTTTTCAATTCTCTGAATCACTTTGTTAAAGATGGCTACCACTGAGACTGCCTCGCCTATTGGCATTGCCAATGTAAGTATTCGTAACTCTTCCAGTGCGAATTTGCATGCAATGCCTGTATCATACATGAACAGCTACTGATCGATGTCTCCTTTTCTAGCTCCCCAACCAGCGGTACGTGAATTGTGTGATGATCTACAGTGAACCAGTGATTGTTCGGACTTGAATTGATGGATGGAATAGCCATAAGATTGTCGCAAAGCGGGGAGCAGCTTTCACGATTATGGTGTGTCTTCCCTGGGTTTTGCAAAAAAACGCAACTAGCAAGAAAGCTTACAAGTAGTGCGTGTGTGCAGGTTGCTGGTGAGTCTGGCTTAGGAAAGACTACATTCATCAACACGCTTTTTTCGACTACGATTAAAAACTACGCCGACCACAAAAAGCGACACGCCAAGCAAATTGATAAGACTGTTGAAATTGAGATCACAAAGGCAGAATTGGAGGAGAAGTTCTTCAAAGGTACATGTCATCGTGATTATCCATATGCTCTGGCCATGTCTGACGTCTTGCAGTCCGCCTCACTGTTATCGACACTCCTGGCTTCGGCGACTATGTGAACAACCGTGATTCATGGCAACCCATTATCGAATTCCTGGACGACCAGCACGAGTCATATATGTTGCAAGAGCAACAACCTCGCCGAACAGAAAAGATTGACCTGCGTGTCCACGCTTGTCTTTACTTCATTCGTCCCACCGGCCATACCTTGAAACCCCTCGATATTGAAGTCATGAAGCGTTTGAGCTCCCGCGTTAACTTGATTCCTGTGATTGCCAAGGCCGATACTCTCAGTCCCTCCGACTTGGCTCGTTTCAAGCAGAGGGTACGTTGCTTTAACCGTACACATGTCTAGATTTTTATTGACGTGATCTAGGTTCGTGCTGTTGTTGCGTCTCAAGGCATCCAGATCTATCAGCCACCAGTGGAAGAGGACGATGAGCACGCCGCTGCTCATGCCCGTAGCCTGATGGCTGCTATGCCATTTGCCGTTATTGGCTCTGAGAAAGACGTGAAGAACAATGAGGGCAAGGTTGTCAAGGGCCGTCAGTATGCCTGGGGTGTCGCGGAAGTTGAGAATGAAGACCACTGCGACTTTAAGAAACTTCGTTCCATCCTCATCCGCACTCACATGCTTGACCTCATCCACACCACCGAGGAGTCTCATTACGAAGCCTACCGTGCCCAGCAGATGGAGACAAGGAAGTTTGGGGAGGCCCGACCTCGCAAGTTGGACAACCCCAAGTTCAAAGAGGAAGAAGAAAACCTGCGCAAGCGCTTTACCGAGCAAGTCAAGGTCGAAGAACAACGATTCAGACAGTGGGAGCAGAAGCTTATTTCAGAGCGCGACCGTCTCAACAAGGACTTGGAGGCTACACATGCCGCGTATGTCTTAATTTTTTTTCTCCGCCCCGTATGTGTTTGTGAAGGTTAGTCTAACTTTTTTGCAGTATCAAACAGCTCGAGCAGGAGATGGAACAGATGCAAGGATCTGCCCGAAGCGGTCGCCGTTGAACTTCTTTGGATTGATACCTACATTTCGAGAATATTCTTTGGTGGCGGCTTATCAACATGTGTGCACTCTGCGTTTCTTTCTATTTCGTTTTCGTGACTACCCTATATCTTTGGTTTGATCCTGAGTGAGCGAACAAAAAGTATTCATTCTCCTGGGCCAGACGATCCCTGACCGGGATGCGTCGGTGATTCTTTTTGTCTCTGATGTCGATTGAGTAATGGTTTCTACTTGCGCCCTACATAATATCCCTTCACTTGAACCGTAGCTTGTCAAATCGAGTTGTTTAATACTTTCATTGTTCCAACATGAGCACTCTGTAGTAGGAGCCGCTGGAAGATAAATAAAGTGGTGGGCCTGAGCTTCCGCAGACCCCACCGCCGGAGGAGCTTCTTCAATCGCAACCATGGATGATGTTGTTTGTCCTCAGTAATGAAAACTTCATCGTCTGCATATTTAGCGAACTCCGACGTCTCACAAGCCAGTTTATCTCGATGTCACGCAGCCGCCATTTCCCATCTAGCCATACGCACACTCTGAAAACCCATAATGGTACGTGACGCAGCTTTGTGCAGCGAAGAATCTTTGGTATTGACACTTTCACTTTCGAGGCCCCGTCAACACCGTGACATTTTCCAGTTACCCAGGAACATACGTCCTGACAGGTTCGACTGACCGCGCTATACACTTGTCGCGGGCTCTACCAAGCTCGAATACCCAGTCGCTCGTCGAAACTATCCACCCCATCCAGAAATACGAGGCGCATGGGTACTCGGTACTTGATATCGCCGTTAGCTCGGACAACTCACGTTTTGCCAGTGTAGGAGGCGACAGACAGGTTTTCCTCTGGGATGTTGAACAGGGGGCTACTGTGAGAAGGTGGTCCGGCCACTCGAGCCGTGTGGAAGCCGTGCAATTTGCCGGCGAAGAGGATTCCGTAGTTGTCACAGGTAAAGTACAACACGCCTATTGATTCCATTGTGCGATGTCCACTAATTGTGTTTCTTCAGGCAGCGCTGATACTACGATTAACTTATGGGACGCGAAATCCAGCTCGTACAAGCCCATCCAGAGCTTGACCGAAGCCTCCGACACAGTCTCCTCGCTCCACGTTCACATGCCCAGCTACTCGATTGCCAGCGGAAGCTACGATGGCAGAGTACGAATATATGACCTCCGCATGGGCCGTACCACCGTAGACGTCGTGGCTCACCCGGTCACCAGCGTTCGTTGTTCAGCCGACGGCAATGCGGTTCTCGTTTCCAGCCTGGACGGCACGATCCGGATGCTCGATCGCACAGACGGAAAGCTACTAAAATCCTACGGCGGAGAGACACAAGTCAATAAGTTCGGAGAGAAATACTTGAACAAGTCGCTTCGGATCCGCTCCGTGTTTGCCAGAGCGGACGCTGTCGTCCTCAGCGGAAGCGAGGCTGCAGATATGGGAGCCAAGGACAAGAGAAGCCAAGCGTCTGTATTTGCGTGGGACGTGCTGAGCGGCAACATCGTCGCGACTATACCTGCTGGAGCAGGCGTCAAAGTCGTAAGCTGCGTGGCGTGGAATGAGAAAGCACAGTGCTGGGCCGGCGCCTGTGCCGACGGTAAGTTCGCATCCCGGCAATGAGACCGCGCTGGCCAATGCTAATCGACAACTCCAGGCACGGTGAAAGTCTACAGTTGAATGAAAGACCCGAGTCGGAAAAGAGAAAAAATATCTTGTTTTTCGTCCATAATTCCACAGTTCACCGGCAGTGCCGGCAGGTACCCAACCTAAAAACCACTCGATGGTGTCGAATGGCATATCCCCGCATCACAACGTGCCAGACTATCTCCCCGGTCTTCCTCTGGCGCTTACCAGCCTCCCAGCAACGGTGAAGCTCAAGATATAATGGCTATGATAGTATAAAACGACCATGACCTACCTCGAGCAGTCTCTCGTCTTATTGAATTTTTGTATGTCGCGAACCCCTCGAGCGGTTCAAACTCAGTCCCTCTGTCTGCCGCGTTCTTAGCTATATCTTGCAATACACACACACACTCACTCACTCACTCACTCAAGATGCGTGCCTCTGCCTTGTTGCTAGCCGCATTGGCGACGGTCAGTGCAGCTTCTAACACCAATGTTACTGTCTACCGGAACGAAAGCTTTCTTCCTGGTAACATTCTGCCGCCGCCGCATGCCGTTACTGATGGCGGCGCCATCGTGGATCTTTTCCTGTCGTTGAGTAGTTCGACAAAATGGAAACTGGTCTCCAAAACCAAGATGCAAGGCAACACTGGAGAACCCGAGGGAATGGCGCGCGTAGGCGACGAGCGTCTTTTCGTCACATCCAACCAGTACACTGAATCGACGGTCAAATACAACGCAACCATCAATGGCACTGACCGAACTGACGGTGCTGGATATTGCCATATGCTCATTTACAATCTCCAAGGCCAGGTCATCGCCAATGCGTCACTCACTCCTCCGGGAGACATGGAATACCATGGCGGTGGCATCGACTATGATGGCCGCTACGTTTGGATCACCCTCGCTCAATACCGACCCAACAGCACGGCCACAATTGCTCGAATCGACCCATTAAACCTGAACACAACGCGTCTCTTCCGTGTGGGCGATCACAACGGCGGCATTGTCCACGACATCTTCACCAACGAGCTAGTAACACTAAACTGGAACGGCGCCAACGCAACGACGTTCTCATTGAACGAATACCCCATGGGCTTTACACCCATGCCCGGCTTCACCCACCCAATGAGAGACGTACCCAACCCCAGTTTCTACGTTGGCTACCAGGACTGCAAATTCCTGGGTCATCATGCTTTGCCCAACCTCCTTCTTGCTCAGAGGGGCTACAATTACCAGATCAACTTCAACCCCGTCCGCCCCGTGATGCTGTGCGGTGGCGTCGCTACGCTCGATGGCTTCAGCCTTGGCGGAATAGCGCTCGTTGATATGCTGACCATGCTACCGCTATGGGAAGTCCCCATCACTCTGACCAGTGATCTGGGCGTCACCTTGACCGAGAACCCAATTGATGCGCAGGTTGTGGATGGAAAGTTGAGGATGTGGTTCATGCCTGATCAGCATAATAGCACTCTGTATATTTACGAGGCGCAATAGAGTTGTGCGGGTCGGGCTCGTGCCTTCTCTTGGTGGATTACTGATTTCTGAGGAAGAATTATGCTGCCATGTTAGATATCTCATAGTACACACTTGGTGAATTAAAACCGAGTTGTAGAGGAGTAGAAAAGATTTTGGTATTGATCAGGAAGAATATCACTGAATTCACAATAAAGCGTGCGTATTATCTCAGAGCTCTAGAATATAGATTGTTAATCCTCTTCATTCCAGGGTCTCTGCTGTCTATCAAGATTAGGGATACCTAACTTGACTTCGTTATTAACAATAAATTTGGTTTTAGTGTGATAAAGGACTGGCACTGTACAGCAACCTTAATGTTCAGGATTCACGTCAAGATATACATCTCTTATGTGGATGAATTGCGGACGAGGAGGATCAAGACCGATATCATCTCCGGGTATCTCCTTAGCATGCCGCCAGCTTGTTATACGCCTTTTTGAACACTGAGATAATTCAAGCAAGGAAGGAAAAATAACCCGCTCGGATGAGACTGTAGAATTATTGAAAAGGGCTAGGTTTGCACGGAACGTGTGTTATTGCGGGAAATAGATTGGTTCTAATTCGTACAGTGTAAAACTATACCCTTCGAGTAACTCTACAAGGCACCACACATAATGAAGACTTCCTTGTTCGGAATGAATCTTAAACATTGGAGCAGCCATCATATGTCGAGAATTCTGCGGTAATGACACAACCAAAGACTACTGCATAATCAGAGCTTGGTTTCCATCATTCATAGGGTTAACTACCTAGGTAGTGATTTAAATCCATCATACATTGTCATATTCACATAAAACTCCACGCCATGTCAGCTCCAAGGCTATTGGCATCCGTACGTAACTATATGATTGTTCTAAATAGCAAGGAAATCCCTCACGGATCAGGCTTCTTCTGCGGAGGAGGATCAAGCCATCTTCCATCCTTAAGCCAAACACCAGCTCCTCCGTAATGACCAGCTTGAGCTCCCCTCAAGAATGCAAAGCGGAAAAAGAGGTCTTGCGGTTCGTCCTTGTCCCCATCCGTGTCTATGTCCATATGTGTGCCTCGATCTACCGAGCGCGGTTGTAGATCGTCGTTGAGTGCTGTAAAAGGAAAGTCGTCATGGTCGTCATTCTCGTTTTGTACATCAAAATCAATACCCCTATACTCAACTAATTCTAAACCTCGGCGACCTTGTCGGCGCCAGGTGAATTTTCCTGTCCGATCTTCGTCTAGATATCCACGCCATCGTTCGACGTCGTTGAGGAGAATACTGATGCCATCAACACCGAGATTCTCCATGCGTTGTCGCTCCCAGAGGTAGAATGTGATGTTCCCGTTGCCGCTATATATTTCATCATTGTACGGCATGATTGTGCTAGGGGCGGTGTCCAAATGGATTGATACAGACGAGTTTGTGATATTTGGATATGAAGCACCCCACCATCCGCCAGGAGTCGTGGGGTCTTCGCCCAAAGCTGCAGGGGTTTCGACAATAGAAGCAAACCCCCATCGTGCAACGCCGTTAATAAACAGACCCAAAAGCAATCCCTGATAAACATAGGATGCTCGGGTGGGAATCACAGTTCCTGGCATGAGCAGCATCGCAAGAATGTAATGGTGAATCCGAAGCCGGAGTCCAGGCAACGAAAGCAGAAAGAGAAGAAAAGCCACAAAAGAAAGATATACAATCAGATATCGTGGCATAAGTCCAGCCTGCCGGATTAGCCATGCTTGACTCAGCACGATCACCATGATGACAGAAACCACAACTGAAAGTGCAGCCTTGGCGCCAGGCTGGTTTTGCAGGTCATGGGGAGTAAGTCGCTGGAGTGGTATCCAAAGAGCGAATGTGTAGTTGTTCAGCGCGCCGATAAATGCTGGAGTCAGGTACAAGATCGTCTTTTCCAGCTGGTATCCTGGATGTGAAACTCGTTCCAAAAGCGGACGTGCGGCATAAAGATACAAAACGTATACTATGAAGGACGCTGGAAGTAAGCGCGACAGCAGGATAGAAAATAGATCTGTCAGTGTGGGAAGGTTCGGAGGGTCAGATACCACTCCGACATGAAGAATGAGCAAGCCAAAAGTGCTGAAGTAGAACGCGGCAGGTGATACTGTAAAGATGGAAATAAGGGCCACCGCAGCCACGGTGATACCGAGCAGTGGCCATCGTGGGTCCGCAGGGCAGGTGGCCTGCCCATCAGAGAGTGGAACAAAGCTAAATGACTTGGGAAAGGTAGATGAGAAACCTGTAGATGTTATCCCATTACGCTTTGACGATGGAAATGAGTGTGCTGCACCATTTAGTTTCACTACACTGCAACCACCTGCTGAGTCGCTGACGACGCCAGCATGGATGGCAGCTTGACAGATAAAACTATCTGCCCGATAGATGCCGGGGTCTGAGGAGTCAGGCTCTGGGCCACCTACAACGAGAGACTGGTAATTGAGAGTTTGGTTGCCGATAGTTTGTTCCTTTTGAAGAATAACTGATCTGCAGTTAGCCGGACAACGGAAAGCAAAGTGAGAGGCACTGAACGGTCGACAGTCATTTCCATTCAAGCCACAGCCGTTCCCAGCAGACCTGTCATGCCGATTAGCATTTCGAATCACCACAGGGTGTGATACTGTGTATGACTTACCAATAGCTTGCAGTGCAAGATATGGCTTGCGGACGTCCAAACCCTTCAATACGGCCGGATGAATTCGACTTTACAAGCGTAATGAACCACGGCAGCAGCCAAAGCACATAGACAGAGAGTAATAAAGTCACTTTGTGGGCCTTCCTGGGCGCATATCGGTCAAGAAACCTCACGGGAAGCTCTTGGAACTTTGGAAACAAAGGTTGAAATAGCAGATCATGAGGAGGATCGGGACCTTTTATCCAGCGAGCTGTGGCACGGCCAGCCTTTCTCAATGGAAGAGGTACCCAGGTCCAACGGAATGACGAAGATGACTCTCTCAGCCAGACCGGCATACGGAATGTGGTGCCGGTTTCTGCGTCGGCGGATTCGACGTCGAGCAGATGTGCATTCTCATCCTGCAGCTCACGGTCGCCTTCATCATCGGTCAAGGGAGGAGCAAGGTAGATGCGCTGCTCTTCGTCATTGTTCAACGCAATCATGCTGAGCGGATCTCCAGGAAGAATGCATATGAATGCTGGGGCGGAAGGGCGCGGGTATGGAGATTTCGAAATATATCAAAGCAAACGACAGCGCTTGAAGAAGAGCGTGAGGACGCTGAGAGAATATACAAACATATAGATAGATAGGCAGATATAGGACCATTGATGGACTATGAATGCATGATCCATGGGCCGCGTTCGCCGATCCTTGGGGAAGGCACGCTGGCCCGGATCATCAGTAAATCCGGGCAGCCACAGCCAATCGGCACGCCCTACGTCATTCCAGAGAGTCGCTGACCGTGGCATATCTCATTACTTTGAACTACGGAGTACTCCTTGTGCGGAGCGAGTAGAGTGTTGAGTATATGAGTGTTGAGGATATAAGTGTATAAGTAACTATATAATGCAGACTATACATATTTGCATTGTTTGCACGGCGGGCTATCTCGTGCGGTCTGTCTTATCTTGATCTATTGCTGCTCTGGTGACAATACCGTATACATTGAATACCTGAGCTGGCTGTGATAGAGCATCGTGATTGGCTCACTCTCTCTTCCCCATGGAGATACCGAGAGATAAGCACGAATCTTACCGTAACGAACCTTGCCGGGATTACAAATCGGCCGGTGCCTCCTTCTAAGGAAGGCAATCGGCAACTCTTATTTCGCAATCCCGCCCCATACCAGTCTCTCTCGCTCGCTCTCGCTCTCTCTCCCTCTCTCTCTCTCTCTCTCTCTTCTGTGTCACGCATAAAACATTGGAGATTCGCTGCTATACGCCGTCGCCGCATACGCTTTGTGGCTGTCTGCACACGATAAGGGACGATGGCCAATCCGCAGAATGTCCAGGGCACGCTGTGTGCACCGCTGGATCTCTCGCATCATTTTTCAGAAGTCACTAAAAACCGTCTAAACAGTCAAGTCAAGGGCTTGTACAAATATTTATCCATGCCTGGGTTGCACAATCTGGCCGGTGGTAGGTAGTTTTCCTTGACCGCCTTGACTTTGCCGGCGTCCTCTGATACTTTTTGTTGAAACATGGCTTAGGCCTTCCCCACGAGTCATACTTCCCCTACGACACGCTTGAGGCTACTGCCGCCCGTCCGGAACGATTCAAGCTACTGGATCCGTCAAAGAGCAATAGCAACAAGCCGGCGGAGTGGCATTTGAGGGTGCCAAAGATCAAGGAAACCACCGATCTTTTGAAAAAGATCGACTTGGAAACCGCTCTACAATATGGCACCGCTCAAGGTTATCCGCCTCTTTATACCTTTATTCGCGAATTCACCCGCGACCATCTCCATCCGAATGTGCCGTACATCGATGGACCGGAAGTTATAATGTCATGTGGCTCAACCGATGGACTCGGAAAGGCCATTGAGGCCCTTACGAATCCCTGGGATGAGAAGAAAGACTGGATCCAGGATAAAGAAGGTGTTCTCTTCGAGGAATTTGCATATATGAATGCCGTCCAGACTGTCAAGCCCCGAGGTCTGAATGTTGTGACCGTCGCGGTAGACTCCGATGGAATGAAAGCCGCTGGACCGGGCGGTTTGGAGGATGTGCTCAGTAATTGGGATTTTAAAAAGGGTAGGCGCCCGCACTTGATGTATACGGTAACGTCAGTATTTCCTCCCGGATTTCAGGTTTGGCTTGACGAAGAAGTGTTAATGTTAGTCTACAACAGTCTCGGTCAAAACCCCACTGGCAGCACAACGCCCATTGAGCGCCGTAAAGAACTATACTCGCTCTGTCAAGCGTACGACATAATCATTATCGAGGACGAGCCGTACTGGAACCTCCAATTTCCCTCGTTGAGGGAAACTGCTGCTGGGTACCGTGGCGAAGCCGTGCGTAGAGATTCGTATATCAAAAACTACAACTCCCAGGGGCGATCTTCTGGCTACCAGTTTTTGGACAGTCTTTGCCCTTCCTTTTTGTCAGTGGATGTGGATGGTCGTGTCGTACGCCTAGACACCTTCTCCAAGACCATTGCCCCCGGCTGTCGTCTTGGCTGGATTACTGCCCAGCCAGCAATTATTGAGCGTATAACACGCATCACTGAGACCTCCACCCAACAGCCCTCGGGATTTGTCCAGGCCATGATTGCTCAGTTGTTGCTGGAGCAGCAAGGATCCACTGTAGCGCAAACCCCCGATAAAGATACATCGGGCTGGTCAATGGACGGCTGGGTCGGCTGGCTTGAAGGACTGCGAGATGCTTATCAGCGTCGCGTGCATGATATGTGTACAATCCTTGAAGAAGGTAAGACTGTTGCTATTGACGGAGTCCCCGGACTGGACAGCTGGTCTGTCATCAGTAAAGCACCCATGTATGATTTTGACTGGCCCGTGGCCGGTATGTTTATCTGGATCAAAATCCGCTATGACACCCATCCATTGCTCAGTATATATGGCGCGGAGAAAGTGTGCACTGCGCTGTGGTTTTTCTTGCTCAAGAAACCATTCCAATGTATTGTTGCACCCGGCATGATGTTTGCGCCCACGGAGACTATGCGGGGTCGGGCATTCCAGTACATGCGACTCTGCTTTGCGCCGATGGCCGAGGATGCAGTCTCTGATATTTCTCATAATTTCGTCGCTGGCTGCAGGGCGTTCTGGCAATTGGAGAATTTCGACGATATTCCGGGGCTGGACGAGACGATAATGCCTGAGAGGATGGGAGTGCAGATGTGTTGACGGGTGAAGTGATGATTGATTATAAGTTATTGTTGATGATGCTAGGTAGAGAATGTAGAAAATGATGCCATTGTTGTCGCGAATTGCGCAATTCGTGTCACATGCCAGTGTGTTTATCAAGCCGGAAATATATACATCCGCTACAGTAATCTCCATGCATACACAGTGCTGTACTATATAATATCTGCTATGCTACCAGCGATTGGACGCTGATATATAGCCAAACCAAAGAGAAACGAGACCAAAAGTTGCCCCAACCCGTTGCCGTCATCATCATTATCATCATCAGCATCAACATCAT
Organism: Talaromyces atroroseus; assembly: GCF_001907595.1. NCBI lineage: Eukaryota > Fungi > Ascomycota > Eurotiomycetes > Eurotiales > Trichocomaceae > Talaromyces > Talaromyces atroroseus. Next base: position 1,235,078 of record NW_017971432.1, read on the forward strand.
CAACGTCATCTTTCCCATGCAACAAATCAAATGTTAGCCAAGGTAACTTGCTGTAGACAATTCCCGTTCTATAGAATGGCCGTAGTCACAATAATCGTGTTCTTCCTCTTCTTCCTCCTCCTCCTCGATTCTATCGTCGCAGGCCTCCTCAATCTGCCGAATAGGAAGTATTGTTGTTGTGATGGGGGTTGACGCTATTGGGGCCAATGATGGTACGGACGAAACATCGTGAAGCGGCATATTCACCGAACAGCCCCAGCCTTGGTTCGAGAGCTTCTCGAAAAGGATCTCCATCCTCGGATTCACATTACCTCGCAGCGAGGCTAAGAGTTGCGCGATATGGCAGAGCATGTCGCCTGGGCCGACTTTCATGACTTGCCGGCGCTCTGATATCCATGGTATGCAGAATAACATGTCCGCGAGGGAAATTGCTACGTCTGCCAATTTCATTTGCTTTTTTCAAGGTTAGTAGTTATGTTTCTTGTTTTTTTGGTAATGGGGAGACAGGAAAACATCTTACCATTCCTATACCATGCGCTTCGATGATATTGCGAGGAATTTTGTTCAGATATACAAAGACATTCCCTGCCACCCGTTCAGGAAAGCAGATGCTGAGGTTTTCATCCTCAGAATTCGCAGAAAGCTTGATGTGAAATATTGACATCTTCCAGAGCATGATCCGCATCCACTGCTGGGTAATGAGGAAATCTGCCTGCTGAAATTCTCTCTTGGACTGCATTTGGCGCAGCTCACGCAGTTTAAAGTCAGTCGAACTGAAAAACCCAGAAGTTCTGTTTGATGTTTCGCTGTCCATGGCTTGGCCGAAGGTACGGAAAAGTTGACACAAGTCTGTAAAAGCCACCAAGCCAGGGGGAACCTCCTTGGTTTCTAGCGGTGGTAGATTAGGATCTAATTTTAAGATCCGTGGAAGATCGAAACGAGTTGTATGGCCGCTGAACCGAATCGGGTCAGTGGATCATCAGGGATATTAATTCAACTTAAGGCAAGCAAGAAAGCTTACCGTTCTGTAATACTCAAAATCCAGATTATGCGAAGATGCAACTGTGCCTGCTTTTTGGGCAACTGTGTATAGTGTTTGGCCTGATCGAGTTCTAGGAACTGGGCAAGTGTGATAGCCTCTCGAATGAGCACAGTGGCTCTGCAAACCTGCCCGTTGTTTGCGTAAAATATATGCAAAAAGAAGGATGAGAGCAACAATTCAAGGCTAGGATTTTCATGGTACCGGAGTGACGCTCTTGCTCGCTCTGACTCCGTGGCTATCCAGAAATTGTCGACGGAATGGGGAGCTTCTACAACTTCAGCAGGATTGAATGTCAGGTGCGCAAGAACGACCGCCGTCAGAGCCGTACACAACGCATATGCATCTGCATCATCCGGGTTCTGAAGTCGCAGGCTCATTTCGTCCCGGTCGACGACTGGCCACACCGGATACAGGCGTTCATGGTAAGCATCAAGACACTGGTGTATCAGCGAGACCGGCAGACTTGGCGTAAATTGAGTAGGAGAAGTTGGCAGCGACTCCAAAATTGCGTGATGCTGCTGTTGCTCCGAGACTATTGGCACAAAATGGCTACTCTCTGCCAGTTTTGCTGCAGAGTGCTGCAGCGTATTTTGTTGGAGACGGGCCAGCCGTCGCTTCTCGGCCCAGGGCCCTTTGGGACCGGGCTTCGACTGAGCTCGCGATGTAGTGCATGGAATATCCAAAGTATGACAGCGCCGGCAAGGATTTCCTCGGTCACATTTTATTTTCCTCGTGGCACACGGATCGCAAGCTCTGCTACGGGTCATTGGCCTGAAGTATCGGTCGTCGCTGACGCGCGGAGCCCATGAGTAGTATACATAGAAACTAGCCAAGCAAGCACTTCGCTGGGTTGCTGCAATGTCGCGTTCTAGAAGGGGGCTTGACTGCGTTATGAACAAGGAGCGAGTATGCGAAGACACGACACGAATGCGTCTGAAGGAGCAGCAGCGCCTTTCGGTGGAGACGACATCGCTCGGAAATCGAATTAACGGTTGGGGAGCACGTGAGGCGGCCGCTGATTGCTCCAGCGTCTCCAGCGCTCACATTTCGTACCCACAACAGCCTTGGAACAAGCAAATTATTAGATCAGAATAATCACTACGACGAGCCTAGCCACCCTCGACTTCTCCATATTTCGGCAGCTCGGGCCCCTCCGCGGCGCAGTGCTCGGCAAATGTGCTCGTAGCTAGCGAAACGTTTGAACAAAGTCTCTCATTCGACCTTTTAATCGGTCATCTTTAGGTGCAAGAAAATTGAAAACCATGGCCGAAACCCTCTTCTCATCTACTCTATTAGATTACCCCCCGACAATCTCTGTGGCTTGAGAAATTCAGAACAGCTAACATTTCACCTCAAAAGCTATAACACCCAGTGGTATATCGCAAAGACAGGCTTCATTCGATATCGTCGAGTTCAGAGCTATCAAGCGCAAACACGAAGCTGTACAGCGACGGTGGTGGGCATTGTCAATGGCTCGGCGTTCATTGGGTTCTAGAAGTGGCAGGTCAGCAGTCAAGAAAATGAGGCAAAAGGTTCTTTATCAAGAACGGGCCATGCAGTGGTGATACAACAGATGGATTGTCCGAGAGATTTCGCCCACAAGCCTTTGCCAGAAATCGCATTGGCTGTATCCAAGTCAATGTTTTCTTGATAGTCATAGACCAGCTGCCAGATCCTAAGAGCCTTGCTTTGGCAGTAGGGTCCGTAATTGAGGAGCTGGAGGAGTCAACTTCTTCTTATTCGGGCGTCGATTCGATATATTGCACCCAGTGTTCTTGGGATGTGAGCGGCAACGAGCGCAAGCACTCCCCGGGTTCGTCACTTGCCCCCTCCCACTGTCACTGTATACCCAGCACTCCTGACTTTCTTTCTGACACGCGTTGCATCTAGCGTTTCCAAATAACTGGATGCCAAGCTCTGTCTCCATTATTCGCCCAACGTTGCTGGCCACCAGAGGTTTATCGGGATTCTCCTGAGCCCATACATACCACCACTTACCAACAGCGGTAGGTTTGTATTGAGTGCTGGTCTTTGTACCAGAGAGAGACCATGCCCATGGCAGACGAGGCTGGTCGGCTTTTTGAGCATCATCGAAGTCCGATTTCCAAGGAGTAAGTTGTGAGGGAGAATGACTAGTGGAAGTCTGAGTAGAGATAAGAGGTTTCAGCGATGGTGCATTAGGAGAGGCAGAAGAAATCAGAGTAGAAATGGGAGACTCCGTCTTGACGAAAGTGTGTGATGCTGGACGAGAAGCAGAAGGACTGGCGGGTGTAATTGGAAATTCCACCTTGATGAAAGGAGACGATGCTACTCCAGAAGATACAGAAGGATTAGCGGGCATGGGAGTAGAGATAGAAGGTTTTGCTTTGATAAAAACAGGCGATGGTGCACGAGCATGGGAGTGAGCTTTCAGTGAAGTAGGTGAGCATCTAACAAATATTAGTGAGGAGAATATGAGTATCAACTGCTGGCATATCTCTCTTTACCTCTTATTCTCAGCACTAGAAGCAATCGGCCTCGGGACTTCGGCAACATTTTCAATGCTTTGATTGAGGCATTGAAGGAGTTGCTGTTCAGCAGCTTGTTCGTCAGCAAATTCAGTGTACCTAGCTAGGCCAGAATCACTAGCATCGCCATTGCCATGCCTTGCTGGTGGCATTTCCGCGCTTCCATAGAGCCTCGGAATGTTCTCCGATTGGTTGGACAGTGAGTTATGCTTTGACTATGGTCTGTCTGTACAAAGCTACAGTGCAGATTCTGTAGGATCAAAGTGTCAAGAGCAAACAGTTGACACCTCTAGAAGGAAATGCGAGAAGTTCTAGCGCGGGAGGAAAACGCGATAACGCGTCGTGTATAGTTCGTTGAGCTTAACAACCCCTACAGACGCCGTTAATCTTGTGGGATAATGTTTCTATTAGGTTAGACAAAAGTGACATACACGGACAATCAAAAGAAATGAGCATTATCTCATCATCATGAATGCCAGACGCTTATATGAGGCTATTTGCTTGCCGAGGATACAAACAAGCCCCATGCAAACAGAACAAACAGAGGAAGACAGCAGTATGATGTAAGCCTGCGTCTTTCGTGCTTAAACGACGTCTCGCCATTATTTTCAGCTTCAACAACTTGATTGTTACGAGGCTTGTACATAATGTCAGCTACACACTTCGTCCACTCCCTGCGGCCTGCAATTGGAAACAGCTCCAGATTGCTGCCATCCTTGCAGCAGCAAAGCCGAGCTTTTGGGGCATCAGCACTCCGTGGCAATAATCGCGCACCTAGTACAGCAAAAGAACATGAAGAAATACAGAAGAAGCGACCTCTGAACCAACATATCCCCAATACTACCTCGACACAAACCAATGACTTTCCGAAAGTTGGCGCTGCCAGCGCTCCCCCAGAGTTCTTGAGCTCCGTGGATCCCAATTACAAGCCGGCGGATCCATATTCTGGCAAAATTGAACACTTGACAGGTGGAAGGGAATCCGCCGGCGCTCAAAAGCCAGAGTTGGGAGTGGGTGAGATGGAGGGAATTACATTCAAAGTTGAACCCTTGAAACGGGAGGGTGAAGACGCAAGCACAATGCGCGCCAGACTTCTCTGTATGCCAGCCAACTTTACTACAATTCAACAAGTTCCCACAAGTTCTGACATTTTGTATTATAGATCAAAGCCGGAAGCGCGGCATTCTCGAGACCGATCTATTACTTTCGACTTTCGCCGACGTTTACCTCGGAAAGATGACTATAGAGCAACTACAGCAATACGATCGGTTCCTTGATGAAAACGACTGGGACATATACTACTGGGCCACTCAAGAGCCAAAGGAGGCTGAAGAGACAGCCGCCTCTTCCGCCGGGGACGCAGGTTCTGCCGTGAAGGTCGATACGCCGACAGAGACATGGAAGCAAGGAGCCGCTAAGTCCGGCGAGTGGGCGCAGACAGTGGGTGCGTTCAAACCTGCATATCGCCCGCTTCCTTCGCGATGGGCCGAATCGGAGATTTTGGCTTTAGTAAGACAGCATGTGCAGGATAAAAGCGCAACTGGATTCCACGCCGCAAAACAGAGGAAGCGGGGAGGAAGCGGCCTGGGCCGGATGCCGGATATCAAAGTGTATGACTCATAAGGAGTAATCAACGCCATTATGTATAACAATCTTGATGTTTATAGTGCTGTGCTGTACTGTATAGTTGCGTTCAATTATCACTTTCGTCGACATTCAGGATTCGAAGGATCCTTGGGTATTTTACCGGCAGCAGCGGCTTAATGCACCGTCTTCGCGGAAGGGACGCAGTATTTCAACGAGCCTTGGTCTGTAGCATGCTCCGTGCGTACTACAAGTCTGCTGTGAACGAACTATTGATCAGTGATGATTGATGACAGCGTCAGCCACGGAGATTCTGCTGGCGCTATTCCGCATCGGATACCGCCCTGTTCGGCAGGCGGTCAGGAGGGAACTGTGGCGTAGGGAAAACTCGCTTAGGCGGCTGTTACTAGGGCTCAAACCCCGAACTAGTGCGCTTAGGGATAACTCGCTCTTTTTCCTCAATAACGAAGCGGCCAAGCGTCCAACGATACAGCCCTTCAGTCGTCTTTTCTTCCCTTCTCCGTTTCAAGGTTCACTTCCTGTCGCCCAACCTTGATCATGGCTGAGCAGCTCATCCTTCGCGGAACCCTTGAGGGCCACAATGGCTGGGTCACCAGCCTGGCTACCTCTCTTGAGAAGTAAGCTCGGCGAAAAATCTCGAAGTTTTTTTGAATGTCATGGAATTGGACCGGTTTTCTAATTGCAATGCGATCACAGCCCCAACATGCTGCTCTCCGCCAGTCGCGATAAGACTTTGATCGTCTGGAACCTGACTCGCGACGACCAGGCCTACGGTTACCCCAAGCGAAGCCTTGAGGGCCACTCCCACATCGTCTCCGACTGTGTACGTTCTTTTTCTCCAAGCCGAGTCCACGATTGAAGAGGATGCGGATGATAATGAAGAATGAATGGTGCTGACTGGTGTGCTATCGATATAGGTTATCTCCTCGGACGGTGCCTACGCTTTGTCTGCCTCCTGGGACAAGACTCTGCGCTTGTGGGAACTTGCGACTGGCAACACCACCCGCGTCTTCAGCGGCCACACCAACGATGTCCTTTCAGTTTCCTTCTCTGCCGACAACCGCCAGATCGTCTCTGGTTCTCGTGACCGAACCATCAAGCTCTGGAACACCCTTGGTGACTGCAAGTTCACCATCACCGAGAAGGGCCACACCGAGTGGGTGTCTTGCGTCCGATTCAGCCCCAACCCCCAGAACCCTGTCATCGTTTCTGCTGGCTGGGACAAGCTCGTGAAGGTACGTCTTTTTTTGTGTGTCCATTGCATTTCTCGCCAATCAAATGATGTATTGCATCATAAAGTATTTGCTACTTCAGAGCCCTTCGTGGCCATGAGACAAACAACACCAATTATGCCCTGATTCGATTCACGGATATTTCCATTTTTTTCACGCAATATTTTGTGTCCGGTAGACCAAGTCTGCTGATCTATAATTGTGAAATAGGTCTGGGAACTCGCTTCCTGCCGTCTTCAGACCGACCACATCGGCCACTCTGGTTACATCAACACCGTCACTATCTCCCCCGATGGATCCCTCTGCGCCTCCGGTGGTAAGGACGGTACCACCATGCTCTGGGACCTCAACGAGTCCAAGCACCTCTACTCCCTGCAGGCTGGTGATGAGATCCACGCCCTCGTCTTCTCTCCCAACCGCTACTGGCTCTGCGCCGCTACCAGCAGCAGCATCACCATCTTCGACCTCGAAAAGAAGAGCAAGGTTGATGAGCTCAAGCCTGAATACGTTGAGAAGGGAAAGAAGAGCCGTGAGCCAGAGTGTGTCTCCCTTGCCTGGAGCGCTGATGGCCAGACTCTGTTCGCTGGTTACACTGACAACAAGATCCGCGCTTGGGGTGTTATGTCACGAGCTTAAACGACGTCGGAGGGAAAGCGAGAATATAATGGGCACGAACCAAATCTAAAAAAAGAAAATACCAAAAATCAATTTGTCTATTCCGATGGATTGATTGTTTTTTTAGGTTCTCGGGAGATGGAATGAAGCGATGAGCATATGAAAGCCAGGAAGTATCTATTTTTTTTTCCTTTCGTTCTGTCTTGATACTTTTTCTTCTCTTATGCGCAAACTTGAAAAAAATGCGGACATATAATTTTCAGATTTGCGTTGTTTGGGAGTTCTAGTTGGGACGGGGGAGGAAGAAAAAAAAAAACCAAAAAGCTTTCTTTTCCTTTTCAAACTGCTGTGACAATTGTCTAGCTTTGCTTGACGTTTTCCTTGAATCTCTCTACCTTTGATGAAAAACTAGGAGTGACCAGGGAATGACCGCCAATGTGATGTTCTAATATCATGCAGACGCCTTAAGAAACGAAAAAGACATTTAAAAATTTTACCTTGTTCCTATTTCTACTTTATATTTCGTAAATCTGTCCCCATCCCTTTCAATTCAAATTAGGCATGAGCCGCCTAGTTTCTTGATCTTAGGAATTAAAGTGGTATTTATTGTCTATATAAAAGGCTGGAGCCGAGAGAAGAAAAAACTGTACATTTGTCCTTTTTCTAGACGCTTCAATAGTTTACATGCAGTGTATATCTAAACGCAGCAATGTCTTTCATTTGCTGCTTTTTCGAGCAGGTTGAGCTCGATCTTTCTCTGCCATCAACTTGACTACCTTGTCGATACCCTCCGCATAACTCGCCGATTCACAATATCGCTTTTCTTCACGCAGCCATTTCCTAGCTTCTTCATCTGCGCCTTGCCACTCTGCAATGGCCGAAAGAACATCTGCTGCAGCCGCGCATCCGAGGTCGCAATCATCATCGCGCAGGTCGTCTTGGACCTTCTTAGAGACCTCAATTGCCTTGAGGGCCCAGTCTCGGGATGCCTCCATTTGTTTTTCAACGGTAACTACCGGCTTCTCGTTATCAGTGCCACTTTGTTCATTTGGTTTGTGATCAAACATTGCCGCTGCAACATTCGTGAGAAGGACGACCTGTCGGCAGGTTATTTGTTTCCCTTCGACTTCCCGCAAGATCGCTATTGCCGGCATAAGTAGCTCCAACGCCTTGTCAGGTCTCCCGGCACGTAGCCAATTCTCTCCAAGATCAGACATAGTGTTCCCGGCCTCCTCAGCGCTCAACCAGTCGTCCTCCTCCTCAGGAGTTGCCACTGGAGGGAGACCGCGGTCCTGGCGATTGAGTATTTCTTGCCTTAACAGGTCCAGAGCATTCCTGCGTGCCATAAAAGCATTGCCCGGTTCTTTCAAATGCTCGTCTTCATGCAGATCGCCGAGAAGCAACTGTAAGCCAATGACCTTTTTGAGTGTCCTAGTAGCCTGTCGGGATTCATATTCGACATCCTCCTCACTAGGTGATAATATCTCCTGCAAATTAGGATCCGGCATGGTCTTCTGTGGGCCTTCCAACTTCAAAGAAAGCCTATGCCTCGTCTTGTTAATCCATGCAATGGCGTCGGTCGATATACGGGACAGCATTTGCGCTGCTCTTTTGTGGAACCCGGCTTTAACCAGCATATCCACAATTTGAAGTTTGATTCCCATCACCTCATCGGAATACGGATGCATCCCTATTTCATCTGCGATTCTCAAAGCGGCCTTGTAGTGAACCAGAGCCTTTTGGGGTTCGAGATTGACCTCGGTGAAGTACAGCGCTTTACGTAATTCTTTCGCGACTGAGTCAGGAAATCTGGTAACTTTTTCATTGACTTCTGTTGTTTGAACGTAGACGGCATGAAGTAAATATGTGCAAAATGCGCTGGCGGCGATGATGGAGACGACGGCGAAGGGGAAAAAGACCGGATTCTTTCGCCAGATATCTTTGCCTGCAGCTCGGTAGGTCCGTCGCAGACGTTGGGAGAACATAGCGGTTCGAATTTGCATCGAAGAAGCTGCATAATTGATCGGAACTTTCGTTGGTCGTATACGTGTGCTCCTCGTCGACGTCGGTAGTTGTGGTTGTTGTGAGCACGATTCTGTTAAGAAGGATCGACGCAATTCCACTGGCCGAAAGGTCAAGGCGACAAACCGCCTTGACGCTCGGTGGAACATGTTGACGCCTGATGATGAAAACTTTTGGAACTGGCGCAGGTGTTTGGGGATATCAAAGGAGTTGAGGGGATTTTCTTTCAGTTCGCGCAGGGTAATCGCGGAGTGGCCCGTGCTCCACCATTCGCCCATGACGTCGCCTACCATATCGTCTTCTCAATATAAACTCGCGACTCTCGTTGATACAATGAAGATTGCAGAGCAATTCTCTTTTGGTTTGCAGGCGATGGCCTAGTATTCAATATTTCTTTATCTCTAGGAGGGGCCGCAAAAAAAAACACCCCAAGATGTGCGGGCGATACGCCCTTGGTGTGGTAAATATATTCGCCCATCAGATAATCCCAGCTACCACATACTGATCCGAAACAGCGAATGGCCTTTGTGCGACAGCGTCTACAGCAACAGGGAATGCAAGTCGACGAGGTGCCCGAAGATGATGAGATACGGGAAACCTACAATTTTGCTCCAGGATACTACGGTGCTGTTTATCGCGGCGATGCACAGAACGAAGCCAGCGACGCTTCCGACGGCGGGCATGAAGACGCCGCTGCGTCTGATACCTTGAACTACCAGGAAAACACCAAGTTCAAACTTCAAAAGATGCGATGGGGCCTCATTCCATTTTGGACGAAGCGGCAGCCTGATTATGGTTCTATGATGAGAACCATCAACTGCCGCGATGACTCACTGATTGAGAATAAGGGAATGTGGACATCCATGAAGAAGAAGAAACGCTGTGTGATTGTCTGTCAAGGATTCTATGAATGGCTAAAGAAAGGCCCGAGTGGCAAAGAAAAGATACCGCATTATACAAAGCGCAAAGATGGCGATTTGATGTACTTTGCCGGGCTGTGGGATTGCGTTCAGTACGAAGGTCGGTCAGATTATTCTTCTCGTTTGTTGTTTCGATCTACTTTTATTAACGTGACTGCCATTTTAGACTCTGATGAGAAGCTCTACACATATAGCATCATCACAACGGATTCAAATCCGTATCTGAAATTCCTCCATGACCGAATGCCTGTAATCCTAGATCCGGGCAGCGAGAAAATGAAAAAATGGCTCGATCCACATCAAACAACGTGGACAAAGGAGCTACAATCAATTCTCAAACCATATGAAGGTGATCTGGAATGCTACCCTGTCTCGAAGGAGGTCGGCAAAGTTGGAAACAATTCTCCCGACTATATAGTACCCGTCAACAGCAAGCAGAACAAAAACAACATCGCCAATTTCTTCGCCAATGCCAGCGCAACGGAGAAGAAAAAGAAAATTGATCCAAAGACTGGACTCCATAATGAAGACTCGGCACTGGGAAGTGGAGCTAGAGATGTCCAAATAAAAAATGACCTGCGAGAAACGGTAGACGATGAATGGACAGAGGACAATGCCCCAAAACCAGTACTTCAGAAAGGAAATGATGAAATACCGCCAAAAGGTGTCAAGAGGGAACGTTCTCCTGACGATAATACTGATTTCACCACCAACACCAGCAGCAGCAAAAAGGCAGTGAAAAGGTCAGAATTGACTACTCCTAGGAAAAGAGAGAAATCGACCTCGCCCATACAAACCCAACTTATGAGCGGAAAGAAAATGAAAAGTGCCGCAGAAAACAACACCAATATGTCCCCGATGAAAAACAAGAGCCATAAAATGAGCAGACATGTAATTCCTAGTGACGGCTCACAGAAAATTACAGATTTCTTTAAGAAGTGATGAATACCTAGATTTTTCATTGGCTAGGTTTCACGCAAAATGGAATTTTCTTTATTATGTCAATTACCTAGATATAAGTACATCGCCCTGAAAATATGTAAGCATCCATCTCATCAATGCTAATAATGATTTCAATATTATCAGTTCACATAAGTATACATAAGATATGATAAAAAGTAATGATAGGTATGAAGAGTGAGCCCTAATATGAACAAAGTAAAAGTTGCAATTCGCTTGATGAGAGAGAAAATTCCCTTGGCCTTGGTATCGTATGTCATGACACGTTATGATAATAATAAAAAAAAGGATGATAATAAAGACAGGAAAAAACAGGAAGTCAAGCAAACTTTTGGTGCGGTGCTGTGGTATCCCGCTTTTAGATCCCATAAATATGAACTTTTTTCTTTCGTTTTTATTTACTCCGCATCAACAGATTCGGATTGGTGTTTCTCTGCGTCGAGAGCTTCGACGGCCAAGTTGATCTCACGCTCCCAGACCAGGACGGTACCAGCACGGGCAGTGCTTAGGAAACTAATCTCGACAGCATCGCCGTATTGCTCCGGCTCAAGGTGGTGATGTGGGATTGTTGTGGATTGGCTTCGATCATATGCGACTGTGTCCTTGTGAATCGTATTATAATATTCGGGAGCTGGTGGAAGGATGCCAGAGACGACTTCTGGGACATGTTTGTTGGCGGAAGAAGAGGTACTTGGGGCAAGGCTACTGATGCTGTCTGATAGCTGGAGGTCATCAATATTTGCCGACCCAAAAGAGAACCGTTTGGATTCGTCAGCAGGCGAACTGCCAGTAGAGTAAGCTGCGCTGAGGAAAGTGTCCCGGTGTTGCCCCGTAGCGTCGGCCAAGCGACCGGCCACACCGCAGACAATTCCGGTTGCGTCAATAGGGACGTCACGGAGATCAAGTGTGATAGGGATCAGAATGTCTTCTTTCGATCCTAGGAGGATGCTGCTCTCCTCGTCATCCGATTGCATGCTGGGATCCAGCGTGAAGCGTGGCAGTAAGCGTTTTTCTAGCAGCAGCGATGCCGCTGGATCAGCTGGTGTCAATGTCAGAGACAAAAACCGTGGATGATCGACCAAGAGGGCAGTGGTAAGTGCATTGCGCAGAATGGCCGCTGAGGACTCGGTGGCACCATCGCGGTGATGGGCAGAACATTGTACTAAACGGACCGTTTGATCAACGCGAGGAATGATGTGATTCTTGCGTAGAAAGTCAAAGGTGCGAGTTTGGAGCTCATTCACTGTGGCCGGTGGTGGGGTAGATGGAGGTGAGATATGTATTGACGATTGAAGGGTTGGCATAGAAGGCGATTGGATATTGTTGATAAATTGATCGGAGTCGGTCTCGAATGTAAACCCTTGACTAGATAAGGTACGAATAACCTGATCTTTCGACCTGTCAGGGACCAGGATGTAGTCGGAAAAATAGGTGGAAATGAAGAAAATAGATCTAATAAAGTTTGTCAGTATGGGGATGGGCAAGAGAAAACAATATTTGAAGACTGTACGTACATTCCAGCCAAGGCAAGAGGGCCAGTCAGCTCGAGAACTCGACGTCCAGCGTCCAAACCTTGACCCTCAACCTGCATAGCGATGAAATCATCATCGCTGATCCATACTTTCTGGCCTGAAGTGGCCAATGTGTTGAACCTGGATGCTAGCGGCATGAAAAAGCGCTCTGCCAGTTGCCGGGAGCATACCACGGAACATTCGACTGGGGTCACGGAGAAGTTAATGAAGCCGAGATTGAATGGAGTTAGACTGGCGCGTTCCGCATCCTCTCTTTCTTCCCTTGAGGCCTCATTGATGGCAGGTATATCACAGTAGAGAAGTCGAAGAAGCGGTTGGACAAAGAATGGATACAAGTCCAAGGGGATATGTACCAAGGCCAGGCCCGTATCCTAGGTGAGATGTTAGCGTTGGACCAGGAACGTCAAGACAAGGACAGTACATACTGTGATTTGAACCGTGGCTGAAATGAGAGATAATGACTGATCCATAACGAAGAAAGTCAAGGGTTTGATGTTTATGCCAAAAGAGGGAGAACAGGGGGGAAATTTAGATTCTCCCCGGGCTCTGGAAAACTAATGGATAGCAAAAGCACGCATTGGCATGTAGCAGCGGGATAGGGAATATATATATTCTTCTCCCTCTTTTGTCTCTGAACGTGTGTGTATTACAGACAAAAGAAATGTTGGGAGTTTCCCGCTAGATTGTGCAATTGCGGATGATATAGCGCGAGTGAGTGTAATTTTAGTGTCGAATGAGACTGGGGATGCACGATGTCGTGGCCGCCGTTGGACAGGACCAAATAATCCGTACTGGAGCAAATTTGTGGATAATCCCTTTTTTTTCCCTTTTGTTTTCTTTTTCTTCTGAATTTTTCTCGGCCTGGTGTCTTGTTCTGTGGTGGCAACAGCCTTAGCGCATCAGATCAATTATTTGATAATGGGCTCATGTAACTAGAGTCGATGTTACAGAGAACTATGCCCTAACCAGCACAGGGAAACCCTAGCTTTGACATGGCCGTGGAACAGAGCTTAGGAGTCGGTGGGGAAGTGGACGCTCTCGCAGAAGACGAGGAGAGACGAGTACAGACTCAGAGAATAGAATGAAAGCGAGAAGATTGTCGTCACAACGAAGATGGGGAGAAGAGGAGAACGAGGACGAGGAAGAGAAGAGGAAGAGGAGGACGGAGAAAGAGTGATGAGTAAGAGGAATGAGGGGAATTAATTGGAGGGCCGCTCTTTCCTCTCGTGCTCTGCTCTGCTCAGTTGAGTCAATGCTTATCCGGAGTGGGTCGCTCTTGCTCGATGCAAAAATTTCCTTTTTAGTCTTTTGCGCTTTTCCAGCGCAAAAAAGCGAACAAAAAGGCAACGCTGTTTTTCTCCTCTTCTCGTCCACAGGTGCTTATCTATACGAGCGCTTTTCTTTTCTTATCCTCGCTCACCTCACTGACTTTACGCTTCCGGGGATTTTTTTCCCGTGTAGCATTCTTTCCCCACGTGGTGCTGACTCACAATCAAAGGACCCTGAAGACCGCGACAAACCGAGGCCTTGCATTCTACAGCCATCCACTCTCGGGCAGGATCTCCAGTGGCAAGGTCGATGCATTTCAATTCGTTCGACGCGGGTCGGCCAAGTCATACATACTCTGTGGCGGCCACTGGACGATGATCAGTACGTCAAACAGCAGAAAGAACTCTTGATGCGATTGCTGCGGTTCGTTCTCGCGAAAATTTCCGATGCCGATTGGCGCTTTACACCTGACTGCTCGATAACATATTGCAGGAGATAGCAAATGGATGGTCCCACGTTTGAGAGTTTTTTTTTCCCCCCCTTATCTGCATTGAATATCTATCTCTATCTGCGCTTTGGAACCGAGTCAAAATAGTAGAAGCTGCACTAATACTGATTCCCGGAATACTGCTTAGAGCATTCCGCCAGTCGATGCTCGCTGCCTATCAGCCAAAAAAAACACTTCTTAAAGAGGGGTAGGTTAAACCGGCGGCCAGGGCGCTTGAGCAGGCTAATCAGTAGCGTTGCATGCAGTGTGTGTTTATTTGTTTAGTTGTCAGGCACGCACATCGCAATGCAAATTAGTGCTACTATAATAATGCCCAGTTATAAAATATCGTCTCACTGCGTATAACTAACTAGAAATTTTACTAGACGCTGCGCTGGATGATACTCCGTCATCCTCCCTTGATCCACAAAGCAAACGGGCTCTTCCGCCCGAGCAGCCAATTAAACCTTAGTCACGGGCAGGTTAATGCGCACGGAGCAGAAATTCAAAATTCTCTTATCTTGCGTGCCAGCTCCTCTGGAGTAGACAAAATAGCTTGCTGTCTACGGAGTAAAATAGGAATAGGTATGCCCCGCCTCTATACATGCAGGACGGCGGACGCCGAGCACCTATGCCAATGTACGTACCTACGTGCTAGTACTAGGTACTAGCTCTAGTGTCCGACTCGCTCCCTCTATTTTCATATTCTGATGGACATAAGCCAGGGATTTATGCTATGCATCCGTGCGCGAAGCAGTGCTAGACTGCAGATACGGTCAAGGATGTTTATGCAGGTCGTCTCAATCTACAGACGATTAGATTGATAAATACGCCGCTCAGCCAATCAGGGTTCAATGTCGCGTCAGATCGGAGAATAGCGGAGGCAGTCTGTGGGGGAGGTCCCCTATTTGGGACTGGCACGAGCGAATCAGGCTTTGCGAGTGGGGCCGGAGTGCATGCACAACCAATGAGAAGCAGGCTCCTCTTGACATTGCAGGCTGCACCGGCAGGCGTGACATCATTTATCATGATTCTACATACAGAAGTTAAGGGTATATGATCTTTAACTTAACCCTTGAATGTGAATTGCTGGCTGGTAGCTACCATACAACCCGCCAATTCCAGCCCTTGATGCGCACTCGCACCCACAAGAAGCACGCAAAAGACGCAATGTAGCTCATCCCAGTGAATAGAATGACCCCCCAAAAGCTGCCCCTCCCCGTTTCATCGGTAGCCTTCATCAGGTTCCCAGCAATAGGAATGCCAGTCAAACACCCGAAGCTGACCATAGTGTAGGCACTCGCATAGTATCGACCGTAATCCTGAGTCCCACACAGCTGTCCTACACAGACAGGCGTCAGACTGATATTAGACCCGCTTGCAAACCCGAACAGAACGACGAATGCAACAATAAGGGCCACATTTGGCGGGGAATGGGCCACGGAATCGGGCAGCCATAGTCCCACCACAGACACGAGGCAGAACAAAGTTGACACAATCATGGTATTGTATCGTCCAATTCTATCCGCGATGTATCCTATAAAGAACCTCCCAAAACAAGAGGCTGCATTGAGGATTGCAAGGAGCTGATATGCAAAGGCCGCCTCGCCTCCGGTCACCGCGTCATGGCCGGATAGCCCTTGTCGTGTTAGATAGTATGTCGGCACATAGGTGACGGGGATGAAATATGCCCATTCAACAAGAAAGATCCCTGCAGTAGTCATAGCCATCGCGCCCGTCCCATCCCAAAAGATGCGTGGGCTCGGCAGGACGTCGCGCCAGGATGTGGCCGAGCCCTTCTTCGGCGGCAAACGTGCTCGGCAGAGGGCAACGCCGAGAACACACAAAAAGAGTAGCACGAAGCCGACCACGCGTGTAGACCATCCCCATCCCAACCTCGGCAGGAGGGATTGTATCATCAAGGGAAAAATTACGCCTCCTAACCCACTGCCAGTGAAGGCGAAGCCACTTGCCAGGCCTCGCTTGGCGTTGAACCAATGGGAGATGGTGCCCATTGCTGGTGTGAACAGAAAGGACGAACCAATTCCATTGAGAATAGAAAGAGTTAAGACAAACTGGTAGTATTCTGGGACAGAATCAGCATTGACGTGTCCATTTATTAGTCCGTTCAGAGAGATCAAACCTGTGCAGAAACTCAGAGTGAAGATTCCCACCACCGAACAGAAGCTGCCTACTATCATCAACTCACGTGGGCCTCTCACATCGAAAATAGGACCGACCTGCACGCCGCAGAAGTAAGAGACAAAGACATAGATACCAAATATCCAACCTATAGCACTAGAGGAGTAGGAAGGAAGCATTGTGGCAGAGACGTACGCCTCCAGAACGCCAACGGAATTTATGAGACCAAGAGCAGCCGTCATTGAGCACCAGCAGCCGATGGCTACAGTCCAGGCAGCGAGGCCACCCTCGGGATAGGTGAATTCGGGTTCCTGTTCGTTCCCATCATTGCTTTGGTCCGCTGGACCTATATGGCGCCTTTCTAGCAAGCTGGAGGAGCCGAGTGGATGTTCTACTTCAGTAGAGATGGCGATGTCATTCATGGCGACAGCCAGTGGTGGGTTGGAGATGTCCATCGATGGTCGTTTCCCTCTTCTATTCTCTGAGGGAGAAGGACGTTTGTCTCCACGATGCTTACTAATTCCGACTCGCTTAGTTAGTTACCTATTGCGTACTTATGAATGCCCGGCGGGGTGTGCGTCCAACCCGCATAAAAAGCGTGAAACCGGAAGGAGAATGAATGACTTCGACAAAAATGTAGAGAACTTATGGAGATCAACTACTCTAGAGTCGAAGGCTCAGTTGTCGTGATGGTAACAACAAAATGACAAACGCCGGGTGGAATGCAACATGAAGTTTTGAATGCAGCAAGAAAATTGATCCGCCGAATCTATATACTATGTATGGCAATGATATTTAATCTTCTTCTTCCACCCTCGCCCGTTTGGATCCTCGTCCTCCATCGCCATCAGAGCCAGCTTCCTGAATGCCGTACCTCTTCTGGCCGGTGCTACTTGAGCCACCACCAGTGACATCGGCAATCATGGTGTCGATGCCAAACGGATCCGCCGTGTCTTTTTCAAACTCCACGGGGCCATCACGAGCCTGCGCCATCAAATTGTATTAGCATAAACTAGGGAAGAAGAGGACAGTGGAATCTTAACTCACCTCGGCTTCAGCTGCGCCTCGGAAACCCTCCTTCGCTCGCCCAAGAACCTCGAAACGGCCGCTCTTTTGAATTTTGCTCATTTCCCCTGACGCCGCGTCTTCGTCATACTCGTCGTCAGCTTGGGCTCTCGGTCTGTATATGCTGCTTATAGCATCCTGCGCAGCAAACAGTGGCTTATCATATGGATTATCCTCGTTAAAGCCGGTTCCAAGTCCGCTTGTTTGGTTGAAAAGTCTCGAATCATACATAGATTCACTGCTCTGGGTAGGTTTTGCCAAACCCAGTGCAACTTTCTCGGATATGTCACGGTTTTGCTCCCGTGCCAACATCTGAACACGGCGCTCTGTACCCATGCGCGACTGTCGCAATTGCCGCTCGGCCTCCTGGCGACGCTCACGGCGAGCCTGCTCTCGTTCACGCGCTGCCGATTCGTCATCGCTGGGACTGACCGATCTGGAACTATACGGCGATGGGCTGCGGCTGCCACTGATAGACCGAGCACGAGACTCACGCCGACTTGAAGCTGCTGTAGATCGCTGCTCGCGAGCCTTTTGTGCGAGTTGGCGGAGATGCTCTTCTTTCTGTGCCTTCTCCTTTTCAGCAAGCTTCTGCTGCATTTGAGCTCGTTGTCGAACTTCCTCTCTGGCATGTCGATCGGCTGTAAACAGTGCCTCGGCAAATTGTGCAAATTTGTCGTTAATTGTGACATCCTGCAGACCACGCCCGTCGGCTGCTAGACGCTTGTCGAGAGGCACTGTGTAACCCTTCGGGTTCTTCCAGTTCGACACTGGCGGTGGGATCTTCCATGCTTCCTGGTCTTCCGCAGTCAATTTGCGCGGAGGGGAGTGCATCACAGGTGGTGGCGGTGATGGGGGGCCACGAGGAATTTTCTTGTGTTTAAATTTCGGTGGCTCCATAGGATCCTGTTGTCGCTCCATGATTTTCATAATGCGATCGTTCTTTCTGCCTGTGTCTCCCATCTGGTTTGCTGGGGTGTATCGCACAAACGTAGGATCGGCTCTCTGTCCACCCCTCACGTTTTTTGGCTTTTGAGCTGCGACTGCTCCAGAAACAAGCTTAGCGAGAGCATCCTTCGTTCTTTCCATTTGCTCTGAAACTTCTTCCTCTGAGGGTCGGTCAAGAGAGATTTCACCCATATCCACCCGTTGCCGCAGCGGAATGAGATCCTTGAATGAGGCATGGACAATACGGTTATCGCTATGTCCGCGTCGTGCAATGGCATCGTATTTGACTTTTCCTTCACCATCTACCTGTACTGCTAGAGCATTTAATGTGGTCTGAGAGCCTTTGCGACCCATATCCAGCGGATACTGTGCGACAAGGATCTCTGGAAACGCACCGCCATCACCGAAGTCTTCGGGTGCTCGTGGTCGCCATCCCGTTCTATTACCGTATGCAGGGGGGCCGGATTTCTATATAAGAAGCCACTGTTTGTTAGAATGTTCAAAAATAGCTTTGCAATAAGATTAATCCACTCACCCTTAACATAACCTGTGTCTCATCCAGAGCGCCTGCGCCCAGCACTCGGGGTCCTCGCTGCTGCGCGTGGGCAGGTATTTCTTCATCCTCACCTGTGTACTTGGGCTTGGGTAACGACTTGAAGAGACCTGAAGCGACAGACGCCATGGTCGATATATGTGTGGTGGCGGATGTTTGATGTGAGTCGGTTCTGTTATCGAAAGAGAAGCAAGTTCTGACGAAGACAAGATTTGCGTCTTGTGCGGAATGCCGTGAGTGCTTAGCAGGGAACGGTCTGCTTCGACGAATGCGAGCTGTAAGCAGCAAACTTAGGTCTCCAAATAAAAAGCCTCATCGACTTCACTGCCGGGTTTGACGCGCGTATGATTGATTTCGCTTCTCAAAGTTTAGAAACCTTGCCGAAATCAACGTTCAAGAGCGGTAAGTCACGTGCTGCAATTGGAGCTTTCTACACCGCTTGCTAGAAGCGGGCGTTCTGCCAGTATTGTTTAGCCCTGTCAAAGAATTTCTTCGATGCCGATAAGCTCTCAATATTCTGATTGGAGAATGTCAAGATGAAGAGCCATTGTTAAGGGATGCCTATTGCTGGATCCATACCGCAATCCCGTAGGTTAAGCTTTGATGACGAAACAGTCATCCTGACAGTCTCTACCTAACTAGGTACTGGTATGATGTGATGAGATGCCTTGGGCATTTTCATCTCGCTAGATACCCAGAATGTGCTTGCTGTGGATTTTGCTTCTTCCTATAGATCCTTTCTAGATGGTATTGATTGACCACCCTTTGGCATCCCGAGATATCCTCCCGATCATGATGTTTGCTATTGATTGCCACTTTCGATAATACAAATATCAATGATACATACCCCGGGACTGTAAAGTCAGTGAATTGGGCGAACGACCAAGATAGATGGATATTGACAGTCAGTTATTCAATCGGTTGTATGGCTTTTACTAGTGCGACGGTACAATGGATTTTGATGATGGTGAAAACAGCAATTCAGGCTTTAAGTATTCGAGGAAGCTAGAGCTTGTAATTGTACATCAAGACATCTTTGGCTTTAATTCAAGTTTTAAAAGTGAAAGTAACACTTAGTTGGTCCTCAATTTGAATATTACCAAACGGTTTACATCCTGTAGTGCTCTTTGAGTGCGAAGAGCACTCCCGAGGTCATGGAGATGTCAAACCTTGGAATACCCTAAGACTGTACTTGGAAGATCGAAGCCTCGCTGAAAGAGTAGCTATATGTGATTGGGAAACCATGGTTGCAGTACTGCGGCGAGTGCTACTTAAGTTACTGGGATGCACCCCTTGGTCAAGGAATAGGTAACGTTTCAGATGCTGAGAATCAATTACCACTGTACATCAAGCACCATTGCTTTCGGTGCATCATCACTATGCTGCCCATCCCACGTAGAAGTTGGATTCTCTGTTTTCCGTTCAAAATATGGAAAGCCTGCATCGTCTTGCTTCCACTCTCCTGGCTGGCAGTTGTCTCGTATTTCTTTCCCAGTCTTCAATGACCAGGAACCATTGGACTCGTGAACCCAGAATTCCATGACTTTGTCGTTATTTACCCTAGGCTCTCTAGAGTCATCCAGTTGCTTTTCCTTTTGAGGTGCAGCTGCTCCAACCTCGGTCTGCTCGTCCTGCCAGGAATCAACATTGGAATTTTCGGTGGTTTGTCCATTCCATGTATCAGTAGTTGTAGTCGTAGCTGCCCCATTATCCCACTCACTGGTAGCCTCTGCAGAACTGTTGTTAGACTCCCTTGTTCCATTGGCCCATTCGCTACTACTGGCATTTCCAGCATCTCCGACGTTTTCAGTTTCATTGTTATTTCGCCAGGAGGAATCAGCATCGGGAGAAAACCAGGACGTCTCTCCACCACCAGGCTTTTCACCTGTATTCTCAGTGCTGGGTTGTTCTGAATCTCCAGAATTGAAGAAGTCAGTAAAAGGAGCATCGTTGTTGGTGCTTGTATCCTGAGTTTGAATGCTCGAATCGCCCTCTTTCTTGTCACTCTCCGTTGCAGTGACACTCGCTCCCCATTCATCAGGGGTACTCACTGCCCATTCTGTAGGGGCGTCTGTAAAGGTCACCTTCTTCTTGTTGTTCTCATCATTCGTAGCTGAAATTTGGGGTTTGTCGTTGTCCTTGCTGTTCTCACTCTGATCAGGAGGCGCGTTGGAAGATTCGGACTGCTCAGCATCAGGTTTCGTGGACGACTCTTGTGCGGTGGAGCCTTTTTGGTTCTTCTTATTGTTATTATTCTTGTTGTTGCCACCTTCACCCTTGCCCTTTTTGCCTTTCTGGTTATTAGACTTGGTGGATTCTTCCTTCTTTGGCTGATCATTGCTTGTATTTCCTGATTTATCATTCTTGTTGTTATCGCCTTCTTCGCTGGCGTTTTCACTTTTCAAGTCTTGATTAGATGAGCTTGCATCATTTCTAGAATTCTCATCACCCTTCCCAGAATTTCTCGACTGGGAACTATCATTGTTGTTGCCATTATCATTGCTTTCTTTTGCTGCATTCTTGCTCTTCTTTTTGCTCTTGTTGCTAGTATCAGTGGGCTTTTGATTGGCATTATTATTCGTCTGCGCAGTGTTGGCTTCCTCTGCCTCAGCTTTATTTCCCCCTTCCCCTCCTTGTTTTTTGTTTTCGCTGTAGCCTCCATCTGTTGACGTCGCAGTGTCATTACGACACGCCTCTGTCGAATGATTATTCGTGTTTGAGTCACGGCACGACACTGTAAGCGGCAGCGTTGCAGTCGTCGAACGCCTGTTCTCGAAAGTCTACTCAATTAGACAAAATACTCAGCAGCCAGTTGCATAAAATAACATACCTTGCCAAGAACATTTGTCCCATGCTCAATATGCCTCGCCACTATCCTCGTGCCAACTCGCTGGCGCACATATCTCCACTGCCGTTTGGGGGGATATGGCTCTAGAACGTAGCTTTTCGAGGGAAAACAAAAACACATTGTGTATTTTCCCCCCTCTTGTCCCCTGTCCTCGTCTTTGCTTTGCTTCAGATCTGTTATTCGAGATTTTGAGAATTGACCAACTGCAGCTGCAAGAAACAGATATACATAAAAATCCTATGTGACCAGGTGTAAAAGCCAGAAGAAATGATGAGTGAGTGAGAGAGAGAGGAAAAGATGATCCTGCACATGCTATTAGAAAGAGAAGTGTATGAAAGTCAACTCAACTCTTTACTTGTCGTATATTTCACGTGAGACAAATGCCCTAAAGCTGCAATAGGCAAACACGCGTGAAACAAACAAGTCTGTGTGAATTTCCAATCAGTGACTGACATGAAAGAGTGTAGAATAATGAGTAATGCATCAAAGAAAACCAAGGTAGAATATTACCAAGACTGACTGCATACCTCCTAGAGAGGATATTTGGATGCTATTATAAAGTAACAATGAATATTATCAATAAGCTTGCTCCCAAACGCCTGGAGATGGGAAACACCAAACACCGCCTGACATGCAGCAGGGTTTCAAAGAGAAGGAAGAAAGCAGAGGGGAGAATAAGCATTGTATCTATAATAATGCACCTTAATACACATGTTTTCAAGTGTACTCGTCTCCACCAGGGTCTCTATGCTCCCTCCGCGGAATCGCAATGTCTTCTTCTCCATCTTTGGCTTCAACGTAATGGATCTGATCGCGGAAGAGATACCATATCCTTAATATCTTGGGTAGTAGAGGAGCTGGATCGTAGAAGCCGATGATTTGGAACTGTAAAATGGATTTCCACGTTAGACTTGCTACACCATCATCTCATCTCGAAGATGAACTACTCAATTTCCTAAAATATGAAAGGTTGGACTCACCCGACTAGTATTTTTCGATATAAAAAGCTGGCCTTTGTCTACTCGCGCGGCCACGGGAATTGTCACATCAATGAGTTTAGACTCTGCCCGCTCACCAACGCACCCTGGGCTCTCTGGCGCTCGATATCCATACTCAGCTTTCGTTATATATAGTCCGCCCTGGGACCTTTCACGCAGTTGGCGTCGTCCAATGTGCTCCTTCATCATCTCTATTTGCTGTTCACTTTCTTTTTTTCGCGCCGCAATCTGAGATTTTAGAAGCTTTCGTTTTCGAATGATTGCTTCACGTCGTAGGCGCCTTTCTCGAGGACGGATGTAACCAAATTCGACTCCCACGTAGGCAAGCCAGGGAACCATGACAGCCCAAACGGACAATTCAGCATCCACGAGATCGACGGGGCAAATCGCAATGGGTACTCTGATGGTCTGTCCCAAACGACGCCAGGTAAGGGCCATGACCAAGCCGCGCGCATCCCGAACACTTAAACCCAATCCTATACTGGAAACTTCGCCAACTCGCCGAAGTCCAGAAATGCTCCATGCCATTCCGCCGTCAAGAGAAGCGGTCACCTCGGCCTCGATTCGCACACCACGACGACTTTGTGAGAACATAGATGGGTGGTAGCCGTCTAGATTCCATTCTGAGCGCGGCGGGTCTTCGATTTTATCGGCAAATAGAGTACGTGCATATTGCAAACTCAAACTGCCACCGTGTGGAGAAGCAGAGACAATCCACTGCCATAGCTCTTTTTTTGTTGGTGGGTTCGGGTGGTCAAGTTCTTCGGCTTCTTCTGCGGTCATGGCATCGGGCATAGTGGTGTACTTAAGCTGCAACGAGCTAGGTTGACTAGCCAGTAAGAAAAGTTCTTTCGGGTCAGGCGATGTGTCCGTGTAAGATGAATACATGCTTTGCACAAAAGACGGCCACATATGCAACCCACTTGAGTACGTCAGAGAACCGAATTTGCGGACGCCGAATCGCCTTGCCACAGATGCCGACACAACCGGCATGTGTTGACTTGGATTAGATGGCATGGTACTGGTGACGGTGACAGTAAATGGCTTGCTGTGGGGAAACGGAGACACTTGTTTTGACATGTACACTGCAAGCCCTTGAGATGGGAGGATATCAACGTTGCCACCAATTAGGACTCCATTGAGAAAAGACCACAGCTTGGAATGAGGACCTGCCCGTAGCCCAACGCCTGTGATTTGGTGGCTGATATTGGCGTTCAAGCTGAATGTTGCTGCGCCCAAGATAGATGGACCGTCAACCTGTGGAATTTCCATCAGCAAGGATGCTTGATTTTGGAGGAGTTTCACGATCATATGATTACCTTAATAATTTCCGATGTTCCGTCTTCGCGCTCCACCTGAATCTTCTGGTTCGTCTTTCGTACTGCACCGGAAATGGAAGTTTGGAAGGTGACCTCAGGTAACTCTGGTTTTGCATCTTCTGGTAACGGTTCCCCTTCAACATCACCCTGGTTGCCAGATACCCATGCCCAAAGACCCGAGAAATCCGGTAGGGTTGTCTTGAATGCATATCCAAGACCGTATCGACTAGGGCGTACAGTTGGCATGTTAAGCTGCACATAGCCTTCCTCTTCGCCAGGCGAGACTAAAGAAGATGCATCGATTCCAATAGACATGCTTCCCTGGAATTTGGTGTTAGCAATTCAGTAAAATGCCTTTGCAGTTGCTGTGCAAACACCAGGTAAAGAACTGAACAACTGAGGGGAGAGGGAGGGGGGTAAGCAACGAGTAGCATCAATTGAAAGAGGGAAGAAATGGTAGTTAACGAAAACAATAATATTGACCAAAGCTCTAATATTCTATGGACAACACCGCCGAGGGACCCATCAATTGAAGTAGTACATACCCTAGCACCAACCAAAGAGTCCAAAGCCTCCCTCTCCCTTGCCTTCATTTTCGCAAGAAACCACCGTCGAAACTCAGTCGGCGACATTGTTCTAGGACCAACTTGCGCAGAATGCCCATTCTGAATTTGTGCCCTCCTACTTCCCATAGATCCAGTTGCGCCCCATTCTCGCTTCACGCCCTCCTCGCCTTCAAGATCATAGACAATTCGCTTTTTGGGATCAATAAGCGTCTCATAGGCGTCTTGGATGCGCCTAAATTGTGCCTGAGCTGCCTGGACTAAATGCGCCGGCTGCTTGTCCGGGTGGAAACTCAACGTCAAATGATGGTATGCAGAGCGTAGCTGGCTGTCAGTGGGAGGCGGTTCTCGCGGGACTCCGAGTATGCTATAGTAGTCAATGTTTTCGGGGTATTGAACTAGCAAGCCATATTCCTCCTCTTCGGCTTCATCGGCGTCGAATGTAGCGTCGTTGATGGTGTGGGCGCCATGTCGTTGGCTCTCTCCAAATCTTGAAGCGGCCATCCCCGCACGAGAGCGTCGGAACCTTTGGTGACGGGGTGATTGTCAGTAGTAGTGGTTAGTGGCCAATACTAGAAAATATTGCTGTGAATTAAGCTGTTATTTCATATTGCCTTCATCCTGAAAGCATACAAGCTGCATGGGCGGAGTTATATACTGCTGTATATAACTGTATGACGAGGATGAAGAAAACGCAGATGGAGGAAAGCTCCAACTTGGCTTAGGCCGGTGGGATCGAAAAAGCTTGGCGTTGCGATAACCCTGACTCTAACCCTAAGTACATTTTTGTTTATCTCTTTTTGGGGGGGCACTCGCAGGGCATTGCATAGGGGAAAAAAAAAAAAAAAAACTACTACAGCTACAGCTTGGAATCTCAACCACGTAGGTGCTTTGACTGCCTACTCAGTCCATCTTCTCTTCCTTTTTGTAACTGTATCAATGGGTTCAAGTTGGTGTGTAGAGAGATGACATGCTGGTAGCAGACCATTGAGAATATGCTCGTTTGATAAGCTGAATCTCTGCAATCCAGACTGTCTAAGTACATGGGTTCTCTCAGACTGGGAGATTATGTGAACATATTAGACACCTCAGGCCTCCAGGACAAAAGCGGCGTCACATCAACACAGTGTCACTTTTTATCAGCATCACTCTGTGCTGGAAATTTCTCATCACACATTCAACCATACTGCACTAGGTAGGTTATATGATCACGCAACGTAATAGCTTTGCTTGTTGTATGATCATCTTATCTAAGTCGATGCATTATACCGGTGCATCTGCTTTTCGGACAGTTATACGAAGCAAATACAAGCACAGCAATGTGGCTTGTGTCGGACGACGTCGGCACTTCAGCCACACATCATCTTTTAATCTCCACAGACTCCGCTCTGCTTCGTGAGAAAGTCGGCCTGTTTTGCCATCAATCCGTTTCTTCGTATTGAACGGGAAGTTGATGTGGTCTGACCTGTCCTGTTGATGGAACACACTTTGTTTTGCTTGTTCAAGCAGAAGCAATATTATCCAACCAGGTCTGATAGAGTTTGAAGTCCCTAGAGTCTTCTAAACGAATTCGCATTTCATTTCAGAAATCATTCATCGGCTGAAGCCCAGATCATGGGGCTGGAATTGAGAAAGTGAACAGGCTCGGGTTTTCGCTGCTGCTCTTTATGGTTACACCGGCTGCAGATCATATGAAGATGACCTTCCTCGACTTGGGCGGGGTCTAAGAATAAGCGATATAAGTAAAAAAAGGGGGGAAATTTGCCAATGTTTGTTTCAATTTCATATAAACGGGAAGATAGACCTGGACTCACGCATTGTCAAACCTACACTCCCTCCCCGACTTCTGACATTGATCACATTTCGGCAGATTCGGCTGGCACTTTACTTTCTTTTCCCTGCACTGAATACAGGCCTGTGCCAAACGTTTCCGGGCCTTGCCAGCTTTCGTCAGACCCCAGTTTGGATTGACCTGTTGGCCATCTATCGATTTGGGACAGTAAGAATTATCTGCATATATGTAACAAATACCCTTCCCCGGAAGATATCGTTCGTCGACTACCTGCTTCGTAACAGCAGGCCCTTGTGACGCAGACTCTCGTCCTAAGTGTGGCACGAGGTGGGACGATGTCGAGGGAATAGATTGCATTGCGAGATCCCTCGAAGCAGCAAAGTGGCTCGGGGGCGAATCCTCATCAGGCGCAAGTCGCGCACGAGAATTTTCCGACACCCGCGAATGCGATGGGGGCTCAATGCCTACTTGTGATAATGAGGGCAGTCTGGCAGGTTGCGGTGTATGGTATGGCTCGTATTCCATGCCCCCAGATGGCGGCATAGATGGATAATTTGAAGGTATCCGTTCTGGATTGCCGGAAATATTCAAACGTGAATCGGAAGAAAGTGGGTAATTCGACGGCGAGTTTTGTAGGCTACGGCCCTGGAAATGACTTGTTTGAGGAGGAATAGGAGGAGGAGGAGGTAAATAACTAGCACTTCTTTCGGACGACAGTAGTTGATGGACGGATGGCAGTTGCTCTCTTGACGGGGAATTGCCTTGCCTTGAGTATGACAGGTCTGTTCTCTCCGGTGATCGAGCCTCTTGTTCTTCTCGGTCGTTGTCCACGATGATTCCTATAGGAATGGAAGAATGTGGCGGTGGAAGCAGATACTGACGGTTTTTTTGGTCCTGGCCATGTCTGCCACCGTTGTACTTGAAGGTCATGCTCCGAAAATGAAAGTCGTGGCCAGGTATCACAGTTTGCGAATAAGTTATACTCATTATCGGGACGGTAGACTAACTGTGTGAACAGAAGCCGATTCCAAAGAACAAGTGTACGCAGAGAGCCGGCAGCGAATACAAAAGAGGGGATGTGGAAAATTAGTTGATAAGTTCGATGTGCTGGCAGCCTCGAGGAACTGCAAAATATAGTTGACTCAATGCATATGAGCAGCTGTTTATAGAAACGCAGAATTCCGAAGTTGCAGCATTAGAGGGGTCGAGCGATTGTATCGTGTTGTGTTAAACCGCCATCATCGAATCAGCGATTGAAACTAGATCCGGTCGTCTCTGTTGCATGATTAGATTTATCAAAGACGCGATGAATGCTGAGGATCTCTCAGGGGGAGGGGGGGTCGGACGAACAGCCAGAGAAGCATGCGTTCATTGCCGAGAAAATACGCAAAATTGTTCGGATATTATATCTCAGCGCTCGAAGAACATGCACGTCCAGCCTATATCCAAACGATCGGCAAATGGAGATCGAAATCAGGCTGACTGACAGCAGGTAGAGTATACCACACACACCGTGGAAGAGAGGAACGAATGGGGATCGGAACAGTATCAGGGGAACCTCAAACAAGATGACCGCCTTGGAGGGTTGAGAAATGGAATTAGGGACTAGTCCAGGCACTTGATATCATCCCACGATGAGAAATCCGGCATGTTCTTCGGTCTTAATATCTGCATGGACCCGTGACAAATACCGAACAACGAATAAGAGGCCAGTCTCCAGACTAGAGGCGTACCGGCTGTATTAAAGGCAAAGTCAGCCACGGAGAGAAAAAGAAAAGAGCATGAATCTGGAGGAGTATTGCTCAATATAAGGGCATAGGTAATACCACTGACGGGCAAAATCTCCACGTTGTAAAAAAATAAGATAAGTAGGAATTCTCATTGATAATTGGACCCTTTTCCTCGGCTAGGGGTCATTGACGATCGAACTATCCTGATAGCTGCATAACGTACTTTAGATTCTGGATGTACCGTTGCTTTTTTTGTTTTTTCCCCCCTGGAGTACGTCGTATGCACTATGCAATCACGGCCTTCCGCCACGGAGCCATATCACCAACTGTATTAGGGTACCCTACCGCGAGTCCACCTTGCTACAGCCCCCATCAGACCGTCGTGGCTGAATCAGTGAGCGGGGGTTGTTTGTGAGGGAGTCGAGAAGACGAGTGGAACACTGGAAACCACCGAAGAATTGAGTGCAGCCGAGAGTCGTTGACAAGCTACGGAATACTTCCGTCCAGTATGAGCAATTCGTACTCCGTTCCTCCGTACAGACGCTGTCAGACAGAGACAATCACGACCCAAGACTCGCCCGGTGGGCCAGTGTGGCACTGTGGACTGTACCTCCGCCGCCATTTGACCCTAGCTTCGCAGCACTACTATATTAATCTTCCCACAGTGACCGGGGTTGAGGGTTTTATTCCTTACGTGATGCGGCGTAGACTACATAAGTACAAGACCTTTCAAAAGGTGGCATTACGGTGGGAAAAAATGAGACGCCTCAGGGACTTCGTTCGCGCAGATCAGCATAGCATCCTTGTCAGGTTCATATGAATGAACCGGGTGTGCAAATTGTGGCCACTGTCCAGACCCCAGACATGCAACTTCTGCAGCCGAGCGGCCAAGGCTGAATCGGCAAATGAGAGATCTGCTTACTTTGACCGCGCTGCTAGAGCGAAGTTGTGTTAGTAAAGCGATTGTAAAGATGTCGACAAATGCCATCACCGATCGGAAACATAGCTGTACGAGAGAGAAGACCGATCGGTTGAGGAACAATTTGGCAAGTGCAACGTAATTATTTTGCATCTTACTGGTAGGCTAACAGTAGCTGTCTGGTAATGTAATTTATCAAGCGAATCTCATCTTATCGGGAGACCCGTTCTCTCCAACGGGCATTGGGACGGACAAGAGCCAATCGACCAAGTTGCCAGCGTTTGACAAGTGCTGTCAAATCTTGCAGTTGTTCAACTAACGTGCTGCCACTGTGGCTGGTCAGGCGTTGGTATCAATGCAATCGTGGCATATGCGATATCCTTAAGTAGACACAGGGACGGAAAGTTCTTTGGTTGGAGGATGGCATATCTGCCATACGAAGCTTGCCGAACATTTCCAGGATCTTCATCGAAGATCTGCCCACTCATGGTACTGTTAGTCTTTTAGTTTGTTGTATGAGGAAAGAAAACGGCGGCAAATCATGGAACTCGGAAGTTGACCAAAACGAGGCGCCTCGCGCTAAATTGCGACTAACTTAGCTCAAAGCCACTAGGCAAGATTGGTACCTGACGCCGTTTGCTCCATACTCAATATTGCTAAATTCACAGAGGACGTGCATCCGGATGACTAGTCAAAAGTGCCGTCTGGCATCTAGGCTATCGTTCAGCCTCTCACACGCGGAATTTCCACGTACGTTTTACGTGCTAGTACGTAACTAGCGCAGATATCGTCCATACGTAGAATCATCTCGACTCCGATCGGCGACTGCGATTGGTCGAGTGAGACGCTCGGCAGCGGTGCCGACAGCCTAGGCGATGCCTTCAGTTGGTGGCGCACGTTTAGAATAATACGATTGGAGGACGCCGAAAATGAGATGCTGCAAGTCAGTGGTCAGGAGTCCCTTGTTTGCTTCTATTCTCCCTCGCTGCTTTTCCGAGAGACACAGACAAAGGGAGCGGATCTACTCCGGAGCGGGGGGCGGCAGCCACAATGGGGGGGGGAAGGCCTGATACTAACCTTGAGGAACGAGCAGGCTAAGTGCTAAGTAGTAGGGGCATGTTCCACTGGCGGGCATGAAGTGTGACTAGTGGTAGCTAGTGTAGCTACTAACCGTTAGTTCAGGTGGTGCATGATCATAATCATATGGTCTTATTTACCTAGCCACCTGCAACTGCCAGCTAGGAAAGCAGGCTGTAGTGAGCGACGCCGCACTGTGAATACATTCCGTCTAACAATTCGACTCGAACTTATGCCTTGAACCAGGCATTTGGGACGGGAAGTTGAAGAAGAAGAGAAAAGAAAAAGCCAAGCCCGACGGCGTAATCAATAGATCGACCCGCATCAACATCTTGATCCGCTGCCAGGCATGCGATTCAAGGGCAGCGTTTCGTATTCTCTCATTATTGGGACAATTCTCTCGCGCGAGAGACGCAGCTTCCATGCTCGATCCACTCCACAGCTGCATTGTCATATCCATCGTCAGGGATTGTTTACCATTGTCGTTGGCTCGACTGGGGCTTCTCCACTGAGCAACGTCGTAATATGCAAGTCTTGTGGCACGGCAGTCCGATTGGGAATAGGATCAGATAGTGTCTAAGATCAATAAGGACGGATGCTCGGTAGATACCTAACTGGAGTTGCAACGTAAGGAAGAAGGATTCGACGATGATCATGTAACTGTGCGAGTTGGATTGGGGGTTGGAGGTTGAGGTTGGAGATGCTCTGGAGGAAGGCACAAGCAATATCACATGATTAAAGCTAACCAACTATTTGTTACGTATGATACTCCGTACAGTGACTATCATAATTTATCACAGCACGGTTACATGTTAAATATATTAATACGAAGGGCATACTATTATAAGTAATATATTAGCACAACTAAAGCTTCACTAGCAGAGGCAGGGACTATTGAACTCTAGTACCATAGCAGTAACCAAACAAGTAATACAGCGTAATACATTCATTCTCCATCTTCTATGTAGTAGCCCGCCGAAGGATTTAACGGGATTCGAGAATATCCAAGGAACATTCTTAAAATCCCTTTGCCGAGGTTCGGAGTGAAAAGTAGGTATTTTTTTCTTTTTATGCCAGCTGTCATTTCAATCTGGATTAGGGCTACCAACGCGGATACTAGTCCCGACCCCAGCGAACTGCTACTGTCTAGCGAGCATTCATTTACATGTCCCACTGTCAATATAGTAGAAATAAATGTAAAAATTCCGTGTCCTGGCCTAAAGTTTATTATCTAGCCAGACGCCATATTAATCAATACGTCGCATCTCGGGCTTCGTGGTTAAGTAATTACCCAAAATGTATAAGCTGAACGATAATATCAAGGCCATTTGCATGATAGCACTGATTATGATCAAGACGGTCGGAATATTCCTTCTCTGCGCCGTGTTTATCGCCCATCTTACTATGATGATGATGATGATGATGATAATGCTTATCTTGCTGGTTGACGCGCGTATGTACGGAATATCCGTAGTGACTTGCTAATAGCCCCGGCTTCGGTTGATTACCTAGGTATATGCACGTAGGATGTGCTAGCACATGTGCTATCTCGAAAGGGCGACAACTCGACCAAAAAGGGTATGAGGGAACAGACTGAACAAAGAACCTCAACTTGCATACTTTTTTACGCCAATGCAGGTTCAACCGAAACCTTCAGCATAAATTTACCCGGTTGCCGACGCTGTACAACATCGGTTGAGGTGACAGCGGGAATGAGCAGATGCTTAACTACTACCATTTATAGCAATTGGAAGTGACAAGCTTCTGTCAAATTCTTTGCTTGGTAAGCTGGGTCCGCGAATGAGACAAGGGTTCCTCGGCGACAGGTCTATCGCCGGTTTTACAATCACATTCGGCACTGTAGACTGCTCAGGCCTTCCGCAAAGGTCCGCGCCTGCGGGCTAGATTCGCTCAATGTCATCCGCTGCGTTGACTATATTGCTACGCAGGACTAGACTACCTAGGTAGCATTAGAGCTGGAGGTAGGTTAGCATGAGTACTCATTGCTGAGTTAGATGGAAGGTGTAGAGGTCCGCGGATATGTTTTCCTGGTGTCTGTCTGCCAACGTATGGACCAGAAGTAAATGTAGGTAATGTCGCATCGATTCTAGACCTACCTCATGTCTCAAACTACCTAGGTAAATATTCTTCTCCTTCATAAAAAGGGGTGCGGGGGGACGTGACAATGTGGTTATATACTTACTGGGCGGTCATAACAGAAATGAATTTCCTTGAGACATTGCTCTTCCAATGCCAGTGGCCTAGACATGCTGCATGGATATGATAATGGCAGCATGCGAAGTTCTATATAGAGAGAGAGAGAGAGAGAGTTATATACCAGTCGCTAGTATGCGCTCAAAACATCCCTAGCATTGCATGGTGGATGCATACCTTAAGACGCTCAAAATACATTCCGAAACATCGCCAGTACCTATCCCTGAGCAAGAATTGATCGCATAACTGATCAACAAAGTTTGCGTACTTCCAATGCACCTAACACCCTGATCAACCTCACTAGATATGCACTGTTCCCGGCCATACGAAGCAGGCGATTAAACCTGCTCACCGAGGTTATGCGCCGACCTAAGCGATGAAAAACTAGCCAAGCAGCCATGCGGGTTGTCGGGAAGGATTATGTATGATGCTGGGGCAATATTGAAACTGAACCCCTCCCAAGTGCAATTACCCTCTGCCTAGTTAGGTAAACATAAAATCTAGACATTGAAAGCCGGAGGCTTACCCTAACCGCATTGCCTCGATTCAGTAACCTATCTAGTGTCCAACAACGTGGTGCATACGTAATATATATGAAGTCCATATTATTTGGCTGGCATGAAGCAGAGCTTGCATGAATCCCTGCAGTCAAGAGATTCCATGTAATGCCTCTAATTGATCAAGACACCATTTGTGAACCCGGATAGAGCATACACGCGAGTCATTCTCGAGTGCTACCTAGATACCCTTTCACTGCCCAGCTAGGTTGGCTGGAATCCTCCTGAAAACCGGAAGACCAGATACCTTATGTGCTCCCTCTCCTCCCCTGTTCCTCCCCCATCCCCCAGTCCGTAAAGACACAGAAACTGTCAACGTTACGCGATGGGGGGTATAGGACGGGCCAGCTGGCTATTTCCTACCTCTTCAGTCACCTCGTCAGTCAGTAGGTATTTCTTTGTGCGTCCTCCACACTCGAAAACAAATACCATACTCTACATAGTGTATTCATGGTGCGATCTTCGGAGCTAACAGCTCTTGCTTATATGCTGCTGGCTTGAATGCTCATTGTGTTAAAGACTGAAGAAAAGATTTTTATAAAAAAAAAAAAAAAAAAAAAAAAACTGGTAGAGGAAGTCAATTACAAAAGGGTGACATAAGATCTCGTGATACTCTCCATGATATCAACTCTCTGAGGTTTATTTCGTAGTACTACAATGGTACTTGGTCTTAAAACGCCGTAGGCTGCAAGTCAAGCTTGAACCTCCACAAGCTCTCCAGGCAATGACGAGTTTGAGACTCCCAGTCCAAGGAAAATCCTTCTTTCATATCTATGCTACTCTTTTTCCTTCCTTGTGTTCGTACTCAACAGCCACGGATATTCAAATCCTCAAAATGCGACTTCGTTCCATAATACCGATCATCTCGAGGAAAAGTCCTGATGTCGCGACGAGACTTCTATCAAATGTAGTCCTTACATTTCATTCTTAGAAACTCATAACCGACAACGGCTCTTCCCACTTCTCCACACAGACAAACGCTTACTATACAGCAAAACCAATCTCGGGGATGCCAGCATACTACAAGCGCAGCGCCTGCTAGTCCCACGGCTCGAGACCAACCGTTGGCGGCATTGTGATGACTGCTGGAAACTCCATCGTCCTTCAGCATGGAGGCCGCCCTTATTTTCATGGCAAAAAGAACCCTTCGTGCATGCCGTTTGCTGGCAAGGTTGATCTCTGCCCTTGCATGACAATCACTTTCTTGAATGCACTTCACTTGCTTACCGCCACAAAATATACACCGCTCAAGCATGAATGCACCTTCAGAGATCATGGGCTTACGGACGTTAATATTATCACTGAAGTTGGCTTGAATGTGACGCATGAAGAGTTACTGGTGAAGAATATATATACATTCAAATTATTACTTCAGAACTGCTCCCCAAAGTTGCTGTCATTCTTGGGGGTACGAACTTCTTTGCTGACATCACGCAAAAACATCGAGAGCTGGCTTCAAAAGCTTTTCGACAAGGCCAAGTCAAGCTTTATGGGATGGGGTAAGCCCTGCAAGGTGGATGCATCACAATTACATTGTGACTTCATGGAAGAGAAGAAGACAGACGGCAGATTG
This sequence comes from Talaromyces atroroseus, assembly GCF_001907595.1. Taxonomy (NCBI): domain Eukaryota; kingdom Fungi; phylum Ascomycota; class Eurotiomycetes; order Eurotiales; family Trichocomaceae; genus Talaromyces; species Talaromyces atroroseus. Next base: position 1,269,567 of record NW_017971432.1, read on the forward strand.
CGAGTTCTTGAAATAAGTGTCGTGCGCAGTCTTGGGAGCGGAAAACGGACTGATACAAAGTGGAAAGCGAATCGTTGCAGGGGATGGAAGCGCCAGCAAATACCAACTGTACCGAGCGTCCAGGACTTTTCTAGAGATAAAAACGAATCTTGTGACAATTCGCCAGCCTCAATCCTGAGCATCTCGAACTTGATTGAGGAAGAGCGGATGGCATGGTCCTACTTGTAAACTGAGAAAGCTACATGTGAACTGCGATATCTTCAAGGCTTTTTATACTATGTCACCAATCGTAAGTTCGGCCACAACGGTGGTAGGTACTGCGGCGGCGGAGGACGACGATCCAGGAGGTGGTAGGCAATTTCAAAGAGATGAAGGACCACGTCAAAGACATGGAGGATGGTAACGGCGTGGATAGCAACAAAGGGAACTTCCAAATTAGGAAAGTTCTCAGCAGTTAGGGCAAACTTCAAAGTCCTCCCTAGCGAATGCCTCAGGTAAACTTGACTCTCTACATTTGAGGCTTTTTGGATCTTCTGTTACTGAATGGATGCATTAGTTCGCCCGGGCTTCTTCATTACGAATAGCCCAATCATAGGTAGCTCTAAGTTCTCTTGACAAGGCTGCCCTTGCAAGATGCCGCTTGAATTGTGTTTGCATCAATATGGTTGTAATAACATCACGAAAATAACCGGATCGGATAATCAATAGAGTAGTACTGCTTATTTTTAGTTCGTTGCTCTACGTAGGATAGGAAGACAAATGAAAACCCAAACTCATAGTCTTTTGGTTCATTGATGGCATCACACATTAGGGCACGTATGCATATTCATTTCTGTAGCTGTGCTAAGACTACCAGTGGTAGAGAAGGAGTAAAAAAAACCCCCCATTTTGAGAGAAGATATGAAAATCAACATAAAACAAAAATACGTTTACTGCTCAGCCAGGATCTTCTGGAACTGCTCACCAGCACGCTCGGGCTTGCCAGCCTCAACAGACTGCTGTCCAAGCTTGTCCTTGGAGTATTGAGCAGCGTAAGGGTTGAGGCGGAGGAGGACTTGCTTGTTGCGGAGAGGGTTCTTCTTCTGGACGTGGGGGCGCTTGGTGCGGGCCTCACCCTTGGGCTCGCGGAGCACGGACTGGATTTCAGAAGAGTTGATGATACGGGTGATATCAGCGTTGGCAAGAACGTTGGAGGGCAGGAGGAAGTCCTTCTTCAGGGCCGAGGCAGAGGTGGTGGTGCCGTAGACCTCATCCAAAGCAGCGAAAGCAGAGGAAGTCCAGATGATAAAGCGACCGAGGTGACCACCAGGGGCGAGTTGAAGGAGGTTGAGGGCGTAGACAGACGAGGTCTCAACACCGGGGATGTTGCGGAAAGCCTTGACGAGCTCCTTGCCGTCGGTCTCGGGGTTGTAGACAACGAGAGGGCCACGGCGTTGACGGAAGCGGCGGCCTCTCAGCTTACCCTTACCAGCACGGAGCTTGCGAGATTTCTGGACCTTGACGAGGTCAGGGCCGGCACCGACAGCCTTGAGGAGGGCAATGGCAGCCTTGGTCTTGGCAATGGCAGCGTTCTCGAAGGTCTTGGACTCGAGGACGAGAGGAACCTCTGGGACGTTGGCGACACGGTGACCGCGGGCGAACAAAAGAGAAGGAACAGAAGAGGCAGCCAGAGCAGAGGCGGTAGCAAAGCGTCTGTCGACATCAACCACTTGTCAATTTTTCCCCCCTATACAAAAGCGAGCGCCGGGCTGTAAATCTTACCTCTGACCTTGGCTGACCTTCTGGTGCCACTTCCTCCAGACCTTGGTAGGGGCGAACATGCGACCAGAACGGCACATGTTACCGAAAGCAGCCTGACCAGCACGGTGAGTACCACCACCAGAGACACGGGGAATACGGGCGACAGCACGACCTATTCACACAAACCCATCAGTCTCGAGTCCCAATTGCTGACGCGCGCCGCATCGTCCTTCCAAAGTCATTTCAACATACCAGTACCCCAGGACTCGGCGGAGGTCTGTTCACCAGCCTTCTCGCTCACGGCATATGGCTGTCTCTTGTTCTTCGCAATACCGGTGTGAACCTTCCTGTGCACCTTATCAGCATTCCCTTCTCTCGACGGCCATTTTCAATATTTCCAAAGCCTCGGCGAACTCACTGGACAATATCCGGACGGATGGGCGAAGAGAAGACAGTGGGCAAAGGGTGAGTAGCACCGGAGGGCTTGCCCTCAGCCGTGGCGATGGTGACAGTCGGTCGGGACGCCATTGTTGTCGACAAGTTTGCTGGAGTCGTCGTTCGTTGTCGAAGTCGATGTTGAGATAGCTCTTCTCTCTCGATTCAAGGTGTGGATTTTTTTCTCTCGCTTAGTGGAGACTGGCCGCAAGTGCGGGTAGTCTGTTCCAGAATAGGAAACGAGGGCTTAGGGCTTTCCGCTGGCATTGTTTACACGCGGCCCACACTTGGGAACTTAAGCCAATCATCCATCGCGAACAATACTCATCCTATAACTAAACTCTCATCTGAGATCTAGTACCACGTACTCATTATTCTGTGCCAGATAAGTTGGCTCTTCGCCGTTATGCTTGATGCGTAAGGCACGAAAATTAGACGCAGAATAATACTGCATGCTATGTTTCTGGTATTTTACTACGTGATGCTTTATGTACCAGGATGACCGCCGATACTCCGCGTATATCCATGTCCGACGTAGAGGGGGGGGGAAAAAAATAATATAACAGAGAAAGTCATGAATCATGTGGCTAGAAAAGACACCGCTGAATGAACCAGTGCATATTCTTGGACTGCTCTCTAACCACTATTTGCGACCATCCTCTATTGAGAATGGCCGAAGAGCGAATGACGCCGCCTATGTATGTGGCCGGGGTGCTCTCGCTTATCTGCAACAATACTCAGATCGTTCGACAGCCCAGAGGTGCAATTGGTTCCCGCTGCAACAGACCCAACAGCTGACCACATGCCACTCGCGCAGCGCTGAAAGTATGTCCCATCAATGCAATTCCACTCGCCCTCGGTGGCGCAGGCCCCGCTGAGACCACCGCTTGTGGGAGAAGTAGATGAAGTGCTCGGAGCGGTTGTTGCTGGCGTCTCTGGTACAACAGTCGTCTCCGTAGGCGCTGTATAAGTGGTAGAAGTTGGGCTTATGGACAACGATGAAACATCGCTGGCAGTAGGAGCACTACCAGAGGAGCCACCTGAAGCATCACCAGAGGATCCAATGGCTGTGCCAGTGAGCGTTGGGGTGGCTGCCGGATAACTACCTGTAGCGGTGATGCCTGCACCACCAGTACAAGCAGCCGAGCCTGAGGGTTGAAGATTCGAAGGGGTACCATCGTACTCTACGGAGTCACCAGGATTTGGAAAACGAATATCAACTCCTTCAGGAGTCATACATTCGTTGATGTTGGCGACAAACAGCTCGGGGAAATCAGTACGTTTTGAAATAAACGTCGTCTCTCGTTTTTTGCTACTGCCTGATTTCGGAAGGATGAGCACAGGAGCACAATTCATGTACATTTCGCGATTTCCAACTCGATTAAACCAGGTCCAGGCCAGGCTATACCTTCCTTCGGCGATGTCTGGGATTGTGAAGTGGAAGGTTGTTGGGTCGACAGTATCAGCACCTCCACCAAGATTGCCAGTGACGTTTGCGGGACATCCACCTTCAATAGAATGAATGACCATCCATGTTGAGTTTACCGACGGTTCTAGATCAGTGGTTAAGCTGACTTGACAGGAGCCACCACCGTGCGTAGCACTTCCAATGAAACTCAACAATGGGGAATCGCCGACATGGAAAGTATTTTGCTGCAAGGTCGCCGCGGTATAGGCATATGTGTCGCTGCGCAACTTGCATGGAAAATCAGAACCATCAGCATTCAGGGGAGAGTTGTTGAGGGTGTCGATGCCGTAGGGGACAGGACTGGCCATTTTCATGTGCCCGTGAACGGACGCTGCGAAAAGGGCAGCCGATAAAAATTTTCGTTTGATGTAGTGCATCTTGATATTGGCAAATGAGTGTCGTGACTCTGAGCGAACCGCCGACTCAGAAATTCAAAATGTGCGTATCTTCAAAGGAATGATAACCACCGCGTCTGCCACAGGCGACACGGTTCAGAAGACACCTGTTGACTAGGGAACAAAAAGAAAGAAAGTTGTCCAGGACTTGCCTATAGAGGAATAATGGAAGGGAAGGCCGATCTTCGAACCAGCGTTGATGGAGTGAGAGACAAGAAGAGACGGGGAGAAGGAAGGAGACGAATTTATATGCGTGGGAGGCCAATAGCACCAGGCTTGTTTGTTGATTGGCTGTCGCGTATGCAGGGATTGATTTTTGATGTGTCGCAGGGAGCATGGCATTATACAATTCTTTATTCTACCGGGAGTTTTCCTTGTGCCTTAAAGGGTTTGATAGCCCCTTGCCATGGCATGCATCAAACAATGGTGATTGTTCATTTGATGCAAGGCACATGGACTCATGCACGTTGAGTCAGACCCATTGAGTCAGGCAAATAGTCAGGCAGCATAGGACTTTCGAGAGTGAAGAATTGATTTGTTGTCAACTATTACATGGCCATACTACTACAAGGAAAGAAAAGTATAATCATGGTCACATACAGACTTTGCCTGACATAGGAAGAGCGCAAGACAAGGATTGGCTTAGATCGACCCAAAACCAGCACTAAGCGTGCAACAATAGTACACAATGAGCATTGTTTATTCACATATCTTTGGGTGCTATACCTCTATTATTGACACACACGGAACAATATGCTTTGTCCACTGTTCAGCAAGGATTCTCTGGTACACCGCAAGGTGCGTAGCTGAGGAAGCCAATCAGAGCGCCCGAACGGCGCCAAGAGGACGGCCGAGCCCTAAAACAGCCTCGATTAGGTCTAGTCGATTCTCGTATTCAGCCTCAGGCATGCGCTTCAGTCTCGTCTTCAGCCAATCAGACCTCCAATCTCGACGCTCCAAACCAGCGGATGAGACGTTTCAGATCTTAGGTGAACAATTGTTCAGACAAGACGAGCCTGTAGAGCTGGACAAAGGCATCACCTCTTGCCTTTCTTCTTACCTTTGTCCTTGGCACTGGGGGTGTCTTTCTGAAACCCTCCTTTCACGAGCGCATCTTTGCCGACGTTGTTGATGATTCGGAATCGATCTGGTCCCAATAAGATGCCCCCGTACCATCTGGTGACCACCACCAGCACATCCCAGACATCCATCAGCTGCATGAGACGCAGCAGTCGTCCGCCGGCAGCGGTCTCCCCATCGTCATCGCAGTCTTGAAAGGTCGATTCGGTGGTGCCATCTCTTCTTTCCCGGATACGCCATGCACTGATATTATGCGTTGCCGTCGCGACTTTTTTGTCCGTTGCCAAAAGGTAATCCAGATATGCTTTCGCTTGGTCTCTGCATGTGACAGACACGGCTCGTCCAACGAAAACAGATTTCTTCTCAGTCACTATATCCGACAATATCCATTCCGGGGGGTTATCAATGCCAAAAGCGTCGCGCAAGGAAACCGTCGCAAAAGCTTCCCCAGTTCGAGCGATCTGATCGTCGATATTATTGCCTCTATTTTGGTTTCCATTTGTTTCTTCTCCTAACGCATCTCCATTGTTTGTAGCTGACCCGCCGATGCTGAGTTCCTCGAATTTTTCGCTTGCCTCACTAATGACTTCGAACAAGCACACCTGCCCCGGTTGATGGGATCGACTGATGATATCTCGTAATACATCCACAGCTAAACTACCTTCACCACGCGATGAAGTCGATGCTGTACCTATCACTCTAGGCGGGGTATCTGGGTACTTCTCGTCAAAGCCAAGCACAAAGGACAGGTGGGGATGGTTCGGGATATGCAGTCGTATCGTAGTCGTAATAGCTCTATCGACGTCGGTACTATTGGCTGCTCCTCCTAGATCTAGCGTGCGTGGTCCATTGTCCGTTGAGGAAGCGTGGCTGATAGTGTTGATTTCTATTGTATTCGCGTCGTAAATCGCATTTATGGCTTCAACCTCCTCGGCAAGCTCGCGTTGTTGCACGCGGTCGAGATCGGTAGACATACTAGTAGCATTGTACCGGTTGACCGTCCTTGGGCGAGGGGTATGATCGTATTTCACGAGGACGATGGGCCCAACTGTGCATCTGATCGTGACTGCATGATAAGAGAAAAGAGAAATCGAGTTTATCCCATCTCGAATAGTTTCGGACTTGTCCGACCAAACCCCTCACCGCCCGCATTGCACAACTGAGTGGTTAACTAATACTGACCCTAGATATACTTTCAAATTTCTAGAAATTCAAGTAATATGATGCATAAAACCTAAAAAAAAAAAAAAAAAAAAAAAAAAAAAAAAAAAAAAAAAAAAAAAAAAAAAGAAACCAAGAAATCTAAAAATCTAAAAATCTAAAACTAAAACTTCATAATTTGTCTCTAATTGGACTAGGGGCACGGATCCTCAGGTTTGATGCTAATTCATTAGTGTTATAGTCTGCCCAACGGAACTTTGCACTGCTTTTACCCAACGATATCAACAATCTTCCATCATTAACATCGCGTAGCCTTCCTTTGTTGGCGATAAAAACAGACAGAATCCTTCTTGCTGCAGTTTTTATTGACATACCAGTTGAAATGGGCCATTTCTTGGACCGCAAGAGAATTCTAGGTTCTATTCCGATCAACCCGGATGATTGCACAGTAGGCCGTATCTTCCACCCGGCGTTGCGACAGTTTTGCCCTGCTAAAATGAAGGAGATATACAGCCTCGCATGATGATCGATCCATTGACGATCTAATTTCGGGCCAACATGACCGAGGCTCCAAAGTACAGTCTGGACAGCCAACCTACATGGTTGCCTGCAGGGTGGGATATGGAGAAAGCCATGGATATGACGCCTGATGAATGGGATAATCTTAGCAAGAGTGTTTGTACTTCTTGCTCAGGTGATGATAAGGTCTCTTCTGATGTTTGGATGTATAGCAACAAGATGTCCTCCGTGCCGGGTTTGAGGCGCATTGCGGAACAGAATTCCAATTTGAAGTGTTCAAGGACATGTCTGAACGATCGCAAATTAAGGCTGGTAAAACGCCATTTTCCTTTCCCCTATTTCTATATGCCAACTGTGGGTTTGTTCAATAGATACGTATGTCTCGCAGGCACCTATCACACGACCAAACTTCATGCAAACTTTGGAACGATACTATGCCTCTGGAGATTGGGGCTTTGTGTTTTACCGCACTACATATGCGCAAGATGAGGAGCAATGGTCACTTGTTCAAACAAAAATGAGCAAGATGATTGAACGAAACTTTGACTATAACAGCGTGGTCGACGGCGTCAACGAAGCGAGGCAGAGGTGGAAACTCCATTGGATCGAGAACCCCCAGAAATTCGACGGGATGGCACCGCATGATGTGGCCACCCATTACCGGAGTGTCGTAAAGACACTACCGCGAAATTATCAGCACTCCATATGCTTTGTAGTTGACGAAGCATCGGCACGCTCAATTTTGCTTGCAGACGCAAGTCGAACGGAGATACGACCCCTCCTCGGTGACATTGTACCATTCGTCATTGCCATTGACCGGTTCCTCGGCTGGGAGAACCCTGATGCCGAAAAGTACGAAGATGAAGAAGACCTAGGAAATTGGCGTGGTCCATTCCGCGCTCATCCCGGGTCGATCGTTGAAGATATCTTTGACATTGTGGGATCGCAGTTGATGGAGACGCACGAGTTTGCATACAGCGTTCGAGGGACGAATAACGTGTGGTGGAATTCGTGCGCTGGTGTCTGGACGGTTGATGGTGAAGGACGGTATGCGGAACGGCTATTTGAGAGTGCAGCCTTGCTGAGGGCCGAATATAGGCAGAAGAAAAGGAGGGAAGAATCCTCATAGATCGAAAATTGGGGTTCCCTCCTCGCTGTTAAAAAAAATTTTAAAAAAAAATTTAAAAAATTTTTTTTTTCTAGCTCTTGATTGCTTTTCTCTCTCGCGAAGAACTCTCATATTTACAGAATTTGCCAGCCAATATAATGGTCAACCCATCACTCATCTGGGCCAGTTAGAGGCTCATGCGATAATGGAATAAATCTCGCACTTATATTTGGGCGAGGCTCGAAGTCAGTATCAAACGGCCACATTGGCCGGCGGATTCGACGATGGCCAAGCCTAATCAAGTCTTGGTCAACGCCACCAGGGGTGAGACCAAGCATCCAGTCCGCTGCCATGGCATATAGTTCTGGTTCTAGATAGCCAATCTTAACAATAACAATGTCAGCACAGCGTGGTTGGAGATCAAGATCAGTAAAGTCGTGTTCCTTGTGATACGGTTTACGCAGCTTCGTCAGAATAGCGAAGACGCTTCCTACTTGTAAGACGACTTCAATACCAGCATTTTTGTCACCGTGTTTGATGGAATGTACACGCCCAGTCATGGTAATAGGACCGGCATGGATGTTATCAACCTCCGCACCTGCAGTCACTGTTACTGTTGCTCCAACGCCGGCGGCCACAGCAGTTTCGACAGCTCTTGGACCCGGAACACTTGCATATATGACGGTAGGACTCGAAGCATCTTTGAACTCTGGTCGAGCTAGTAACTTGGTCAAGCCCCATGTCATATCGCCGCTCCCACCTGCTGTAGGGTTATCCCCGCTATCTGAAATGAAATATGGGCGAGAGGAAGATGCAAGAGCCGTATCAAGGCACATCTTGAAGCTTCCAGCTAGGCCAACGAATTTGAAATCAGCATGTGCGTCCCAGAAGAGCTTGGCCAGTTTTTCTGCACCAGCTGCAACAGCGGCTTTGTCCCAACCCGTCGCCATGACAATGGCTCTATTTCGAGCTTCATCGGCCCAAGCATAGCCGACCCATATTGCAGCATCTATAACGCCAGCCATGGCTTCGACACGTGAAACCGCGGCGTATATGTGTTTGGCTGGTTCCACTCGCGTGGAGGTTTGTTCGCCTGGAAGTAGAATTGGGAGAGGGATCCAAGCTTTAAAGGGCCGCAGACGGTTGTTTCTTGATGAATGTTGTTTTGTGAGCAGATCCACAAGGTTGCGACAGGCACGCTCTTTGGTTTCCAATTCATCCTCGTGCGGTGCCATTCTATAACATGTTATCAAATCGGTCTGGTGAGCAAGCTCGCGCGATACGTTTCCATGTAAATCCATGGATGCCGACACGACGACATCTGGTCCAATAACTGCGCGAATGCGACGGAGCAGCTCTGCCTCGACGTCATCGAGGCCCTCCACGCACATGGCGCCGTGAATATCAAACCACAAGCCATCGAGACGTGGAGTAGACGCCACGATATCCTTGAGCCGTGATAGGATTTCTCCTGCGAGCTCTTCGAATGCGGGGCGAGTGACTATTCCGCCGGGAAGGGCGTGGCCGATAAGAGCACCACGCCAGTCGGCAATATTGGCAAGAGAAGTGCCGGGGTGTAAAAAGGCATATTCCTGAATAACTTCATGCCCGCGCTGTGGATGGAACGCTGGCGCCAGAGTCTTCGAGGGCGTGAAGGTCGAGGTTTCACAAGCAAGCCCGGCAATGGCGATGACTGGACGGCTATGCATGTTGGCAAGAAAGCTGGTAGTATATGATAGCAAAGAGAGTATCTTCAGGGTTGTACGTACATAAAAGTCGGCGGCTGTTGTAACGTAGAGCGTGCCTTCCCCACTTCCCCCCAGTGCCTTCCTTGCCCTTTCCTCCAGGCGTTACCCTCCCGCCCGGATTGCTATCAGACACAAATGCACAAAGATAAGAGACATTGACCTACCAGCGTCTTGGGTGCCAATCGGCAGGAAAGATGAGGGGGCGGAAAGTAACATCGCTCCGTTTGAGTCCCCGCGTTGGATAAGATGGCGGTTTGGTCTCGAACTTCCCAGCATTTGCTGCTGGCTATTGGCTTGCCCGTGGGAATAGTTCCTTCAGGATTGCAGCAGCTCCTGTGGCGTGGCCTATCTCAGCACTAGCACGACCTTGGTCGGCAAAAGACATGGACTGTGCTTTTTCTTTTTCTACGGGCTGCATTCCGCTTGCAATGAGGAATTGTTCTTTGTCTCTGTGTTCGCATCGCAATATAGCAAGAAGATGTTGAAGCATTCGCCCACCGGCACCTGGATGCCAGCATGGGTACCAGAGTCAACCGCCATCCTCTCAGTATTGCTTACGGTCTGCTCAATGGTACAATCAGCGGTGAGTGCAAGCTGGCTGTCGACATACGTATCAGTAGAATACTAACACCAAAGGTATCCCAAGACCGGTGGATACGATGGTTCTATGCTGAATGGTCTCAACATCCTCCCCTCTTATACCGACTATTTCAACCTCAATGCAGCAACTACCGGTTTGAATACGGCATCGGTGTTTATCGGGAGTTTCTTCGGCACCCTTAGCTCAGGAATAACTTCAGACAAGCTCGGTCGGCGGCCCGCAATTTTATGGGGTTCTGTCATTACCCTGATAGGCATCATTCTCCAGACTGCTGCGCAAGACATAGCAATGTTTGTTGTAGCTCGCATTGTCTTGGGTTTTGGCACAGCGATCTCAGGAACGGCCGGAGCAGTGTATCTTGCAGAGACTTTCCCGAGCCGTTGGCGCGCATGGGGTGTTGGTTTGCTCAATGACTTTTACTAGTAATGTGACCTATTTCCTGAAAGTGCATCGAAAGCAGATTCTGACTTCTTGCACAGTGTTGGAGCCCTGATTGCAGCAGGAGTCACACTAGGTACTGGCAAATGGAACTCAACTTGGGCGTGGCGCGTACCATCTCTACTCCAGGGAATCTTTTCTTTTGCCTGCATCATTATCCTGCCATTCATGTGAGTCCTTGTCATTGTGGCGGCAGAAACTGCTGAGAACCTAGCCTGACTTTGATCCAGACCTGAATCACCTCGGTGGCTGGTGCATCAAGGTTATCATGAAGAAGCCCGGATCGTGGTTGCGCAGACAAACACAAACGGCAATCAGGCAGATCCCGTTGCGCTCGCCGTGTACAAGGAGATCCTCGATACGCTCACCTGGGAAAAGAACCAAGGGAGAACAATGAGTCCGCGGGAGCTCATAAAAACCCCTGGTGCTCGGAAGAGAATGTTAATTGGGATATCACCAGGTCCTTTTTCGTGCGTGGCAGGCAACGTCATTGCTTCTTATTATCTGGGTTCAGAACTTGATACCGCTGGTATCACGAATAAGGTATCACAGTTGAAAGCTGTACGTTTCTTTATTCTATCTCTCGTGCAACCCAAAAAAGAAAAAAAAAAAACTGATGTTTAGCAAGAATGTGGTTCTGAATGCTTGGTGCTTAGTCTGCGCGCTCGTAGGAACTCACCTTGCTGCTAGATGGGGCCGTAAGTCTACCGCATTGCTGTCCCAGATATTGCTTATTGCGTGTCTCTTTATCATCGGCGGTCTTTCAAAAATGTATGCCGATAACCCGGAAGGGGCGTCCAGTGCGCTTGTATATGGAAATGTTGCAGTGATGTTCTTATTCCAGGGTTTCTACTCCATGGGCTGGACACCTTTGTTGTACCTATACCCCCCGGAGGTGATGAACTACTCAATCCGGGCAAACGGCTTAGCCTTGTCAGAGTTTTCGCTGACTGTGTTTGCGTAAGTCTTCTCCAATCCTATTATTTGTGTGCGCAAGGATGGCTTACACAAGGAAGTCTCGTTTTCGTTTATATTATGCCTATTGGCCTGCAGAACATTGGCTGGAAGATGTACATGGTCAATGGTTCATGGGATATAGTCATTTTTCTTCTTATCGTACGTGTTAACTCTATCCTTCCTTCCTGGCGATGCCTGACCACTCATTTACAACCTGATCATACATACAGGCAGTCTACTGGGTCGAAACGAAAGGTAAAACTTTGGAGGAAATCGATGCGATTTTTGAAGGAGAGAAGCATTCTTCGGTCCCAGACGTCGAGTTGGTTCGGCAAGGTAAAGAGACAATTGATATTGGGGAGGTTGAGCAGCAGATTGTGGCGGAGGTGCTCGCGACGACGACAGACAAAGGAAATGCGCAGATAAGCTACTCGTGATTGCTTGAGTACTGGGATTGGCCAGGATTGGGCATGTAGCAGCACTAGTAGTTAGCATATTCACGAATCATGAAGAAATGCAAAGTGATATATAGAATGTGAATGCTGCCTAGCCCTAGCCAGACCCACCGCGGAAAGATTCTACGGGAGCTTAGTTAATTCGGGCCTCAGGCCGTAAGGTTTACCTAGAAGATTCCACTCATATCAATTCAGTCAGTCCTACAGAGCAGAGAAATAAAAGAAAAAGGAGATAAATTGACAATCAGCATTGTTCATGGCTTTCTCTCTCTCTCTGTACACTGTTAGCTTATACTGTTGGAGGATTATCAATACAAGTATATCATTATAAGTATACGAGTCGCCACGTAAATGGACTGCACTTGATTGGCCTACGATATCATACTATTGATCTACTATTGAAATCCAAATTTGACAGTTCGTAATCCCAGTCCACGTAACTTTTAATTAAAAATTTGATTGTTCCTGTGGCCGTTAGAGCAGATCTCAACGGCGCCGAGTCTTCAGTTGCACCCATACGAAGTAATTGTATAACGTTGTATGCATGCATGATCGGTGAGCGTCATGAGATAGCGTGGCTACGTACCTAAGTCTTAATGCCTGCAGATGAAACCCCATTATCCTTTACCATTGATGATTGGTCTCTAAATTCTTTCGCAAAGGAGCTTTCGAAAATACGAAAACCGGTTTTCTTGAGAGTCGCTAAAATAGATAGTCAGTATATCGGCGACTTATAAAGACCTTATCTTGTCCTTTGCAATTTTCCTTCTTGTATGTATGCCATGTTGTGATCTCCTTCCCTATCTGACAAGGCATCGATTTTGAGCATCCCCCATTTTAATATGGGTTATTTCACGAAGCCACCTTCGCGGAATACGTCAACGTCCGCATGGTACTAAAGGCCCTTCAACCAGTCAAGTCTTGCTGTCGAGCCATATCCTAGTTTCAGGAGGGCCGTGATCATGGCCTATGCGGTAGGATGCAAAGGCAGAGAGCTGATACTGGTGCAACACACCCACACAAAACCAATTCCCAATGGGCCTTGAATGTCGCCAACACGAAGCTTCAGCCTCCATGAGGCGAGGATCTACCTTCGATATAGATATTGCTTTCACGCATTTCTGACGAAGAGGCAACATAGTGCAAATCAGTCTGTGACGGACCAGCCACTACTGACACCTTTGAGAAGTTGTTTCCCGCCCTCGAGTTTCGCCTACATGTCCTGCACAATGGCGCCGTTGCGGGTATTCTCTGCAAGTTCGCACCGCCAATCGAGAGGACACAGTAAGTGTATGGCATCGGGTTCTTGTATAGGCGTCTACCAGTGCAATGGGGGTGCATGGCTTGCGAAACGAGTACTCATGTCGTCGGCACTCATCGAGGACAGGCCTCGCATCGCCAGTATCGACATAGACGGTCGTTCACGATTCCGCGAGCATGCAAGGTCAGAGATTCGCGATCTATAGGGCTCCCACGGTGGGCAAGGAATGCAGTGGCAGTTCATATGAAATCAGGTGGAAGCAGCGACGGAGCCGGCCCGAAGAGGAGAGGCTAACCTCACTCGTGGTTCGACGGCAAGTGCGCAGTGGCCAATCAGCGCCGCTGCCACCGTGAACGCCGCGTAACATGGACGATACGAGGCAAAATCTGTTCTCTCTCTCTCTCTCTCTCTACCTGCGCTGTCTGCCATCGTCTTCCATGCTCTCGTCGCAGGGTTGCCGTTCGCGAGATGTTCTGGAAGATGCATGGCTGTGGCGCTTGAATTTGCAGCCGTGCCATCCCAGACCCTGTTTGTGTAAGCGCCAGGGTGTCACAATGTTCTTCTGCGCTTTCCCCCTCTTTCAGGAATGATACTGCGTACACGGCTTGCTTGCCTCACCCTGGAATGAGATGCTTCGAGAGAGACCGGCTCTACTGGACCCCGATTCAATATCCCGAGCCAGCACGATGACGCCTGCCTTCGTCAAGAAAAACCACTTCCTGTCGCACTTTACTCCACGTCTGGCAGCAGCCGTTGGGCTGATTGCGCTATCAAGCCTGAATTATGGCTTTGACAACCAGGGAATTGCTACAAGTCAGGCAATGGCCGCCTACAAAAAGCAATTCGGGACCTATGACCCCAAGACGGATTCTTATGCCATTCCGACATACTGGACGTCGTTGTTGAATAGTCTGAATTTTATTGGCTTTGCTTTTGGTGCGCGCTTCCATTCCTTTCATTTCTCCCACTCCATTGTTTCGAGAGTAGTGGCATTAATTTCCATGGGCCAGGCTTGTATATGGGCAGTGTTGTTAGTGCGCGGTACGGCCGTCGTATGTCGATGTTCTGCATGTCTATCTGGGCTATCATGTCAACTACAGTCCTGATAACTTCGGCGCGAATCGAGCAGGTTTTGGCCGGGCGAATACTCAACTATGCGTACATTGGCATGGAACTGGCCACCTGCCCACCGTTTCAAGCCGAGATTGTCCCTGCGCCTATTCGAGGATTTGCCGTGGGCACCTACCAAACCAGTCTCCTACTTGGTGGTGTCATTATCAACAGTATTTGTCGTGGCACATCTGATTTGCCTAACAACGATGCCTGGAGGATACCTCAGATTCTGTTCTATGTCGTACCGGCAATCGTCGCGGTCTGCGTCTGGTTCATTCCGGAGTCTCCACGCTGGCTGCTTCTGCAAGGTCGTGAACAAGATGCGCTTGAGTCGCTACGCCTACTCCGAGGTACTGGAGTAGGCTGGGAATCCGATTCTGATATCACCAGAGAAGATCTGTTTCTTTTGAAAAAGTCCCTTCTGGAGGAGCAGAATCAGGGAACATACAGGGATCTTTTTCGCGGCAGCAACCTCAAGCGAACCTTTATTGCTATAGGCATGAATTTCTTCATCCAAGCCACCGGCTCGCCTTTCACTGCTGCTTATGGTACACTATTTGTACAATCGCTGAATTCTTTGAACCCATTCGACTACTCGATTATGAGCTCTTGCATAAACACCTTCTGCTGCCTTGTCTCTATACTTATAACTGACAGGGTTGGACGTCGGCCCATCTTGCTCACGGGCGTGGCTCTGCAAGTGCTATGGCTTTTTGCCATGGCAGGACTCGGGCTCCACAACAACAAAACACCCAGCGAGATACATGCCATCATTGCATTAACAGCACTGTCTTCAGCCAGTCTATGCTTTAGCTGGGACCCGCTGAACTACATCATCACAACTGAGCTACCAGCATCTAGGTTGCGCGACAAGACACAACGAGTTGCATCTTTCGTCAACATTGTCACCAACTTTGCATTTTCTTTCAGCACTCCTTACCTTCTTGACGCCCCATATGCAGATTTGGGATCTAAAGTTGGTTTTATATACGGAAGTCTTGCTATTGCGGCGTTTCTGTTTGCATATTTTTGTGTTCCCGAGATGAAAGGTCGCACACTCGAAGAAATCAACCAGATGTTTCAGAATGGTGTTCCGATTTGGAAGTTTGGTATTTATAAAAACCCAACAGCAGAGCGAGATCCAGGATTCGACGAAGCGTCTGCTGCTGGGGGCCCTTCGGTTGAGATTGAGAGATTTGCTGGCAAGTGAGCGTAACTGTACCGAACAGGAGCATTATCTCGTGGGATTACCAGACATATATAACATATAATATACGTACTCGTAACTATTTGGCTACTTGGAAATGCAATGTTTACACTCGTATACCTAGGTAAGATCATCTAAATAATAACATGAAATCAAATCAACCTTGCAATTCATCAATGATCACTTAGCAACGCTATACTGAATTTTCTTCTGCATATAAATCTTAACCGTGTCACGCTTAATTCGATCATTTCCAGCAGATATAGTGAAATGTGTGCGCAAACAAGTATATCATAAACTAATACATTTTTTTCATTAGAAAGACATCGCTCCGCTCGCTAAACCTTTCAGCTAAATAAGATGCTTCGATCTAATAAAAAATGAAAATGTTAGCTGAAACCAATCCCATGGCAAGACCGCAAGACGTAGGTACGAACCTGAAATATGCCCTCAAATAAACAATCTGCCATGCCCCCAACCCCACTAACATGCCCATGGTCCCAAAGGCGAACCATTTCACACGCTCGTTAGTCGATTCATTGGTATCACGAAGCTTCTGCTCACGCTTGCGGAGGTATTCCATCTCATTAACGATTTCCTCGACGACTTCCTGGATGCGTCGCAGGTCTGTCTCGACGGGTTTCAATTTCTCCTGTGCCTGGATGCTAGACCAATCGCGTGCGTCGGCGCCGATTTCGACGTCTAATTCGATTTCGCGGCTGAGTGTTCCTCGCGGTTCTGTATTTAGAGAGTTAAATGTTAGTTCTCCTATTTCACAATGATAGCGAGAAACGAATGGTTGCGAGACTTCGAACATACGGCGCTTGCTGGAATCGAGCACGTTTTCAAAGCAGACGTCAAAGGCTGTATCGGCAGGCGACGTAAAGGCCTGGCGAGTTTCTCCGACAACATTTTTAGGACGACCATAGTCATTTCCCATGGCGTCTTTTATCTTTGAGGGGAAAAAAAGCAAGTCATGTCAGCACTTAAATCGCTTCAAAGAGTAGGGTAGGTGTACATACGTGCATGTTAACAATCTGTCCATCTCCCTTACTGCCCGACACAATAGCAGTGACGACAACAAGCTGTCCATCCGACACAAAGTTGCGGATGCACCTCTCGTTCTTGGACGATGAAGACACAATGTCGAATTTGAGAGCAGAACTCAGTCCTAACAAGAACAAAAGACCAAAAATGGTCCTCAAATTGAACGCCATTGTGTATGTATGTGCGTGGTGTGCGGGTTTGGCGCAATCACTTGTCGCGCGGGTTGCCGAATCGACAATTGATGCCAGCTAACGTTCTCAAAGCAACAAGCTACCTAGACGGCTAAGGGGCTTGGCCGCGGATCCGGACGGATCATCAATGTTCCGATCTATATACAACATCTATTTTCATCTCCATTAGAAACAGAGGCAAGCACTAGAAGAGAAACTATTCAACTATGTGAATATCGATACAAATCACAATCGTACCACCATCATTATTATCGTCGAATAATGCATACATACATCGTAGAGTAACATCGCCAACAGTGAGACTCAAAAGAAATTGGGAGACAAAACTCTGGAAATGAACGCATCTATATGAAAGACAAAAAAAAAAAAAAGAACCGAAATCCCTAGTCCGAGAAAAACGAGCTGTTTGTGCAAAACAACAAAAAAGTGAAGAAAAAAAGTAAATACAAAGCAAAGGTATCATCGAAATATGAACATAAAATAGAAAAGAGCGAAAGAGATGGCAGTAACAGCTGATTGAATGATGAAAGCTATAACGCTCATTCGAATATTCGTCAACAATAAAGGTGTGCAAGAAATAAATTAGTATAATAAATAATGAAGGAAAGTGATATCATAATACGAAAGCAATTTTGTTCGTCATGGCATATATATATCAAGCCTCAAGTCTTTTGCGGCGAAAAAACCTGGAAAATGACGAATCCTTTTTATCCTCTGAAAAGGTTGAAGAAGCGCGTGTCATGGACTCAGGAGGCCCTGTATTTCTCAGGAAATCGGCGAGAGCGCCAGTCTCGGTCTTCGGCGTTGAGTATAGTTGCGGTCCAGATGGCTGGAATGCAGATGCTTGACCAAAATTGAATTGGGAGTTGAGCTGACCATTCAGTTTAGGAACCATGGGCACCGGAGGACGCCAGGAGGACTGTTGAACGGGTTGGCTTATTTGTGGCTTGGAAGACAATTTGGCAGACCGCATCGAAGTCATTGACTTTTTCAACGTGGGGCCGGGTAGCTTGTCAACGAAAGTATTTCGCCTAAATCGGCCCCTAGTGTTGGGTGTGAACTGTCCCGAGGAAGGCATAGGGTGCGAGCTAAGAATGAATGGCTCAGGGGCCTTCTGGCTGGTCGGCGGCGGTGGAACGGAGTTCAAGAAATCAAGCAAACTCTCCTCTGCTCGTGGTGCCTTCGAGATTTTGGCAGTTCCAGATGCTTCTTCAAGACCCTCATCATCAAGGTCGTCAATGGCGTATGGATCTCGGGGACCACGTCGCTTTCGTGCCGGAATAGGCGGTGCATTGGAAGCGTTGTATTGTGCGAGAAGAGGAGAACGTAAACTGGAAGTAGATTCGGCACCCGTACTGGCGAGAGACGGTGTTATGCGGGCGTCATTGTCACGGACTGTATCCATCAATAAAAGATCTTCTGAATCCATGGTATTCCTGAAGGGGGCCACCGTACGGGGAATTCGATGAGTAGATGCACCTGGAGGGCCCTCTCTTATAAAGTCAATTAAATCAGATGTCTTGGCACCGTTGTAGCCGGAAGCATCCCGAGCTTGGAGTCGTGGTCCATTCTTCCTAGCGGAGTTATACGATTCCCTTGGTTTAGCAGTCGCACGGGATGAACCAGAATGTGCGGTATCTGGCCTGGAAGAACTGACTATGGAGTCCGAGCCATCACGAAGATGAGCGTGAGTGGAATTCCCTCCAGGAAGACGACTATTCGGGTCACTAGGCGTGGCTACTCCGGGTCCAGTTGAACGAATGAATTGTGCAAATTCCCGGACGGAATCACCTGTTGCACGGGGACCACGAGCTTGATGCATAGTTGTCCTGCTTCGATTGGAAACGTCACTCACAGGGCTAGTTAGTGGATGTACACTAATAGGACTCGACTTCTCAGAAAGAGTTTCGGCCTTTGGTTGTATTTGTAGACCGTCAACGGCAGGTGAAGATGGCTTCATGTGAGGCGTGGGAAGGTCCCGTCCTATCGCGACGCGCGGCGAAGGCAGTGGTTCTCCAGGAGGGGCCGTATTCCTAAAGAAGTCGGCGAGGTCGGACGTATCAGTCCGATCGTTATGGATATCGTTACGAGCAGTGTTCCAACGGGGGGATCCAGGCAACTGCTCACAGCGATTGTTAATATCATATGCAAATCTGCTAGCTATGGAAACTTACTTCTATTTCTCGCATTGTACGCGGAGTCAACGTAAAGCGTATCGTCTCGTCACTCTTGATGAGTTGATCTAGTGTTGTCTCATCCGCATCATCGCTAGTGAATTTACTAGCGTCTGAAGACCTGCGGGGTGGAGCAGGTAAAGGTACTTCAGCGTCTGTAGGATGACGACCGATAAGGACTTTCAACTTCGTTGACACGCTTGATGTCGCCGAACCAGATGTAACAGGTCGCTTGTCGCTAATGCTACCAGACCGGCGAGATCGAATGGATGCTTGCGACGTAGAAGATCCTACGTGCACACGCTGAATCGCAACACGTTCCCGCGGTGTAGAGTGTTCGTCCTGGCGAGGCTGGCTCCTGATTGAGGTCGCATGAGATGCGGCGCGAGAAGCAGCGCGAGAAGGGATTGATCGATAGACGCTCCCCTCGCTATCATCTGAAGTAGAATGCGGAGCACCTATGCTCTCTGAGTAGAGAGAAGATGTGTGCCGGCTTGTGTTGAACGAGTCGCGCGGGAGGTTATTGGCATTCTCTTTAGTTGGAGGCTCGATATTTGTGTCGAGCTGGCGCGGATGAGAAGTGGGTGCGCTTCCATGTGAAATATTTTCCGACTTCTCACTGTGTATGTGTAAATGGAACGAATCACCTGCAGGGGTGGCATTTCGTCGGGTGGAAGAGCTGGCATCCTGTACGATCGCTGCCCCTTGCATTAGCGGCTGATGATCATCACGATGGCCGCTCTGGTTTTCGGCCACCTCAATGGATAGAGCCGCCACCGCCTCCTTTTTGGCTGCTGTATCTCTGGATACTTTTCTTTTGGGCCTTTGCAATGAAAGATTGTTGAGACTTGGTCTTTGATATGTTCCCTGTCCTTCAACAACCTCATCCTCGGGGGGATGACGATCTTCATCATTTTCGGAGCCCTTTTCAGTGCTAGCCTTTTGGTGGTAAATGACCTGTGGCTGCACTTCGCTTCCGTCTACAAGGTTATCTGATGCCTCATTTTGACATGGATGTGAAGTTATCTCCTCTCCTTTGTTATTGGGCAAAGACGCTTCCGTGGGCACGACTTCATCTTCAGTAACGGTTCCCAGGGATTTGTCATGATCGATAGATTTGATTATATCAACAATGTGAATAGGAACCGATTGCGAACGAGCGTGCTGTGGTGAGTTTGTCGCTGGCCACGTTCCGGGGGATCTGCTTGAAGGGGAAGTCGGAGTCATCGCTCCAGAACGGGAGACAATCAGACTCCGCGGACGCACTTTTTGAGCAATAGCAGCCTGCATTGGCTCTGCTTCTTCCATATCTAGAAGCCCAGGGTTTTCAATATCCTTGATATCGTCGTCGTTCATAGGCAAGGCAATATCCGCTGGCTCGACAGATTTTGATCGACTTTCCTCTTCTTTATCAACGTGGGGATAGATTCGGGATTCTGGGCCAGCCAATTCCTCCGGGGTGTTGACGCTACCTTTATTACTAGCATTGCTTCGTCGAGTAAAGGACTCTCTAGAAAATGCCCTAGACAGTGTGGGCGCACGAATCCCCTTTTTCCATGTCCTCCATAATCGACCCAGTGTGGGGTTTAGAGCCAGTTTCTCCATGTCGCTCTCATCGACAATGATTTTATTGCCGGCTTCATCAGCGATTGAGGATTTGGGGGCGAGCCTTGCAGCTGTATAATATCTGTTGCGGGTATTTTCGCAAGCAACAGCTAGGGCATGTTCGCCTATATTTTCAATAATCGAGGTTAGGAAGATGGCAGCCGCTGGGGTGATGTTTCCAGCATGGCCAGAGAAACGTCGCGGGGCACCGCCTGCTTCGTCCAGGCCCTCTCGGGCGATGTACTCGTCTTCCTCTTCTTCTTCCAAGTCGCCCAATCGTGTATACACCATGCATCGCAAACGGGCTAATTTCCAAGCTCGCACCAGGTCAAATTCGCCATGCGGCGCACGACCGCCTCGGAACTCTTGCAGCTCATCTTCCTCGCCGCCACCCATATATTCACGGAGCTCTTCATCGGCAGTGGATACCACCTCTCTTGCTAATCGGGGTTTTAGAACATCAGCGATGGCGGGACGAAGAGCGCTTAGCTGGGTTGATTTAGCCGAAGCCAGAAAACTAAAGAGTAAATAGTCGAGAAATCCATTCAACAACACAAGGCCATTTGATGTGAAGGATATATCGTCGCCCGAGCCCGAGCCCAGTTCGTATTGTTCCATATCGGCGCTTATTATTTGAGCAGCAGATGAAGCGGCGATAAAGGCAGGTCTTGGATCGACGGGCGGCGGAGAGGACAGTGAGATTTTGGGGCCAGCATCGCTAGAGATGCTCACACTGCGCGAGCGTGACATGGGGCTTTGATCCCCGGGTTCCTGTGGATTCCGCATAGTATGGGTTATATGTATGTGTCGGAAAATATTTTTCAAATGAAAGTGCAAGTATATAATCAAAAGAGGGACGTATATTCAAGAAAAGACGGGGTTCATTGTTCGATCGACTCAGTCGCGAATTACCTAGACTGCTCGAGTCAAAGCACGTCAGTCCATTTTAACAACCGAAGTCAAAGCAAGCGCAGTCCAGATCAAAACTAGAGCAAGGCTAATTGGCCGATTTTAATGCAATTGGGTCGTTTACTGACCGACACGGCGAATATCAAGACAGGTACGTACCTCGAGCAAACGCACTAGACAGCATAGCGCAAATCGCGGGAAAAAAAAAGGGAAACCCGGGTAGAACTCGAGCAAATTATATATCCACGCAATGATTGACCGTCAGGCTATCATTGTAGGGCGCAGATCGCAAGCCTGATGCCACAGAGAGAGAGATACGGGGGGAGAAGAAGAAGAGAGATGGAGAGGGAAGTGCGTTGAGGGAAGAAGGGAAAAAAAGGAAGGTGGGCAGCCTCGTGCGGTTCAGGAGATATACGGAGAAGGCACTAGGCAAGTTAAACTCTGGTGGCTAATAGGACGTAGTCACTTCAGGCGAGGGCGACAGCGCAACCCGCTTTTCGTGCTTACTGCGTCTTCATGCTGGCACAGAGCAGCAGCAGCAGTGTTACATGCTTTAATTCCTGGTTTCCTTACTCTGCTCTAACCTCTGAGTGTTCTGCGTTGCTATCTACCTCTGCTTGGACGGTTCAGCCACCGAAGCAGCCCTCTGCCGTCCCACCGATCGACCCACTGCAGGGCATCTCCGGAGTACAGATGGGCCATTGAATAGTGCTAGTAATAGTCTCGCGGAAATGGCCAATAGCGGTGTCCTCAAGCGGGCGTTGGACAGTTTATTCAATAATGTTTATACTTTCACTATGGCCTATGCCAGGGCTATATAGTATCTGATGTATAGTGTATATTCGTCTATCATATCAATATCAATAATAATAGCCTTAGAGTTATAGACTTATAGCTGTACGGGCTGTGCCTGATACATACGGAGTATGTTAACTATGCAAATTCAGGAATCTCGTGGAAAATTGGCCCCACGCTGCAGCACAAGCCACAACATACTCGCGCGCTAGCACCAGAGAGGCCTAGCCCGAGGGCTGACCTGGGACGGCGGGGCCGGCGGGGCCGGCGGTCGGAGGCCTATCCCCTTTTGGCCGCTTGGCCACGGAACGAGATCCAATGGATCCGGACCCCTTCCAGCAACCTTCTCTATCTGGCGTAGCGCAAGCGGGTCCGCCCCATAAATTGCTCAAACAGGCAAATGTGCGGAATTTTGGGAATTCTTGAGGGAATTGTTCTCCCCCAGTCTCCTGCTATTGGCCGATGCCGAGCCGGCTAGCCTGATGAGGACTACCACACTATATATCACGATCACTATCGCAGTATAAAGTTAACAGCTAGAGCTACTCTTTATATGGGGATAAACAGTGAAAAGTCCCAGTCTGCTTATCATGGCTAAGATCTGAACGTGGCTTTGGCTTGCTGACATCCATCAGCACTTGCGCCCCTCCATTGATTGATCGTGACCAGCATCGCGCATTATGGTAGCACGGCAAATGGGGGCGACATGCAAGCAGGCCCAGTGAACCCCGTAATCCATGGCATCAAAAGTATCAAACATGTCAGAGTGAGCTCCGGAGCCCGTACTAACCCAAATTACTCCGCGTAATCAAAGCATTTGCCCAGGTTAAATTCCCCGCTATTTGAGTGCTGATCCTTTCAGTTCTAACAGCCTAGTGTCTGGATACTATTGAACATGCTGGATTGAGTCCGTAGTACGATTACGGAACGGACCCTACAGACTGACATGGAATGGGTAACGGCGTACATTACTCACCGCAGTCAGAGGTCCACCTGTGCTATGGCTGCTGCTGTTTTCTCGCCGATTAATCGCCATGTACGTCTACGTCGTACTTCGTACGGTAATCTACATGGAACGAGTGTATATCGCATTCTGCACGGTCATACTGCATATCCATAATCGTATCCATTGTGCCAAAGCATTGAAAATAACGGCAGTCTCGGAGAGCATCAGACCGCCATCACACTGATAGTATCCGCTGCTGTGGAACACACCCGCTTCAACTGAAGAAAGGATTCGCGTTTCTTCATGACTTTTCGACAGCTATGGCCCCCTGAATAACAAACACACGGAACCGTTATAAGTTGCACGTACTAATCTCTCAACTGAGTAAGCAGTGAAACATAACCAACTAGTTATAAAACTTATTCTGTTGTCAAGCAAGACTCTCCCGCCTCGGCAAGTATCATCCCGGCCTAGTTTGCGCTTCCAAAAAGAAGAAAAAAAAAAAAAAAAACCGTAACCGTCACTATCTTGACTATGTACGTAGTATTCGTAAATCACGGATATTCCAAATAGGTACTGCGAATTCGGGACATACGCATGGTATTGCTGTCATTCAATAAACCGTTCCACTTCAGATCCACTATAGTCTCGGATGGCATGCCAATCTATAATGAAAGCTACTATGATTGAGGAAAGTCCAAATCTTGTTGGTCGTAACTTCGATAGAGACGGGAACGTTAGCTGAACTTGAAGGGCATTTAAAAAGGCTTAAGAAACATAAGCAATTCAATAATGATCACACTAGGTACATGAATAAATAAAAAATCCCGTCCTATCTATGGTCATAGTGAGATAGATGTCCCATGTAACTTTTTGTTTGTCCCACCAAACTCAAAAAGTAATCAGTCAGACAGGAAGCGTAACATGTCTATGTATTGTAGTTGCTGTAGGATTCTCGATCTCGCTGGTCACCGGAGCCAGCCTCTAAATAACCATTTCTCTTCCAAGTTTTGTACTGTTGAATCAGATGAGAGGCCGAAAATGTCATTCAATGTTATCAGCCACTCCATTTCATCTCTTGGAAAGACATTACTCCCCATGAATCATATAGCTGCAACATCGTAAGCATATATGTTCGGATGTGCGAGTGCATAGACCACTCCGTCCGCAAAGAAACTCAACTCATCCTGGCCCACGCTAGTCATGCCTTGAAGCAAACGTTCAGACAAAAGACGTTCGATTCTTTCCAGGAAAGCAAAAGACTGTTTTTTCGTCGACGCAGATACCTGTTCCTGCAACCTTGAAGACTGGGCAAGACGGGCTAATTCATCAAACTCCTCACGGAGAACGATGTGGCGGAACATGCCAATAACGTGCTTTAATGCTTCATCAAGGAAGAGACAACCTGATGAGTCTGTCTCCGTTTCGAAGAAAGGTGATTGAAACCGGCCCTCTCGAAATCCTTGCACGCGATCATGGAGATATGATTGGTATCTTCGCTTCGTGTCCCCGTGAATGCCATTGATAAAAGCGACAAAAATTTGTTTATCTACGTCCAACATGTCGCTAGCATAATCTTTTGCAAGCTGTTGTATAATGATGTTTGCAATAGAAGTGTCTCCATTGCCAGAGTCATCGTTGTTGCCGTCTTGACTGTCATACATGACATGATCGCGACGACTATTCGCGAGCAACATCATTTCATGAAGGGTCATTGGAGATTGGCCTCCCGCCTCGTCGTCAGCGTGGTCATCGGGATGCTCGACATTTTCAATGTACGAGACATCTGTGTCAAAGTGGACGAAATTTTCAAATGCAATGTGCGAATCATCAAATTCCATGTCATCCACATACTCGTCAAGAGCTTCATCAACTTCATCGAATTCTTCAAACTCTTCAAATTCAGAGCCAGTCTCGTAAGCGTCGTATGGCGAAACGGTGCTTTCTAAGGGATCATAGTGACAGTCTTCAAATGCAAATATTTCATCGCCTTGCAAGGAATCCTCTGGATATTGCTGAAAACGCTCACTGAACTCCACATGCTCAGCAGACTCTACTCTAGAATCATCTGATTCATAGCCAAAATCCGCGTTATTGAGACTTTGGATAGAGCTTTGGAACTTGAAATGCTGCTTGGGGATGTGTGGAATTGGAATCCCCAGGTCTGGCAATGTAGACGAGATATTGGTGATAGTTGTGTTGGTCGTAGTCAATGAGATGTCAGAAACATCATCGGATGTGCAAGAGCTGTCGCGGAGAGAAGATGCAGTCTGTAATCGTGAAAATGCAGTGGGAAGAGAGTTCCAAGGGCAGTATTTCTTGATAGAAAATTCCATGTTGGCGAAACGTCACTAGATTCGACCTATTAAAGGAAAACGGAGGGGCTCTCAGAGATGGGGTAACGAAGTGCTAGTAAGCTGAATGCCGTGCAAACTAGAACTATCAAGTAGAAGCCCGTTGAAGCCTGGGATCTGGTTCAAGGCCGCTGCGGTGTTATTGTGGGAGAGGTCAACAATAGAGGGGCTCCAGCCACGAACAATGCGTGCGCAGTCCATTATGGATGATGTAAAAGGGACAGTGACTTAAACAACCGGCAGAATGCCAGCATAGGAACACTTTTGAAACATAGCAGTATTGAGATATTTTGGTAAGGCAGAAGTGAAGTAGTTGTCAGCGCTGTCCACGAATTCGGCCACAGTGCCTGTTGAATTCGTGTGTTTCGGTGTTTGAAAGCGGTGGTTTGTCCTGAATAAGTCACGGTGCTATCCTTGAAGCGATGTGGAGAGGCTCTCTCAGGGGCTTTGCGGAGGATCTTTGGATGGGTGCGATGCGACGCGTCGAGAGACAGATACTGATGAGATATCAACCGCCACAGCGAGATCGGTTCTTTGCAGAAATACCGGGCGAATTCGCCGCTGCGTGTACGTTGATTTGCAAAACTCCGACCCGGCAGAAGTGGTCTTGGGATTATTGGGAATAGGCCCCCGCAGTCTAGGCGACAAGGCTGTGTGGAAAAGTCGAGTAGGCCTAGCACATCAGCGTGTGACTGCTAGGAACAAAGCTAGGCGTGTTCGCACTGATACGGGTGCGAGGCTATCAAGTATGTGTCGTGTTGGTGGATGAGGTGAGGTAGGGTGAGGTGAGTGGCAGTCAGAGTTTTGCTGGTTGCCATCATGACTCCTCGCTTTCGGTCGGCCGCCGGCCCGCCAACGCCAACCCAACGTCACATTGGAGCCTGAGGCCGCCACGGCCCGGCAATAAGTCCGTTCCAGCCTTCCTTCCACATGCAACTACTACCTGCCTAGGCACATCTGGCCCTACCTACAAGTCTAGTCTTATTCCAGCATTACTCAAACACTGCTTGATAGAGTGTTTTCCAAGGCTCGCGCTCTCATCGTGATCTTGCGATATTTCTAGGACTTTACCTCCAGGTTTCGCTGAAAGGGCCCGGTTATCAATGAAATGGCCTTTGCACTACTCCGTGACGCGTGTTGCTTTGA
Organism: Talaromyces atroroseus; assembly: GCF_001907595.1. NCBI lineage: Eukaryota > Fungi > Ascomycota > Eurotiomycetes > Eurotiales > Trichocomaceae > Talaromyces > Talaromyces atroroseus. Next base: position 1,296,420 of record NW_017971432.1, read on the forward strand.
TTCGATGACTCAGGGGGTTCTTTGTCCCATAGTTACATGCTATGGATGATCCGAGTCTACACATCTCTCCAGAACGCATGCCGCGCTCCTTGAGCCCCAGGAAAAAGGAGAAAAAGGAAATACCGAGGGTCTGAACTGAGAATATCCTGCAGCTTGGCGTATTCCAAGACAAAGAACCCGCCGTGCCCATGTTGCACAGGGTAGCTATGTTAATTCGAGAACATTTCCACATTTGTTTCATCTGTGAACCCCCGGTGATCTACAGAGTACCTCTTACCGGAATCTAATAAGCGTGTCTCCTATTTACTACATGGATTGATTTTGCTATATGCTTGACACCCAAAGAAGCTTATGGAAGTACGACGTCTCGGATTGTCCTTGTGTGGTAGATTCAAATTGCCACGTCCCATCGCCAAGTCTCAATTTTGAGCAATGACAGCTTGCTCAGGCATTGCTGAAGCTGGCTTTTCACATTCCTTTGAGACTGCAGCATTCCAATGATTGAAATGTCACCTCCATTAAAGAATGTGTCAGGGAACGACCTGCTTGGCATTGTGGAAAGCTCTCGAGGCAAGCTCTGGAAAGAGATGCTGCTAATGGGCCATCAAAGCTTGCAGGTCCTGACTGGCTTATATTAAAATGAATATTATACAGACTACATCGCTGCAAATTGCGGGACATGGGGTGCCATCCATGACGTTTACATTCTAAGTACCACATACACCAATTCTATCGTCTTCCTCTTTTAGACGATTGTACCAAGGTCCAGCCTTTGTCACGAATGGCCCCAATACCAGTTTTCTATACTTAGATACTTTTCATTGGCCACTCCGTTCGAACGGTTGACCCGCAGTGCAGGTCTAGGATATACGACATGGCTGCTTTTGGAAATAGTGGTTCTGGGACATTCCTCCCCGTGGCTAGACAGCGGCTCTCGCAAGTCTTGTCGGGTGATTGGAATGCTAGCCACTGGAAAGCCAACCTATGACAGGGCTTGCGGTGGATAAGAACCATTTGAACAGCAAAGCTCGAGCATGTATTGGCTTCAATCTTCCGTCCCAACAGCATTCCATGACTCTTTCTTTAGATACTCCAGGAATGCCGTCTTTAAAGTCGGGGGCTGGTTGGAGCAACAGATGCAATTCAAATACCGCCTCTTGTCTGTTTGTTTACTTTGTCTTTTTTGCATTGATGTATTACTTGTCAAACATTTTTTTTCTCTGAGTTTGTTGGGGCTCTCCTGTTGTTGCATTGCAGCCTGTCGATCCACATTGCGCTAATTGGCACCTTTGGCAGTCTTTCTCCCAACGTCAAACGATTGGAACCCTTCTATGCCCATAGCGCACTAACCCAAAGCGGGAAATACTGTCTTCATCATGTTCGCCCCAGCATTTGATCATTCGTTCAACGACCTATTCAACCAATACGTCAACACGGATCCTTCCGCTAGTAGTGACGGTAACAAAGACGTTTCGTTTACTGGTGGTGACTTTGACCAGTTTTTTGCAGTCAGTGATTGTGGCGAACTTTCACCCACCGGTTCCAAACAGTTCCTGCAGTCGTCGCCGCAAACTTGGCGAAAAGATGCATGGACCGTACAGCAAGACTCGTTCAATGAATCGCAGTTGCACCGGCCCAGACCTTTTCATGACACAGTACAACCCTCTGAAGTTGTCTCTGATTTTAGCGCTGTAAGCCTGGAAGAGTCGTCTCCTCCCGAAGCTCTTGCCCTACTATCTTCTTCACCATCCTCGCCGCCAGCAACACCCAGCCGCAAGATTCATTCCAGAAGCGTTCCAATCACTCCCAAAAGCATTCGCAAACGAGAGCTGAATGACCGCGGTACTTTGCTTCGTAAACAGAGCTACTCACCTAACTTGATGCGCTCAGCGCATATGCAGAGGTCCAAGATGGCGTATCCAGAAACCTGGGCATCGCGACTACAGCGCTTCAACAGTCAAATGCGTGGTGTTGACGAGAGACTTCCACTCTCACCTCCTCCATCTGATATTCTCGTTCAGAATGAGAACATGCGCCGCGATAGTGGCATCCATCTCAATGCGAGCAGCGAGAACTTGCTACGAGATGCAGCAGATATCTCGTCTCAGTATAACCCAGCCATTTTTGCGAATAAAGCTCAACAACAGCAGCAACATTCATATATGAACCAGAGCACCTCGACGCCACCTCCGGTGGATGACATCTTTCAGACTCCACCCTCGTCAGACTCGCAACAGCTGCACGCGTGGCATGCAGACGCCCTTGCGTCGACCCTTCAATTCACACCAGACATCAATGCCCAGGATGGCCATTGGTGGACATCGCCTTTACCGACGCGTATCTCCCAACCCCCAAACCAAAACTCCTATCTTGCTTCGTCACTTGCGCATAAATCGCCGATTAATAACCCGATGCAACAGCATGACCTACTCCAAGGTGGTCTGATGATTGACTTTGGCTCTACATATGATCTTGGCTCAAATTCTGATGCCTTTACGCCAGCACCAAGCCTGCATTCTTCAAACACGCCGCACATTCCCGCCACCTCTCATCAACAAATCACCTTTTCGCATCATCCTTACATGACTGCAAGACAGCCAAGTCATCAGCAACAATTCCTTGAGAATCAATCTCGCTCCCCTTCGCTGTCTCCCACGAATACAACATCACCAAAGTCACGCGCTGCGTTGAAGAATCAACGCCGTAGCCACCCCCGAAAACTGTCTTCCCATTCCACAACAGCCGCCAAACCTGCAAATAACAAATTGGGCACGCCCTCTAAGAGTACAGCCTCCAAGTCGGCATCGAATGTGTCCTTTGTCAACTTTACTGCCAACGACAGCAAGAAAATCCTTACCGGTGTCGCTCCTAGCGGCAGTTCCAAGACTAAAGCCCGCCGAGAACAGGAAGCTCGTGAGAAGCGTCGCAAGCTTAGTGAAGCTGCCTTGATGGCTGTCCGGAAGGCCGGCGGTGATGTCGAGGCACTAGAAGCGGTCCTATGTTAAGGAGCCTAATACTTATACCTTTATTGTTAATCTAACTCTAATCATATTTTGCCTGTATTATTACTACTAGTTATTTATATACCTATTTGAGCTTTGGAGGTCAGGCGCATTTTGTCATTTGGGATCTGAATCTATACTTGTATAGATGCATTGCGTGTTTGCTTTATTGTATTAGCTGAGATATCATACCTTACTGTTCTACTTAGTCTAGAAATCTGATTTTCAATATTCTACTTTAACCGTTTTGATATTACTATTTTCATGCTTATATAGTTATATAAAATGAACACTAGTGTACACAGTCAAGCTCCACATCATCTCTTCCCACTCCAAGATTCAATTTATTTTCCAGGTCCAATAAAATACAATGTTAAGGAAGCGAAGACGAAGAGCTAGTTGGCAGTAATAATATGTACAACAGACATCAATGTGTTTCCCTAATACATTCTGTTAGTACGTCTGCGCAGATCTCTCAGATGTGTCCTGCACATCGCAAGATTCAGCGAATGAATACCCAAAGACAGAATGCACACATCCCCCCCTTTTTTGTATGTCGAGTTACCGTCTGGTTGCGTCTGGTGCCCACGACTCAGGTTGCCAGGTCTCCCCCGGCCCGGTTGGGACTTTTGGCGAATGTTTCTTCGCTTGGTCTCGTATTTTGTTCTTCACAGCGCCTGGCTGTTCATGATATTTTTGGTTTGATGGGTCCGTAGCATGCGTTGTCTGATCGCTTGTTTGGGTCGCGGGCGTCGCTGACTGGGTTTGCGGTCTGTCAAGCAGCGATGGTTTGGATGCCCATTTCTCGTCAGCAATCTGTGCTAGTTTCCTAATCTGCACTTGTCGAATTACGTCTCTCCTTTGTTCCTCGATGCTCGGTGGTTCGTGTCGAACATAGCGCAGCCATTGATGCCACTGTGCTGTTTCATTTGTTAGCACGAGAATGCCCTGTATCAAGAGATATGATATCCATACGAGAAATCTGCACGTCTCCCAAGTGTGCTTTATTGTTGTATTTGACGATACGCCGCAATCGGTTTGCGTTCAAGGCATCTCGAAACTCCCAGAATGTGTTGCCCAGCAGATCCTGGCCTTGGATCGATTTGTTAGTTGTTGATCTGTGATTGGGACAGGTACCTCCTACCAACTACCCATGACCTTCTCCATGGAAGCTTCAAAGCCTTCCATTTGAACCATAAGCTGTTTACCGGGCTCATCTTGCCAAACAAGGTTGACTGCGTGTAAGTTTCGGCGTAGGAATACTTTAAAGGCCACGCGTGGGGAAAATCGATTATTTTAGCGTCGCGCAACGTCATCCGCTGGATGGGGCTGATGTTTGGTCCCCTTTCCCCCCCGTGCTTGCCCAGAAGGTCAACACCCCTTCCTTTCCTTTCATCTCTTCTTCTTCTCTCTCTCCATCTCATGATAATAAAATCTTTGTTCAATTCGCCCTCTGTCTCCGCGTCACACTCGAATTCTCGTTGATTGCACTAGGCCAGTCTTTCACACCCACCCAGATCCAAACCCCGCCACAACAGGTATACGCGCTACTTCTCTCGCATTCCGTGCCCGCTGGGCTAAATAAACATACACACATACACACCATGGCTTCAGTCACCAGTCTGGATAAGGACCTGCGCAATATGCGCCTCTCGAAATACACTCCGCAGGCTGCCGATGAAGTGCGTGACTGGATCGAGGGAGTTCTTCATCAGAAACTACCGCCCGGGGACCTATTGGATGTCCTTAAAGATGGCGTTGTACTCTGCAGGTATGAACGATGCATCCGCCTGTATGGTTTTGCACGCCATGAGGCTTACGCGCTATCAGACTAGTGAATCTTGCTGTCTCCCCCGGCGTGAAATACAAAGAATCGGCGATGCCTTTCGTACAAATGGAAAATATATCTCATTTTCTTCGCGCTTGCCAGCTGGCACCATTGAGTTTACCTCCTCACGATGTTTTCCTTACTGTGGATCTCTATGAACGCAAAGATCCAGCCCAGGTCCTTCAATGCCTTGCTGCATTTAGCCGCCGTGCCAACACAATCCAGCCAAGCAAATTCCCACACTCGATAGGAGGTGTCAAAAGCAAAGGTGGCCTAGTAAGCCCTCAGGGGACAGGATCTAATTTAGGATTCGGAACGAGGTCTCGTGGCGTCAGTAACGTGAGCCAGACCGGCTCGGCCACATTGGATCCTACTACCAACGATAGTATATCCGGTCGTATTAGTCCACACAAGGCCGGAAAGTCTCCGACATCGCCTTCAACAACACTTAGTAGCTGGAGTAAAAAGTCAGACGAGGGAAATACTGCGCCGGCATGGAATATCCATCAATATGGGTATATGGGTGGAGCAAGTCAAGGCAACCAGGGAATCGCTTTTGGTGCTAGACGACAGATTACAGCGCCGAGTCCTTCTGTGCCCAGTGTCGCTGAAAAAGAAAAAAATCGTCGAGAGGCAAAACTAGAAGCGGAACGTCAACGACAGCATGAAGAACAACGCGACAGAGAGGAGGAGGAACGTCGCTGGGCCGAGGAGACGGCACGTTTGAGAGAGAAGGAGCGTCTGGAAATTGAAAACGAGAAAAAACAGTGGGCTGAAGAGCAGCGAAAGTGGGAGGAAGAAGAACAACGCCGCCTCCAGGAAGAAACAGAAGCCGCTGAAAGGTTTGACAAGGAGCGACAGCGCAAAAGAGCAACAAGTGATGCGCGCCTGAATGGCCAATTCCTCAGTCAATACCAAGCGACACAAAAGACCGGCGAGGAATCTGCAGAATCCAGGCGTATTAAGGAATTGGAAAGAGAACTTCACTTAGCCAGAGAACGCGAACGTCAATACGAGCAAGAGCGACAGGATCTCCAAGCCAAAGAGGCAGCTAGCAAGGCTCGTTCTCGAAGTCGAAGCCGGCCACGCCCTGTGCAACCTAGCTACGACTTTACCTCTCAGGAAGAAGAACGCAAACTTCTTCGGTCGGAGTGGAACCACCAGCAACAGAAGAATATCGCGCCTGTAACTGAACAAGACAATGTTCCGCCTGCTCCGCCTGCTCTGCCTTCTCGGCCATTGCCAAATCCAGCAGACGCGGCTGCGCCGTCCCGGCCTCTTCCTGACCCCTCTAAGTATGGTGGTAATGAAAGTAGGGTCGACCGCTTCCTTGCTTCTAACCCTGCGCCTGTACAATCCAGGCCAATCGCACACCGACCGCAAGACTACTCTACAACCGCCGAGGTTGATGCCGAAAATGATCGCCGAGTTGCTGCACAAGCAAAGACCAAGGCCGGTGGTTGGGCCTCCAAGTCACTCCTTGAACGCGAGATGGAACGCGAGCGTGAACGCCAGCGAGAGTGGGAAGAGAATCAGAAACGCACCGTGGAAGCAGCAAAGCGTGGCGTTGGAGCTGGGATTAGCAGTGCTCCTGGTCAAGGGGCTTGGGATGTGCATCAATATGGCTATATGGGGGGCGATAGCCAAAACCGAGGAGGTACTGGTCTCGGTGTAGGAGGGCCTCGAAGGCAAATCATCGGCCCTCGTCCTCCCCCGTAAATAATACTACTAAGTCACTGATGCTACTGTCCCAAGCCAACTCTTTTAGTTGCTGATTGTACAGGTCCTAGATTTCAAACTTTGCTCATTCAGCGTTGCTTGGATATTTTCTTCTTGCCTTCCATCTGATTCATCTGTTTCTCTGGCCCTTTGCCATGAATTGCGCGTTTTGTGCATCACTCCTATCCGATTATCCCATATAAATATCGAGCATCCAAGATAGTGACAAAGAGAATGAAATGCATGAAAGCTTATGCTCGCCCCCGGGTTGTCTGCTTCCAACACCTGCACGGATCTTGAATAATCTATCAGCCAACATGATGAAAAAGCAGAAAATAAAATGTATTTTATTCATCGTTTGACAACCCTTCCATTGGCAGTAACTCTTGAACGAGATATAGCAATCGATCTGCACTCTCAACGAGCCAGGTCCATTCTTCGTCCTCAAGCTCACGGCTTGCTTTATTACGGCGAATTTCAGCCTCGGCTTTGACTATTCGCCTGGTGTTGCCCGTAATAACAGCTTCTCTGAGTATAGGGGTATTGCGAAGCAAATCGTTGTTGGCCAGAAGTACGATTAGCGATTCTAGAAGGATCGATAGTTTGGCATTGTCTACTGCGCTTGCAGTACTTGCGGCATATGGCAGGTAGCATTCTTGGAGCTTCTTCTGATTGAGATAATCATCAGATGAGTCGGGCCCCGACGTCTCGCGCATCCGCCAAAGCAGCGCTTCACATAGCGTACTTTGCGCATGTGGCTGGAACCACGGAAGGATCGTTGGAGAAACGAAGGCTTGAAAAACGGGCAGAGGCAGGTGTCGAATGTTTTCAACGTACAGAATGTAGAGCGCATCAAGATTCATAAAGGTTTTAGGCATAGCATTAGACACCCTGGAAAGAAGAGCTAATAGGCGCTGACGGAGCGCGAGGGACTGAAAACCACCGGAAGCTGCTATCTCTTCTCTCAATTTATCACCGTCTGTCAAATCCTTTGTTTCTGCTTCTGTTTCAGCAACAGTAGGGTCAGAGGCTCTTGTGCCCACACGAGCACGTTTTGCCCGAGTTCTTGTATATTTGTCTGGTGCGTCCGAGTCATCTTCACCTTCAGACAGGTAATCACCATATTCGTCTTCGTCTATGTTTACTTCGGTCCTTCTCTTCGCACTGGGAGTTTTATCCTCTTGGTTTAGCTCCTTCAGCTCATTTTTGAAAACTTCGCGAAATTCGGTTAACGATGTGCCACTGCCATCGGCAAATATAGCCCGCAACATACGGCGATCTCGCCCGTTGCCAGCATGGCTTGTTGAGATAAATTTCCATACCAAGCTTTCCTTCATAACGGTTTCTAAATCCCCTTCTCGGTCTGCATTAATCGCACTCTCGCGTTGCATCCAGTCCACTTCCATGGCCAAGCACATGAAATCCAGCCATGTCTGCCATCTCTCCCAGCGCCGTGGATACAGGACCGAGCAATTGAATGCCCAACCGACAATATGCCAAAAGTCTTCCGCTCGAGACCACAAAGATTTCGACCTTGCAACGTCCAAGTTTAATGGCGTCTCATCGTCATCGAATCCAAACCCAGATGTGGTGGTCTCTTCGCTTCGCCACTGGCCGCCATGTCTTGATGAACTAAAATGTTTGAAAGTAAAAGCAATGTCAAATTTTGCAGAGATCGGCCCCACTAGCTCAAGGGTCAGACGCAGGAGCTGCAATGCGGCGCCAGCGGCGTCCGCCTCCTCTTTCGATTTGGCTTGGGTAGTCGTGGAGGGGTGAACTAGGATTGTTGCAGCAAGCGCCAAATGCTGGGGTGCTGGAACCAAGGCCGGGGCATGGATAGTGGTGCCACAGGTCAATAGATTTAATAGAAGGCTCAAAGCTTGAGAATCTGCAAAGGTCAGGTGTCAACGTGAGCCCTCGCCAGCAAGAAAGTGGCCGGTACTAACATAGTTTCTCTTCAAAATAGATAGCACAATGTTGGCGTAGTTCAAACGGGAGAGATTTTGCAACTCGATAATCAGAGTCAATCTTCTGAGCCGTCGAGGCCATGACGAGGTAAATGGAGAGGGCTGCCAGCCCACTGTGACATGCTTGAAACCTACGATGGGAGACTGAGGACTGCAGTGATAGACGCTGGGCAGGTCAGTCGCAGGCGCGCGAGCGCGTACTGAGCTTATCGATAAGACTCGCACGCGGTTGTCCCATTATGTGCCAAAAGTGGTTTAGTCTCTTCACATGTACTAGTATTTCAATCGCCGCCATTTAGAGTTCTCTATGATCATATACTACAATGACCTTGGGGCTTTGCATACATGCCAGTCTTCATCTCAACGGATGCCATGATCATTGATTGCTCCTTTATTCGCCGAAAGGCCAGGATGCTACACTATGCCAATTATTATCCTTAGAGGCAATATTGAGCTGACTCTATCACTCAGAACCACCGACTACATGATCTGTTCCAGCTATAGCCCACCCAGTAATAACTTGATGGACTGTCAGGGCTTTCCAACCGGTTACCTGAAACCATGCCTCAAAAATCTCGAAAGACACTAAGTCCATTGTATTTTCGTCATTTCTCAACTTAAACCTATCTATGATAATCCGTACGACCCAACCGTTTTGCTTTGAAAAGAAAGACAATGTGTGGATATCTGTCACTGTAGATAGACAGCCAGTTCAACTTTTGTTTATTAGAAGGAATGACACCATTAAGACTATCGCAAAAGGGGAGCAGTAGATCCATATAATATGAGAGGTTACGGTTCATCCGGGATCTCTGAGAAAAGACCTATCCGCATACGATGAGACTATTAAGAGGTCAGCATTGAGCAATTCACTTTCAGGCAACAGAATAAAAGCACTCACAATCGGTAATTTGGGAATAACCACGCCTAGTGTCGCCAAAAAATTGATAAGAAAGGATGTCAAATCGTAATGGGTGTAGTGAGTGCTGAGGAGAAATAGAATGATAGGCACGCTAAGCAAGAACTTCTTTGCAGGGGTATATTGATCTCCATTGTCGATTTGTTCCCACATGTTGAGGTTGTCATAAGCGCCAGCATTGAACTCAAAGGGAATGCCCCGCACCCAGTGGAACATGATGAAAGTGACAAACATGTAGGTAATATTGGTGAGCGTCCACGACGTCTCCTGAGAGACTCCTGGGATGATGTCGTAGAAGATTTTGAGCGCAGCAATCAAAACAAAATGGATCGTCCAGGCACCTAGGTTTCCCATCTATGTCAGTATCTTGATATATCCTGTCCGATTGATGCAAACGTTGCTCACCTTTGGCATTGACCCAATTAGCATTTAGGTTTGGGAGAGCCGCCTGGTCGCTCATCTGCTCATTTGACTCTGGGGGTTCCTGGTAAATGATGCTGCTCGATCTCCTCCGCCTCCCCTGTTTTGCTTGACTCATCTCTTTGGAATCTGAGGACGAACGGCCGGTGCCTCCGTCGACGTCCGGTGTGAACGAGATGGTCCGGGGGATGAGTAGGGACGACAGTTTGGCGGTATTGGAGAGAACCTTGTAGATGAATGTGTGATTCAGAGAATTATCAAATGCAGTCACACCACAGAATGAGTAGCCTCTGCTAAAAGCGGCCCAGACTAGTGTAGCAAGCAACGGATATCCAAGTGGAGGGTTGAGGTAGTACGAAGGATCCCCCGTCGGTGAACAAGCCGGGGAGAGGGGCAACACAAGGGGGGGGG